>NW_024581136.1:20096787-20139779 GCF_017639235.1 Corvus kubaryi | reverse complement strand
TGGACATCCTGGTGGGATGGACAGGATGGCCATCCTGGTGGGATGGATATCCTGGTGGGATGGCTATCCTGGCCCAGTTCTCAGGAGCTCCCCTTTTCTAAAGGTGCCATGTGAGAAATGTGTTGGGAATCAGCAAATGGAATAAGGAGCAGAATTCTTGGAGCAGCTGGCAAATCCATCTTGTTTGCTGCTTCCAGGGGGATCTCAGCTGCGGGTTGAGTCCCCTAAATAAATTTTAGGAACGTTTTGCCTCCCTGCTGGTGGCAGGGAGTTGTAATCCAGCAGCTTCCTGGGATTTTTCTCATGCACAATGAAGCTGCTTCGCTCCTGACAGATTGACTTTGGCTGGGACTTGTTCTAAACTGGGACTTCTGCCACAGCAGGAGCTGCAGGCCTGGTTTATAACAACAAATGTTCCCAAAGAGTGGGAAGGAAGAGGCTCTGTGGGCTTGGAGTAGCCTGGGGAGGTGGGGAGCAGGAAGAGAGTTGAGTGGTGTTCAGGGTTTCTCTGGGATTGGGGCAAAATGTGCTGGAAATATCCCCTGTGGAATGAGGATGCCTTCAGTGCTTATAGGGTAACTCACAATAATTTGGAATAAAATTATGTCTTCATTAAATACATGGGCTGCTTTGCATTTAGAATGCCAGCACTGGGCAAGAAGGGACCTTAAAGATCCCTTGAAGAGATCTTCTGTATCTTACAGATCTTATAATATCTCATTCCACCCCCTACCATGGGCAGGGAATGTTTCTTTGAAAGATCTGTCAAAAACCTCCAGGTTTGAGGCTTTTTTTCCCTTTTCCCTTTCATCTTGGAAAATCTGTCCTAGGAATGGGTGCTCGAGGAAACAAACTGTTTCCCAAGGCACCTGCAGGTAGGAATATTTGTGCTGGAAACTGTTCCATATCCCAAGATTTTGCCCATGAAGACCTTTTGGACTCCAATAAATTATAGGGATATTCCTCAAAAGATCTCAGCCACACAATTCCGGCTCTGCTACTTTAATTCCCACATCTCCAAATATGTGTAAGGAGGTTTTTCCCACCTTAAGAGTCTTTATCTTGATTTGATAATCTGTTATTGAGTCCCTTCTGTGAAAAAAGGGTGTTTGACAATTTGTGATTTACCAGAGTCTGGACTGACAGGACAAGAGGGAATGGCTTCAAACTGAAAGGGAGTAGATTTAGATGGAATACTGGGAAGGAATTCCTGTGTCTGAGGGTGGGCAGGCCCTGGCAGAGGGTGCCCAGAGCAGCTGGGGCTGCCCCTGGATCCCTGGCAGTGCCCAAGGCCAGGCTGGACATTGGGGCTTGGAGCAGCCTGGGACAGTGGGAGGTGTCCCTGCCCATGGCAGGGGTGGCACTGGATGGGCTTTAAGGTCCACATCTTTCTTTGATCTGGTGAACCAAAAAAAACCCAACCAAAAAAACCCCTCTCCTTTATTAGGTGTCAATATTTTATGAAGTGTTTCTTTTTATTAAGTGTTAGTATTTATTTCCTGGCTGTCACTGTGCTGGCCCCTCGCTGATCGTTGCTCTCTGAGTTTCTCACCTGTGGTGTCACAGCCCCGTGGTCCTCAGGTGGCCACAGGACAGTGATGTCTGACAGAGTCCTTGGCTTCCCAGCGAGCTGTAAACCAAGCAGCCAATTATTTGTGTTCACAAACAATTAATTAACGCTCTTAATACGAGTAATTATGTTTATCTTGCTGTCCTGGCAAAATTCCATGCTGGTCAATTATGTTCTGCAGGCTTGAATTGTCTCTTACAGAGGCCGAATGGAGGGTTGGGATTTTCCCCTGTTGAAACTGATTTATTTAAAAATAAGATTTTTCACTTTTTTTTTTTTTTAATAGAAGACATTTTATCTCACATGTCCTAAAAATTATTAAAGCTGAAAGAATTCCCTTAGGGAAACCACTGTGGTGTTCTTTGGGAATTACAATTTTCATGCCTTTTTGTGTCTGGCCTTTAGTTTGGTGCTTGAACATTAAACTTGAGTCTTCAACTTGAGTCTTTCTGATCTTCTCCTTCCTAAAAGGTGATGGATACATAGGAGATTCCTCATGGAGTGGGAAGTGTGAGAGCACAGCCACTGCTGAGGTAATTTTGGCAAGGTTATAATAAAATAACTCATCTTCTGCAAGTTTTCAGAAAATTAAGAATTCGTGAAATAATCAGGTTGGGCCCTTTTCTAATCTAGTGTTAAATATTAATTATGCAGATGAATTATTTGTAACTGATCAGTGATTAACTCCTACTATTTAGACTGTAAATATTGGCATTTTTGTAGACAAGCACTGAATTCTGCCATTGGATTTTACCTGGTTTTGGTTGCATTGAGCCCAAAATGTTGTTGACCAGCATGAGGTTACAACCTAAACCACTGCAGTCTCCCAGGGTGCAAATGAACACAGAGGACCTGAAGGGCCCAGTGTTTGTTCCTGCAAAGTACACATTAGATGAGAAAGAAATAAAATTTTATGTCCATTAAAAAATATTTAAGTAACTTAAATGTGAATTTTATCTTCGTATGGAATAGAGATGAGTGTTGTCATCGTGTTCCAGCTACCACGCTGAGAAATGTGGTGATCAGAGTGCATAAAATGGTTTATTGCCATCACAGAATGGTGGAATTTGTTATTCCTGATTAAAAACACACCACGGAGAGCAGGAATTGGGCACCTTTCTAAGCTTTACACCAGGATGCTCACATTTTTCAAGTATCCAGAACACAGGATTGATCAAACTTAGTGAAAAGGGACCTTTTCTGTTCACCTGTTTGCAAAATGGATGAGAGGAAATGGCCTCAGGTTGCTCCAGGGCAGGTTTAGGTCAGATATTGGGGAAAATCCCTTCATGGAAAAGGTGGCCAAGCATTGGAACAGGGCAGTGGTGGAATCCCCGTCCCTGGAGGGGTTTAAAAGCCCTGTGGATGTGGCACTTGGGGACATGGTCAGTGGTGGGTTAATGGTTGGACTCGATGGGCTTGGAAGGCTTTTCCAACCCAAATGATTCTGGGATTCCCTGGTAAATGACACTTTTATAAATAATAGTTCACTGTAATTTGGTGGTTGTATTACAGTCACCTGAACCAGGCCTTGCAACTGGATCATCTTCAAGGGCCTTCCAACCCGAACCATTCCATGAATTTATGAAAAAACCCCTCTGATTTGCATCACTTATTAATAAGGGATGGTTTCACTTGAAGGTTGAGACATATCACTCAAAGTATTCTTCCTGGTGTAAATTCCTAAAATTAATTCTCCTGAGCTTTTCCATAGCTGTGCTGAGCAGTGGGTGAAATTTCCAGTTGCAAACGTTGTCCCAGTCTGAGAGGAAGGGAGTGAAGGTTGTGGGGTGGAGAGGTTTTTCCACCTATTACCAAAGTGACATTTGTATCCAGGGACATCCCAAATTTCCACTTGGATGGGCTGGAGAGCCACTAAGTGTCCAATGGGAGGCACCAGCTTGGAAGGTGCTTTTTGAGGAGCAGTGCTGGGTCTGGCTGTGTCCCCTGTTGAAGGGGGCCCCTCGTGTCCCTGGCTTGTCCGTTGGTGGCTGATGGACCCTCTGGCTGTGCCAGGGTTGGCATCCCAAACATTCCCCTTGTTCAGCAGCAGCCTGGCCCTTGGAAATCTTTCCAGCTCCTTCAGGAGCTTTGGATCAGGTTCATATTAGGTAATCACGCCGCAGAAGATCAATGGCTTATGAATATCCATGGAAAAACGCATCCTGTTTGGCTCCATTTGCCTACAGGGATGAAATACGGGCTGCTCCTGCAGAGGGGCTCCGTGGATCCGGAGGATTTGTGGAGAACCTACTGCACTGAGTGTGTATTAAATTAATGTGCACACACCACTTGTATTTGTTCCAAGGTTTTGCTGCTTTTAGTCGCAGATGTGAATCAAACAACCGGGGGATCAAACCATCAGAGGCAGAATATGTTAATGGCACAATATTCAAAGGGTTGCAGTAGTTTGTTGTTCCAACAGTGACAAATGTTGTAGAAACTTGGTAAGAGAACCGAGTTTTGCCCTGTCACTTCCCATTACCAACGGGCTCAGAAACCGGAGCCACTCCACGTGAAACAGCACTTTAATGTCTGTGTGTCTTTATTAAAAAGTAAACTTTGATCACTCTCATTTACCACCGAGGCAGAGGTGCCTCCCCCACCCTTGGCCGTGGTGGGGACCCCGTGACCTTTCATCCATGTGACCCCCATGCCTTTATTTGGCTCTCCCTTTGTCACCCCGCTCGTATTTACCCCAGAAATTTGTTTGACTCGCGCTCTCCGATGTAAACTTGAAAAGGCCGATGGGAGCGGCCCCGATGCAGCTCTGCAGACGGATGAGAGGAGTGATCAGCTGAGGTAAATAACGCTGTAAAATATCAAGAGTGTGATTTTCCCTGGCATCTGCATAAAACCCCCGGCACGTGCGGGTGTTGTTTCCAATCGCGCCGGCGGTTTGTTCGCAATTCCCGTAATTTGATCGTGGCTGATGAAAAGCTGACAAGATTTCCACAGCGCCCCATTAGATGAAAGCAGCATGAAACCAGAGGTTAATCTGCAAACAGATTTTCCTGCTTATTACTCTAATGATTCCATCAGATTTGATGTAGCAGGCTGCGAGGCGTCTCTCGGCAGCAACAGTGTGCTCGGGTTTGATCTCCGTGCTCATTAAATGATGGAGTAATTTGGGTGACCTCTGACCAGGTGCACATCTCCTCATAATTGCACGGCATTCTGATGGGGAAATTACTGGCGAGAACCCCGAGTATTCGTCCCGCTTCCCGAGTCGAAAAACTAACAAAAGAAATATTGCATTAATTTTCAAATGATGATATTACATTTAGTGCCTGGGCCCCATATATCAAAATCTGAGAACTGCTCAGTTACTCGCTGCTCTTAATCTTAATGGTATCTGTGGATGTCAAGGGCATGGAGGAAATTAAATCGGAAAGTGCAGATAGACCTAAGAAGACATTATCTCTTGATGATTGCAGTTTTGATAGGTATTTCAGTGAATTTCATTTTCGCAGAATGCTGGAAGATGAGTTAGCCACCAGATTTTCTCATTTTTCTTCCTCGTGATTTATGTGAGTTGAGTATAAAACTTTTTATGGGAGTGCAGTTACGGCAGATGAGAGGTAAATTAATGCACTGGGTTTCCATCTCGGCCCCGCGCGCGATTGTCAGAGCTGTACATACGTAATGGGGCCCATCATTATTCAGGGTTGTTTACATTCAAAATATGTAATGAAATCTGTTCAGAATAATGAGGGAAATAAAAGTTTAGAAAATTGTAAAGGTCATGAAGTTTGAGAAATGATGCAATGCTCCCAAAATAACATTTAGGCAATATAAATTACATTATTATGCACCAACTCTGCCTTATAGAGACATGAAGATAAAGTGCTTTCGACGAGTAAAATGCTGTTAGTGCTCTCTGAAGTATGAGAATGTGTAAAATGTTTCTGATTTCATATTCTGGTTTTGTGCATATTGTGGAAAAATATATAAAGGAACTTTATGGAGGGCAGTGGCTGCTTCACTGTGCCCAAGTTTAAATGCATTTCCTGGGAGGGTTTTCTCCAGCAAACAAACACTTTGGCAGAAATGTAATTGATTGTTAATCTAATTATTGAGGCCACCATCGAATTCATCTTTTTGGGGGGTTCTTTCTCCTCTTCTTTTGGGGATTTTGCACGGAGGTCTTCGATACGAATGTATTTTATTGCATATACTGAAGAGGGATCTTGGCACAATACTGAGATGAAGCATAAATTTGCCCAACTATCCGTGCTCTGCACCTAAGATACAAATCTCTGCACCCTGATTTTATGCAGGTGCTCCTCAGGATAATTATGTTTTGCCCTGCACATTTTATATTGTATTTATTTGTCAAAAGAAGCAGCCAAAAGCATGAAACACGGGTCATTTTTTGAAAAGTTAAAACAGCAGATCTGTGCCATCCCAAAAACGGTGCAGTGGGGGTGAGTTGATCATTGAATCTGAGAGCAAAGAGAAAACGCGCTTTTATTCAAAGTATATAATCTTGATTAAGTTCAGATTAATTCCTGGGTAATTAGGCATGATTTTGGGTTGATTGTCAGATAATTTTGAAATGGTGAGTGCTAATTGAGAGCTCACTGGGTCCTTGTGATATTTGAAATGCTTTTCATTTTTAAAATGGGGGGTTTTTTCTATTATTTTTCAATTGCTGCATTTCAATGCAAAGATCCCGAAGGGGATGGGATTCCCTTTTCCCGAAAAACTCTAATTTATTTAGAGAAAACTCCTCTCTTAGTGGAAAAAGTAAAGCAATAATTCAAGTATAAACCCCTCCTGTTGTTAATTAATCCCTGTTACCTGTTGGTCGTGCTCCTGTTTTTCCAGCCAGTCCATCCTTGGCTGGAGCTCTTTCCAAAGCAGTTTATGATGTGTTAATTAAAAATTTTCGTTTCAGAACCTGCATTTATCTGCTGCTGTTTTTATATTCTCCCACGACTTTGTTGTAGCATAACACAGCAGCAGTTTGAAACGGTGATAAAAGATAAAAATGCACATTTAAGAGTTAAATGTTAATCACTTTAGAGTTTTTGTAAGCGGTGGGCATTGTTCTACCTTTAATTTTGGGTTCCACGCACCCCGCAATGCTTGGAAGAGCTCAGTTCTCACTTCACATTCAGCTCAGATTTGTAGTATTTTTCAAAGGGTAAATTAGGAATTATATGCATTTGTAGAATAACAACCAGATGATGTTGATGCAAAAATCTCTGTTCTGTCAGCTCTTTATCGGAATGTTGAGTTTTTTGGTGATTGTGGCTGAATTTCCATGCAAATGTCAATCTAAGGGATGATATCCCAGGCTGCAAGGAAATAAATAGAGGGGAGGTAATTTTTCAGCCTTTAGTGTATATCTGGGTGCAACATTATCCCTATTTCCTCTCTTATTAAAGAACCCACACAGGGTTTATGGCTGTGTAAGTTTAACACTTCCAGGAATTTTCCTTTTTAAAAGACCTGGATTTATGGATTAATTTTTTTAAAAAATCTTATTTACAACCCTCCCTATTTCTGCTGAGTGGTTAATCCATTTTGCTGTTTCCACTCCCAGTAGGAAGGCCTTTTTCCTTGCTTTTTTCAGGAATATTCACTGAAATGAATACATTGTTGTTTTCTGGTTCTTTTAAAGGAGTCCTTGCTGCAAAAAACTGCTTTGAATTCCAAAAATCCCGGCTGTGTGCTTGAGCCATCCGGCCCATTTGCCACAGCCATTCCCTCCTGCCTTTGATTGTGTTCCAGTAATCCATTGTTGCTTATTCCTCACATTTTGGGCTGGTTTTAGTGGGAATAAGATGGGATTTTTCCACCCAGCCGGTGTTCCAGGGCTCTCTGAAGATCCTGCGTCGCTCTGGGAAGCGGCTCCTGCTTAAGTGGAGTGAGCCTAAAAATCCACGATTAAAGTTAACAAATCCAAATGTTTTAATGGCAGTTTGTGTCTTGGATGAGAGGAGGGAGAGGATTTGGGGAATCCTCAGCTGTGGAGCTGTGGCTCGTGTCAAAGTGCTGCTGACGTTTGGGGACACTTTAAGGTGATCTCCCTTTGATCTCGAATTCGTGTGAAAATTCCCTCGGGTGGGAAGCTCGGAGTCCCTTTGGTGTTGTAGCAGGAAATTCAGACCTTGCATCCGGTTGTTTAGAGCTGGGATTTTGTAGTTCTGCCTAATGCTGTCATTCCTCCTTGGGCTCTGAATTTAAGGATTGGGCCTTATCCTCGTTGCCTGTCTCCTTCCCAGTTTTGGTAAATTGGCTGTCTTGGAGGAGGAGAACTTTGGGAGAGTTTTCCATCCTTTCTGTCAAGGTTCAGATGCTTTTTCCTGGCTCTGGCTGGAGGAGCCACATTCCATAACTGGGTTTTCCCTTTGCTGTGGTGTTGGTGTCTAATTAAGCTGGACTCTTCCCTTCATCATTGGTCATATTTTCTGGGGCCTTTACATAAATTAAAATCTGGGGTTTTTCTGCCCATTTTTTTGGTTAATGATTTCCCTTTCCTTAATTAGTCCATCTCTGATGCCGGATTCTTGATTTCTGTGGAAGTACCAAGAGCATCTGTGCATTCCACAGACAGAAATTACCATTATTCCATGCTTTACATGATTTTTCTCCACTTATAATTTGCTTTGATAAATTTAAGATGATATTTTTGGGAACAGGTAGGTCTGTATCCAGCCAGGACACTCCTGCCATAGCTTCTTCCAGAGTGTTGTTATTGATTAATTGTATCAGAGGAAAAACTCCAACTAGGACATAAATATCATTTTCCCATCCAATCTTTTCAGCTGATTTATGTCTGAAAATGCAGGGGTTTAATTCAAATAGTGCCAGATGTGCTTATTATATTTCTGTGCTATTAATTCAGATTAGGAATTCTTCTTTGGGGTTTTATTTTTATATATTTAATGTGAAAAACGTTCCTTTATCAATCTGGAATTTGCCACCCTCAAAGACTTACGTATGGAAAGGGTGACAACTGCAAATTCTCAATCTCCTTTGGTTTTACTTTTACTTTAATATTTTATGCTCCTGTGAAGTGTCTTCTCACACAAATAAGTTCTTTATTTTCAGTTTCTTTGGTAATTTTTTTTTTTAATCACCTAAAGAGGAATAAATGGCAGAAAAGGAATCCAGCTTCCTATGGTAGACAAACCTGTCCCACAATCTTTTCCATGATTTCATCAAACCCTGTTTAAAAGCTGGCTGGCCTTAGGCTCCTTTGTTGCTCTCTCGTGTTGAGATTTGCTGGAAGTGGGATGGAAAATGTTCCAGGTGAAGGCAGGCCACTGATTTATGGAACGCATTCAAATGTAATTATAGGTGTATCCCGTCTAATTAATTAATTTCTTCCTTGTCTCTTCCCATCACTGACACTCGAGGTCTCCTTTTAGCTGTCCACAGCCCCAAACTGGGCTTTTCATGAACTGATGCTGGGATTTGGGAATGCAGTGGGGCAGAGTTATCCCAGTGGGATTGCATTTATCCCGCTCCAGGCTGCTGTTACCGCTCCAGCTGGTTCTGCCTGTCAGTCTCCTGTATCCCAGAATTCTGGATTTCTGTACAGATTGGATGGGATGTTGTCATTCAGCATCATTCCCACATCCCACTGCAGCTGGGACACCATTCCAGTTCCGCAGGAGCAGGCAGCCCTCATCAGGGATTCCTGGGAGAAGTGGGATTGGGTTGCTTAGTGCCGTGGTTACTGATTTTCCCGTCTTACCCAGGGATTGAATCAGAACCTCTTGGCACTCTTGTGAAAACACCAGCTTGTCTTTCCAAGCCCCTGTATCCATGTTTGAGGAGTGATGGAATAGGCTCGTGTGACGTGGCTGTTTGTCCATTAAGCCACTGCTTTGTCCATTAATGGGATTTGCTTTCCTCTTGCTCTCCTTCCTCCATGTGAATTCCATCCATGTAATACCAGAACCCCTGGGTTTATCCCTGCTGAGCAATTCCCTTCATCCCAACCAACCACAACCTCTCTCATTCCACTGGGAAAACCTCTCTTATACTTCCACTCGGGAATTTCTCTTGGATTCTCAGCCTTGCCGACTTTTCTTTTTCCTGGAATCCATTCCAAACATTTGCTGCAGGTTTCTGACCCGCTCTGGAGTTATTCCCAGTAGTTTTGGGTAGCCACCTCCTCAGACAACTGGGGGAATGTGTGTTTGGTTCCCTCTTTTTCTTGTTACACTTCTCCTTAACCTTTTTTTTGAGCTCATCAGGCATTGGGAAAGGTCAGATAAATGTCCCCAGGAAAGGGATGAGAGGCTGGAATTAAAGCAGGAGGATGGATTTGTGCTCTGCCTTCGAGATCAGATCTGGAGTTACTTAATTAGTGTTTATTTACTGCCTCCTTGGGGTATTGTTTGGATTTTGCTTTTAAACTGGGATTTTGCTATCTACACTTGCATCCAGAGGAGTTTGAACCCCGGGAAATGACACCAGGAGATCTGTAGTGGGTACAGCCACAGCTCACATCCCATTTTGAGTTTTCACTGTTTTTAAATTAGGAGCTTGATTGTTTTCATTAAAGAGGTTTGATATCCTACATCCTCTCTGCAAGTCGAACGTGGAATTACAGTTTCAGGTAGCAGGTTTTCCTGGGGATGTTGAGGGCTAGGTTTGTCTTTATTGGATGTAAAGAGAAAAGATTTGTGTGAAAAGCCCCCCAAATTGATCACCACCACCAGAAGTTTGTTGGGCTTTTGCCCAGATATTTTCAGACAGAAAAGTCCTGTAGGTAAATTTTACCCCACCAGTGTCAGGGGTGAGCAGGAGGAATGGAACCTGTCCTGTTTTAGCACATACTGGACATTTTCTGTGTGAAATTCTGTAATAAAAATTCAGGAAGGGAACGTTCCAGCTCAAAATGCTGCAGCATCATGAACTGCTGGAGCCCTGGGATAAAAGTTTTCCAGTGCTGCCAAGAGCCACATGCTCTGCTCCACAGTATTCCCAGTGGCTGCCTCCAGCAGAAACTTGGACTCTCTTTACAAACTTCATGTTTCTCAAATCCTTTTCCTCAGTGTTCTCAAGTTTTCACTTTAATATTTTCTCTGTCAGAAACATTTACCATTCATCCCAAGTAGCGGGAATATTTTAAAAAATACAATCTACAGCTGAATTAAAGTGTTTGTTCTAATCTATTAATCAATTGAGAAGGTGAATCTCCCTTGAAATGGAATATTTTGAAAGCCAGCCATGGCTCTGATGGCATTTCTGGAGCTGCCCATCACACTCAGCACTTGTTTCCTGGAGCTGTGAGTGGCAAGCAGCTTGTGGGGGGATTTTTACACAAAACCCACTGAATTTGAAGTTATGACACTTTGGTTTAGTGTTGTTTAATTAAAAATAACTCCTTATAAAAGGAGTAGTGATGGAATGCAGTGGATGAACTGCGAAGAGAAACAAGGATGCCTTGCATCTTCATGAATCAGCTGCCGTTAAAAATTGAATGATTGAATCAAATTTTGGCTTGAGATATTAAAACCTGTTGTTAATCACATGGATATTTGTGGCTGGTGGTGTCCTGTGGAATACCATCATTTTCTGAACTGGGATTCCGGTGTCTCACCTGACGCTTTTGGATACATGTAAAATTCATTGCCGGGGATGACCTCAGGTCATTTTACAGCATGCTTGTTAAGGAATTTTAGGGAATTCCTCTCCTGCTTTTACAGTTAGTGGGCTCCTTCCCCAGCTGGCTCTGGAAATATGTGTTTCTTTTTTTTTTTTTTCACTCTCTTTGAACTATTTTCCTTCTGTGTTGTGCTTAAGACCATAAGGAAAGTACAAGGGTTTATTTTGCTCGACATCACTCTGGTAATGTTTCCTCCACCAATCATTTCACCATTTTGAAGTTTCCTGAGGGTCTTCCTGAATTTTTTCACTTAATGGTCCCCTAAATCAATACTGACCTCGGGTAGCTGGTTGTTCTCACACATTGCTCCTGGCTTGTTTGAGGCTCTAATTGTGGTTTTCAGCTGAAATCCTCTCTGTCCTTTTTTCTCTGAGTGCTGGCCTCATCCACCAGTTGGAGACATGTTTTCTGGGGCCAAGCCAGTCACCTTTATTTCAGAATCCTTCTTTCACTCCTTGTTTAGGGCTTATTGATTGATAAAAAGGTGGCTGTGCCGAGTTCTCCGGCGGGTAAATGATGCCCATGGAGTAATTAACACCTGGAGCGAGGGCAAAGGGGAAGATGCCTCCAAAGCAACTGCTGGGGCTGTTCCCAGTGGGATATTGCTGAGTAAAAGAAGAATTTGAGTCTTCCCTACCTTCTACCAACAGGACACATCCATACCTCCGTGGGAGGAGGGGGGAAAAGCATTTGGAGCTCGTGGAGCTCCTCAGAACAGCGGGATGGGTTGTGTTGGTGTTGTGGAACTCCGTGTTGAGTGCTGGGAGTGACATTTGTACAGCTGCTCTTTGGCTCCCTTCTCCTCCTCTGGAGCCTGGCTTGGCATTTGCTCTTTTGTGGAATTCTTGTGGGCATGGTGGTGCTGGACACGAGTATCTTAGGTACTGTCAGTGGAACATCTTTCTCCAGTCACTGGTGCTAAACAGTGATGGTTGCATAGCCAACAGGAAGAGATCCAGGGATTTGAGGGATCCCTGGGGGTTTTGATTAAATATCTGAACTGGATAACTGCAGTAGGAGTAGGAAGTTGTGTTTTGGGACACCAGAGCCCACCTGATGGATGAGGTGCACAAAGACTTGGGCTGTTCATGTGCTGATGTGAGCACAGGCGGAGTTTGACACCAGGCACTTTTCCTTCTCTGCTTCTCCTGCAAAATTTTGCCGAACTCGACTAATCCTGGTGGGTTTTTTTTTAATTTAAAGTTGTCATGGAATGGAGAAACCACAAACCCAAGTAAAGCTTCTCTGAAACTGAAGCTGGGCAAGTCGGTTCTGGATAAAAAGCAGATCTTTCCCTTCCTCTCCTTCCTTTCCTCCTGTGATGTATTTAAGATGCCAAAACACATTGCAGTGATTAGTTCATGGCAAGAAGAAGGAAATGGAAGATAATTTATGATAAATTTCAAGATATTTGTTGCTGCCACCAGGATTAGTGGTCAGGTCTAACGGTAGGCTCCCTATAGCAGCTACAGTAATAAATTCTGCCCAGTAGGTCTGGGTTTATGCAAGCAGAAAAAATCTGAACTAAAAATGTTAGATCTCTGTACAACCAAAATCTGGATCTTCATTAAATTGCATTTTAATGCAGCATCTCTCCTCCTGGATGCTAATGGAAGGAGCAGAAATGGAATTGTTCTGTCATTGTCAGCCTCTCTTCAAATGAGGGTGGTGGGGCCCTGCAGAGCATCACCAGGAGGGGCATTCATGGCAAAGAGCTTTGCTTAATTAGAATCATGGAATCATGGCAGGATTTGGGTTGGAAGGAATTTAAAGCTCACCCAGTGCCACCCCTGCCATGGGCAGGGACACCTCCCACTGTCCCAGGCTGCTCCAAGCCCCAGTGTCCAGCCTGGCCTTGGGCACTGCCAGGGATCCAGGGGCAGCCTCAGCTGCTCTGGGCAGTTTCTTGAATTTCTTGTCTTTATTCTCCTATTTAAATTTCCCTTTTGCAGATGTTTAGGTTCTTGAGAAGAGTTTCCTAAGCTGCAAAACACCACCAAAAATTTCTGTCAGGTTTTGTTTTTAGTGCAGAGCAGAAACCTCCCAAACTTCTCCGACGCTTCCAGAAAAAATCAACTTCTGAACTCCGTGACAAATAGGGTTTGTGTATCAATTTAACTGTGGCAACGTTTGAGTGGCTTCAAATTTAGAGGGATGGCAAACACATTGGACACAGTGCAACATCACTGGGACTCATTAGCATAGTCGGGCCACAGCCAACAATGTGCTCCTCAGCCCAGCAGATGTGCAGCAATACCTTCAGGAGAGGGAAAAATCACCCCAGATCAGAGAAAAGTGTGAAAAACTCGCCATATTAATCATGTTAATTCCAGGTTTGGAGCATTATGTGGAGCTGTGTGTTTATGTGGAATGGGGTCACCCAGGAGCCGGGCAGGATTTGGGGTTGGAGAGGAGCTGGGTGTGGGTTGGTCATGGTGCCACAGCCACCTCGTGGGGACGGTGGTTTGGGTCAGTTCTGAAGATTCCTTTGATAATTCCCACCTCAGTGTGATTCCAGTCTGGAGGTTTCTCTGGCTGGTGTGGATACGGAGTCGCTGGTGGAAGCAGGAGCTCTCTGAGGGTGGGAATGTCAGAGCTGGAATGTCAAATGTACAGCCAGGTGTGAGCTGATCCATCCTCTCTTGCAGACTCCTGCTGAACAGGCCAAAGCCAGGCTGCAGCTGGTTCTGGAGGCAGCTGGTGAGTAAATGATAATCTTAACAATTTACTTCATGTTTGTGATACCAGGTGGGATTTTGTCTGTTGGTGTTTGGTAGATGCTGATGCTGTTCTTATTTCAGGTTAAGATTAAATTGGTTTGCATCATCATTGGCACTTAGTAAAGCCCTTTAAGGAAATAAAAATAAGTCATTTTTTTACACTAAAACCTCACACGTTTGTTCTCTGGCTCCTGCTGCTACTGAGGTTTTATTCCATGCTCTCAAAAATTTGGTTTTGTTTGGTTTTTTGCACTTTTCTTTATTTTTTGGCATTGTTCTAAATCAGTGCAAGTATTTTTTTATTATTATTACTTTTCCCCTTTTGGAAACCGCCTGTTTTGAGGAAACTCCTCACATTGCTGATGTATTTTTTTTTTTTTCCAAAATCTATCCAGCCTTTTGCATTGTCTCTCTTCCAATATATTCCTTGTTCTCCAGAACTTTTAATAAGTCTTTGAAGCATGTAATTATGAAATGGATGTGACAGCCCTGACCTCAAAAGCACAATTTGTGTATTCTGCTGCCATCAATCACACTTCATTTTTTAATTTCTTTTGTACCTGGGAAATGTACAGAAGATAACTGGGGGTCATATATCATCATGACCTGGGCTCTGAAATTTTCCAAAGCTTATCAGAGGTCTGTGACATTGTTAAACTCAAATATTCACCGTTGAGGGCTGGATCTTAGATTGAAGCTGCAAGTTTTTCATATGGAACAGAAGAGATTTAATCTCTTTGTGTCTCTTACCATCCAAAATACAGAATTAAGTTCCTTCCTGGCTTCATTTCAGTCTTGGTCATCCCAGGCACTGATGAGATCATCCCCCACCTTCTTCCCCAAGTCCTGCATTCAGTCAATTACATTTAATTTTTATTAAATTGCTGTGAGAAGAGGTTGGAAATGTTGATAATGTTGTTTCAATATATTTTTGTGTTTACTCCTTGCAAAATCAGCCCTTTTTTCAGCTTTTAGTCTTAAAAATCACTTTATGCTGAGCCATTACCCAGCAGCTTTTTGAGGAGTTTGGGTTCAACAGGTCCATTGCTGTTGCTGTTGTGGTGATGCTTTATTTGAATATAATTTAAATTAACTCTGTGCTTCAGTAGTGGTGAGTGGAGCTGTTGTTTGTGTACACAGGGCTCTGTACGGGCTCCATCCCAAACTTGGGAATGAACTCATGGAATATCTGGCTGTACACGTTGTAGGGCTTGCTCCAGTCCCACTAAGTGGGAATAAAAAGCTGTGCTTTGTTCCCAGTGGATTATCCATGGATTTGGAGGTTAGAGACACGCTGCTCCTCTGTGGTTTGGACAAACAAACCAGGGGCTCTAAATCGCCAGCAAGTGTTGGAGAGACTTTTGGGACAGTCCCTTCCTGGTTCATCCCTGCTGACATCATGGAATCATGGAATGGTTTGGGTTGGAAGGGACCCTAAAGCCCACCCAGTGCCACCCCTGCCATGGGCAGGGACACCTCCCACTGTGCCAGGCTGCTCCAAGCCCCAAAATCCAGCCTGGCCTTGGGCACTGCCAGGGATCCAGGGGCAGCCACAGCTGCTCTTGAATTCCTTGTCTTTATTTTCCTATCTAAATTTCCCTTTTTCAGATATTTAGGATCTTGAGAAAATCTGCTTTTAGAATTTACCCTAGATCTTATTTTAGGAAATAGTAGCTGCTTTCTCTGAAAGGCAGAAATCAGCAATCAGCAAGTAGTAAAACAGAGTCTTATTATTGAGGGGTTTTTTCCCCCATGTGTATTCAGAGATGGGAATTATGACTTCTGGTCTCTCATTATGAAAGCAGGTCAAATAAAAACTATTCACCTGTGCCTGTGAGGGAGAAGGGGTAAGATGGCCATTTTTATATTTATATGATACAGTGCTGACAAGAAGGTTTGGCTCCAAGTCCTGCATTCGTGCTGACTTTGTTAAATAATGTTTTTCTTTGTAAGTGTAGATTCATGTCAGTAATTTTGTTCTCATTAGGCGGGGCAACACTGGGAGGTACTGAAAGACTTTAATTCTCGAGGCAACTGATTTTTGATTTATAAAAGCCATCATTCCTCAGACATTGTTAGTCCCAGCTATAAATTCATATTTGCAGAATTTATTGAATTAGATTTCTTAATATTGAGGTGCCAGGGAGCCTTTTTAGGCTCCTCTGACAACCTCCCACAAGTCGCCGTGCCCGAGCAGATGTTAAGCAGGCAGTAGTTGAATGTTAATTTGGAGAGGGTGGGATGTTTAAGCCCATCTGAAGTATGTTCCATGTGGGCCTTCCAGACTGAGCTACAATGCTTTGTCTCTTGGGAGAATTTCCAAGCTAAACCTCTTTCTTTTTGTCGCTCTATATGGACTCTCTCAAGTCAGTATAAATCAGATCATCCCTGGGCTAAAGCTCTCCAGCTTTTGTTAGTGGGCTCTGTAGGGCTGTAATTAGGCCTCCTGGCAGGCCTTGCCGGCCAGTTAATGGTCATATGGAGTTTTTCTGAGGCAGACTGGCTTTGTGTAAATCCTTGCTCGGGATCTCCTTCTGGGTCACTTCCTACCAGGCCGGGGCTTTGTGCCGCTGCCCCACGGGCGGACGGGGAGCAGCGTCCCCTGACCAGCGCCGGCTCCGGGAGCGCCGCACAATCCACCCGGATAATCCCCAGTGTAAACAGAGGATTTAGCTCAGCTTCTGTCACTTACAGTTGCCAAACCACTTGGGTGTCTGTGATTTCTTTCCCAGACTTCATTACCGAGGGTCGGAGAAGATCCGAGCTGGGGGTTTGTGTTAAACGTGGCTCCCGGCGCCGATTTTAGGGAAAAGTTTGCGCTGTTTCAAATCCTAAATCCCAAGCTTAGAGCAAACCTCAACATTTGAAAGCTGCTTAATACGTGCTGTAAATGATACAGCACCTGTGCTTTCTCATAAAGATTAAAATATGGATGAATATTCCCGAAATGTCAATAAATTCCTATGAAATGGCACGCGGCCGTTTCAAACTGTCGATATTGCCGCCTCTTCCAAAGGACTCCGAGAGCTTTGCCATGGTGCTAAGCAGAAATTTCTTACTCTCCATATAAAGACGATGACAAAAGGCAATTGATCTGGATTTTCAAAGGTCTAGAGTTGAAATAAGTGACTGATCTATTTTTGGGATCTGCATTTCAATCTCTGGCTGAAAGAGCAGTCAAGAATAGGGCGTTTTGTGCAAAGAATTCACCGGAGTTTATTTAAAGGAAACTTCAGGACCGAGGCACTAAATGTGAGGTGATGAAAATGGGGGAATACAAATTCCAAGCGTTTACCATTTATCAGATCCAATTCTGGTTGTTGGATATTTAACTCATTATCTTTGAATTATGCTATCAGATTGCTGCCTTTCATTTTGCACCGTGCGTCTTTATTGCATTTTACACGTTCCTCAAAGAGGAAATCATGGAATACAATGAGTACTTTAGCCTTAACTGTGGTAAATACAAATGTTTTATAATTCTGACTGCCTTTCTTTTTTTTTGAAATCTACCTATTCTCCCACAAGTTATTGGGGAGAAAAAGCCTGCTTTGCACTCAGTGCCTGATAAATATAGTCAAATATTCTCTGCTTTTGGGTATCAAAATGGCTCATAACAGATGTGGCTGAAAGGACCACATACGTAGACTGTATGATTTTAGTCTGGTGGAACTAATAGGATCACTTGCTACTTTATAGATTCTTGCTTTTCTTTTACTTTAATAAAAACTGTTTAGTTAAATAGGTTGGCCTCTATTTTGCTCTTTTCCAGCTATGCAAAGCAGTCGGGCGGGCAGGTGGCAACAAGTATGAAAAATTTCCTTTTATTGGGGCTTCTTTTCAACTGCCAAATTTATCAAATGTTTATGGGTTTCTCGTTTTGATGATGGTTTTCTTTCAGTTTTCTTATTTGTGTTCTTTCCACTGAAAGCTCGCTGGCTTTAATTTGAATTTCTAATTATGCAATGAATTTTAGAAGGGTGGGTAACATGTGTTGTATATATGCACAAAGGATGAAATAATACTTAAAATATTTTATTTGTTCTGTGGAAATTTAGAACAGGCTTTTAAAATAATTCTTGCCCCAGAAATTGCAAGAATTTGAAATTTTAGCAACCTTAAAAGTTCTGAATATTGAAAAAGAGATGAAGTTAGTTGCTATGTAGGTTTGATTTGATATAAAACTCTAATTTTTATCAATTTCAAATAGTTGTTTTGAATGGTGGCAATTGGCACTTTGGATAATTGCATTTTACTGCTCCTTATATACAAATCTTGGTTTGGAGAGCAAAGGTGTCTTCCTTGAATGATGTTTTCTCTTTCAACCTCTTTCTGGATGGAGGTGCTGTAAAGGGTTTTGTGAGGGTGTTTTGTGGAGCATTTCCTGAACCCCCAGCTAAGGAAAGGACTTTTCATCATAGTGACTCTTCACCAGTGTGGGAAGCTTGTTACTGTTCCCTGTGTCAAAGGAAAAGAAACTGGAATGACACCTGGGAAGAGCCTCGACAGTGATTGCTCCAACTTCATCTTTGTGTGTCCTGCCCTAGGGCCATCTGAGATTCCAGAATCCCAGACTGGTTTGGGTTGGAAGGAACCTCAAAGCCCATCCAGGGCCACCCCTGCCATGGCAGGGACACCTCCCACTGTCCCAGGCTGCTCCCAGCCCCAATGTCCAGCCTGGCCTTGGGCACTGCCAGGGATCCAGGGGCAGCCCCAGCTGCTCTGGGCACCCTGTGCCAGGGCCTGCCCACCCTGCCAGGGAACAATTCCTTCCCAATCTCCCATCCATCCCTGCCCTCTGGCACTGGGAAGCCATTCCCTGTGTCCTGGCCCTCCAGGCCTTGTCCTCAGTCCCTCTCCAGCTCTCCTGGAGCCCCTTTAGGCCCTGCCAGGGGCTCTGAGCTCTCCCTGGAACCTTCTCCTCTCCTGGCTCCACAGGGGAGGTTTATCCTGTTCTTGAAACCCAGCTAATTTAGGAAATCCATCTAATTATGGAGTTAATGAACCCAGTTTTTAGGTCAACTGCTGATTCCTCCTCAGCAGATTTTGGTGTCAAAACCCATTTCAGTGACAGCATCAGCAGACAGAACACTTGAAAAATCTCTGAGCGATAGAGGAATTAAACAATTAATTAAAAAATCAAGGAGATGTGTGTTAGAAGAAGTAGCTACTTTTTATATGATGTATTTTATGAGAATTTCAGGTGTTTTAAGACTGAATTTCAGAAAATTCAGGAAGTATTTGAGCTCACCTGAATGCTCCAGACCAATGAGCTTCATAGCCAAGCTGGACAGAGACGCCTTTCTCCACACATTGCTTGATCTTTTGGAGAAGCTTCATAATCTCCTTAGAGTTCTAAAAAAAGAAGAATTTCTGCACACAAAGTGCCAACTGTAGAAAAAAGAATCATTACTCCAGGTAATTGCTTGTTTAACATATTAACGCTGTTGTCTTTACAAAATATGTGATTTCTGAAGTGCAGCTGGTTGTGGCATTGGTGAGCAGAGTAAACACTTGGATAATAGTAATTATTAAATCATTAATTTGAATTAATTTCTGTGATTGCTGAAAAAATACAGGATTTTAATTGAATGTAGGTAGAGAATAAAATGTGTTTGAAATGAAATAATTCACTTTTGCAATGTATGATATTATTCTGTTGGTGTCTAAAAGCTGTTCACTTCAGGGACCTCTTTTAGGTTCTTACAGGAGACTAAAAAAAAAGGCTTTGAACCATTTTTGCAGAATATTTATTTGTTTTTAGACTAAGAAACCAATGAGGACTTGTAGGGATGCCATAATATAAACCAGAGCCTATAAGTAGAATTTAGAGTAACTTTATTAATTAATGAACATTTATTGCCTTCAGAAATCTCTCTAAAGCTTTTAGAATTTCTTTTTTTTTTTTTTTTTGTTAGATTTTTATCCAAGGCCTTTTTTTTTGTGGCACCAAAAGTATCTCAGGCTTGCATGGTGCCTAATGGCTTTCAGTAATATTGCAGCATATGGGATACAGGATTTTGATGCAAATCTCTGTGCTAATTATGTGCAGATGAATCTTTCAGGCCAGCTATTGATCTGCAGTCAAAGACAATTTTTCAGTTAGCTTAAGTTTTATATCAATTCATATTTAGCAACTTTGCTGTAATTTAATTATCCACTGGTTTGGCTGTGGAAACCATATGTGGTCGTGGGGCTCGTTTGTTTTCAGCAGGTCTTTTGGGAAATGTTATTTCTTAATATTGACGGGGAAATATTTATTTCTCATGTTCTACATGATCTGTCCCAGCCTCCTCTCTGCCCAGCTGCCCTCTGTGGGCTCTGGTCATCCAAGCATTCCCGGGAATGGGTGTCCAGGAGCTTTGTTCCTTGTACATCTTTGTTTCCCTTGTACAGCTTTGGATGTTTATATTTTCTACAAGTGAAAGTGGAGAGTGTTTTCACCCATGGATATAAATTCCAGTGGTGGATTTTATAGCCTGAATGCCCAGAAAAAGGCTTTAAATTGCCCCATCTGCTCTGGCTGATGGGCTCACCTTGGTGTTCTGGTGTTGGGGGCCTTTCTAATTTCCACATGGGAATTGTGCTGGAATCATCTTGCTGAAAGGAACCTTTAGATTAGATTAGATTAAATTAATTATAATTCCCTGTGAGGGTGGGCAGGCCCTGGCACAGGGTGCCCAGAGCAGCTGGGGCTGCCCCTGGATCCCTGGCAGTGCCCAAGGCCAGGTTGGACATTGGGGCTGGGAGCAGCCTGGGATAGTGGGAGGTGTCCCTGCTCATGGCAGGGGTGGCACTGGATGGGCTTTAAGGTTCCTTCCAACCCAAACCATTTCATCATTTTCTTAAAATATTGCGCAGGAAGTAGAAATGAAGCCCTGCTGGTTTTGTGCTTTTCCCACCCATCCTTTCAGGAAACCCTGGAATGCCAGCACACGGCTCCGAGTTCAGCAGTCATCCAGCACCTTGTTCTGTGCCTGCACCACCATCTTGTAACTCCTATATATTAATTTTTTCAAGGATAGTATTTAATATGGGTAATAACCCCCTTGTTTTAGTTATTGAAAGCCCATTTATCACAACTTTATTAAACATGGAGAACTAAGTGTGCCATTTTTGCCAAGTGCTTTCGCTCTCTCGTGTTCTCTTTGTTGCCCCAAATGAATGAAATTAGAACAAACAATCTCCGAGTCATTTGTAATCAGGCGCTGATTAATGGACTTTGGTTTCACAGCCATTATTCATTCAAGAACACCTGATATCTTTCCCATAAACAAATCGTGTTTGTCCAAATTAAGAAATTAAATGAAGCATTTGATGAGTTTATGATTGACCCTTCCAACTCGGAGCCCATTAGTCAACGTCGTTATCATGCAAAACTGCCTGACTAATGTGCTGGCTGAATGTGCTGTGTGGATTTATTATGATTTCTGATTAATGCCTGCTGCAAGCCAAACCACGGGATTGTAATAATTCCTTGATTTTCATTTGAGCAGTCGCTGAAGATTTTCATCTGTGATGAAATGCATTCGTGTCCCATTAGATTTAGAGATGGTTATGAGGTGTCGGCCGAATAAATCTTAGCATGGAGCAGAGGGTGCTTTGCAAGGACTTTGTCAGTTGTGGTGGGCTTTTTATGGGGCTGCTGCCTGTCATGAGCAGGGATTTTTTGGGTGGTTTAAGGGGAGTTCTCCTACTTAGGCTTTTGCAAATGCGGGTGGTCGTAGAGGTTGATAGAAACAAGGTCCCCACCATAGTTTTATAAGTGAAACATTTCTCCTCATATCTAAGAGACTAATAAGAAAATTTTCTTTGATTTGCTTTTTGTTGTTTAGACACCTTTATTCTATGAATATTTAATATAAAGAATTTTCCTGGGGATGTTTGGTAACTTCAGTGACTTGGAAAGGATGTTATACAATGTTTTTTGCTGAAGTAACACTCTTGAAAAGCAGATGTTAAACTTCTGTTTAATGTGAAGCAAGGCAAGTTCACACTGAATTAAATCTGCATTGGATGATTTGAGCCCTGTTGCCACCAGCCCATTAAAGAACTGCTCTGTGATCCATTGGAAAGGGCGGAACGGCATCGTTGGGAAAAGGCAACAGTAATGAAAACTCGTGTCCTTTGCCATATCACTCATATTGATCACCCCAGCAAGGAAAAAGGAAGTGTTTCAAAACACAGCTTATGTGAAAAATCAAATTAGGTGCCTTTATAGCAGATCCTCCCTTTAATTCTGCTTCTATTTCCTTCTCTGTGGCTGCAGTGTGATTTATTATTGAAGATTTCTGAGCTGCTTTCTTTAAGCCATCTTGTATCCCCTTATGTTCTTAAAATACCCACTAAAACTATTTAATCACAGGAGTTTCTTAAAGGTTTTGAGCATTTTATGCTGCTGATCTCAAGCCCTCGGAGAGTTTTCTCTGAGAAAGGTGAGTGATTTTATAGCGATGAGCCTCTTTGAGCAAGAGGAAATTGTGATTCCTTTGGACAGGGCTTGGAGCAGCCTGGGATAGTGGAAGGTGTCCCTGCCCCTGGAAGGGGATGGGACTGGGTGGGCTTTAAGGTCCCTTCCAACCCAACCATTCGGGATTCTCACTCACTGCAGCTCTGGGTTTGCCTCCTGTATATTCCTAACTTACAGCAGCACTGGATTTGTTTCAGGACTTTCTGGTTTGAATTGTGGGTAAAGCTAAGGGGGAAAGGAAACAAGTTGTGGAAGAGTACACGGAATTCCAGGCTGGCTTGGGTTGGAAGGGACCTTCAAGCCCATCTCATTCCACCCCCCGCCATGGGGCAGGAACACCTTCCGTGCACCAGGTTGCTCCTTGGGCTCTTCCCTGGGCAGCCTGTGCCAGTCTCGTTAGAAATACATTATTTTTAATCAATCTTAATATTACCTTTGGGCCTGTACCATTGCCAGGTTTCCCTGCAGTATGGACTGACTTCTAAAAGCTTCTTTTCCAGCCTTGTTCCCAGCATTTCTGTGGTGAAGCCCAGGCTGCCTGTGCCCTTGGCCGGCGTGGCTGTGCCCCGTTGGTCCCCGTTAGCGCTGGCTCCGTGGCCCTGCCTGCCTGCGCCTCCTCTGGGCCTTTCAGCTGGCGATTATTGACATTTTATTCCAAGGCTCAGCCTCCTGATAAACCAGGCGTGCTCCCCAGCAGATAAATGTCCATATTCAGCTGGTGGAGGTGATTATGTGGGGCTGCCACCAAAGAAACCCTAAAGCATCCTATTAGCGGGGCCTGAGCCTCGGAATAAAGGCCTCAATTACGGAGCACTCCCGAGCCCTGACGAGGCACTCCCGTGACATTAATGGTGTCTTTATAACCTTTTTAACTTCTGCTGGCTCTGACAGAGCACCACAATCACAGCCATGGCTTTGCCCTTGGCAAGCAAAACCTCATTTGGAGAGGATAATAAGTATTTACTATTTAGATGGCTGGCAATAAAATTTCTCTGAATGAGATTTTACTGAGAAAATGCAAACTGATTTGATTACTTCCTTTAATGGACTGTGGAGACCTGTAATAACAGTTTGTGGAAGCTGCAAGTCTAATGTTTAGCTTCCTTCTTTCTTTTTTTTCCCTGGTTGCTTTTTGGTGTGAAAATACAAACTGGTTCTTCTTCCAGAATTATGTAATGGGATTGTGTTGTGAATTTATGTCACGGAATTATTAAGCTTGAAAAAAATCCTCAAAAATCATCAAGCCCAACCCTTAAGCCAGCAGTGTCACCATTTTCACTGGAAAACTTAATCCAACTTTTCCCTGCACCTCCCATGATATTTTTCTCATCTTAAAAGTGGATAAAAACCTCAAATGTTGACAGTGTTATAGTGGCAAAGAGTGTTGGGAATCCCTAAATATTCTTGTGGGTAATTCCTATCATCTGGCCCTAGGATTATGTGCAGAAACATGTGGAATGGGGTGTCAGTTATGTCTTAAAAATAGATATTTCTTGGAAATCCATGGAGCATCCACTCTCTCTCAAAGCATTGTAGAACACAAGTGGTTTAATAACTGGGTGTGTGCCAGCAGAAGGGATTTCCCAGGTGATGTGGAATATTGATGGGATTTAGGAAAAAGTCCTTTTAAGGACATGTATGAGAAACAGTTACTGAAAGTATTTGGGTTTCTTGTATTTCTAAACAAATAAGCAGTTTGTGAAACTGATCTGCAAACATGTATTTATTCTCTGCTATATCCTAAACCCAGCTGTATATTAAATAAGTAAAATCATCCTGATGCATGTTTTAAAGAGTACTTCGTTCTTTGTCTGGATCTAGGATGGATCTACAGGAGAGCCAAGGACAAATTTTGGAAATCCCTAAATGTGTGTCTTTACCAGGCCACCAATTCTGTTATTTTCAGTCATTCAGAGAATTCCATGTTGTTGCAAGGATGGAATTTATTGAAATGGGATCCATATTGTTTTATGCTAAAATATATCTGCACATGCTTATGTCACAGTTTACCAATTCCACTGATTTACCCCTCTTGTTCCCTGGCATCAATGTGGGTTTTTGTCTTCTGGAGTTTTCAATAATTTCGGGAAATCTGTGTTTGTGGCATTAGGGAGTGCCAGGGACACCACCAGACTTCGTTAGTGCAGCTCTGGAAGGAGACACAGGATAATATTTCCTTCCCTTTTTAACCATCAGTCACTGTACGGAGCCGCTGTGCCGACAAATTCATAACCTCCTCTGTATTTGATTTTAAAAAAATAAACCCAACCAACTTTTGCTTTCCCCAGTTCAATAACTCCCTAGAAATGTGCTTTTATACAGTGTAGCTCATACAATCCTGCACGGGCTTATAAATTGAAATCCCACTTTTTTTGGACGTTCCAGCCTGGATGACTGATGGCTGCGTGTATTTGCCATAAAATTTTAATTATGACAGAGTTATGAATCACTGCTCTCGCTGGTTCAAGTGTTAAGAAATGATGGGTTTGTTGTTTATTAAACTTGGGAGGGTGGAGGAAGAAAATGGGAAAGGCTTTGAGTTGTGTGGGCTGGATCCTGAGCTCGGATGTTTGCTCAGGAGCAGCCCTGCAGCTGATTTTGGATGTGCCCTTCCCTCCCTGGGCACTGCTCCTGCCCAGGGTGACAAATACCATTAACTTTCTTGCTTTAACCATCCCTGGGTGTCCTGGGTCGGGGTTTTTAATCGTCTCATCCCTCGGGAGTGAGGCTTTGGCTGTCGCTGCAGGATTGGTGGAGCAGCCCTGCTCCTTCCCTTTGTGAGCACAGGACGTGGCAATAAAACCAGGGTGTTCTCAGAGAAACACCAAATATTCACAGAGTATTAAGGGCTATAACTAGAGTTGTGCAGAACTTTGAATGCAACGTGGTTTTTATTAAAAGTGTCAGATTTTTTGTTAACGAGATCAGTGTGTTCAAGCACAAATCCCCTTAGATCATCACAATGCTCGGTATTTCCCAGGTTTTTTCCCAAATTTTAGGCAGCAAACGTGTGCAGCAGCACCCGATGTATTTGGCACGTGAGGGATTGCTTTAAACGACCTCACTTTGAATTTTTCTGCCTTAAAATGAGCTTTATTTGGCTTCCCCTTTGGCCTGGCTGGCAGGGCAGGGCTTTTCCACAGACAGAAGAACAGCTTGGAGTGGTTGCAGGGCTTGAATCCCTGGGGGAATGATCCAGGCTCGGCTTTTCAGGGATGTGCTGCACAACAGGGTGATGCCATTTGGGCATTAGCAGGGAGAACACCTGAGGGAATTTGGGATGAATGAGGAGAGCTGGGGCACGGGGCAGCGGGGGCCTATTAGTGCTGCCCACTCCTGCCACAGACTGTGATAGGGCTAAATGAGTTTTAAAGGACTAAGTTGGGGGATTATAAAGTCCTTCATGGTTTGATACATGTGGAATTGGTCCTGGTAATAAGGAACATCCCCGTGGCACTGTAAACTGAGGGGAAAAAATTCCAAAATTTAAAATACTTGTCATTTATATTATAATTTCAGGAGTAGCATCTCATTTTTCTTTCTCATGGACATTAAATGTCATGTGACAGTATATTCTACATGCAATTATTCATATTTAAATGTTTCAGTCACCAGCCAATGGAAAGAAACTTTTTACTTTCCAGCAACATAGATAATTCTTGGAAGTTGGACTGGATGGCCTTGAAGGTCTTTTCCAACCATAAGGATTCTATTAGTTTATTTTTAGTAAATCAAGTTTAGAATCAAAACTCAGCTTCATTATTCATTTCAACTTATTTCATATTTTTTTTTAGTCTCAGTGAAAATAATGGATGTGTGTGTTCATGGTATTTTTTAAATTGATTCAGCTGGTAACAAAGTAGTGCCTGTTTCTGTAACAAAGGAAAATACCGAAATAAAAAATACTAAATATTAAATACTAAAAAAAAGTCAGTTTGCTGCTGTAAGGAGTCAGCAGTACTTTCAGGAAATCCAACATACCACTGGGGTAAGATTAGAACCATTAACCCCGCTCGCCTCGACTCCCGAGCTCCAAGCTCGGAATTTTCCATTAGAAAGGAGGGTTAGGGATCAATATGGAGATCTGTTGATAACGTTCTATTAATTGGAGTAATCAAACCCCTGCTTGCAGCATGACAGCTGCCAGGGAGGGGGAGCAGAGCAGAGTTCCCTGTGCTGTCCATGGGCACTGACGTGGGACAATTCCCAGCCGGAGCTGCTGCTCCGCCTTCCATCGACTTTGGTTCGGGGGGCAGCGAAGTCTCCCCAAAGCTGCTGGTCAATGATTCCCTCCCAGCAGTGATGTAATTAAAGCCTCAGCCGGTGTTTGTGGGGCTGCCTGGGCATTGATCATCCCGCAGATGTGAAGGGATCGATAGGGGGGATGCAGGAGAGGGCCCCCGAGAGTGGGAAGAGCGCTCTGAACGTGGCTCCAGGACACAGGCGGGATGTGGAGCTGGACCTGGAGCTGACCTGTGCCCAGCACAGCCCCTCAACCGGTGCTTTGTTACCTGTTCTTGCCATGTGGGCTCAAACCAGCCTGGCCTGGCTAGTATTGATCAGGGGCTTTTCAAAGGAGTGGAAATCCAGTGCTGGCAGAAGATAGGGATTAAAGCAGTTCAATGGATTTCTCGGAGGTAGTTATTACCCTGCTTGCAACGTTTGTACAGCTTTTTAAATTAATCTGTTAATATTATTTCAAAAAGTGTTATGATGAAAGTTATCTGAAGAAAGGGATATTTTTTTTAAAAAAAAGCATGTGTTACAGAATGGTTTGGGTTAGATGGGACCTTAGAGACCATCCAGTTCCACCCCTGCCACCTTCTGATGGATGCCTCATCCCTGGAAGTCCAAGGCCAGGCTCAACGGGGCTTGGAGCAGCCTGGGACAGTGGGAGGTGTCCCTGCCATGGCAGGGGTGGGGCTGGATGCGATTCAAGGTCCTTCCCAATGCAAACATTCCATGGTTCTGTGCTTGGGTGACTGAGCAGTGAAATTAAAAGTGTGATTAACGCTTCATTAAATAACACAACTTCCACGTAAAGGATACCCAGACATCCTGTGGGTGCACGTGCAAGTTCAGAACCAAGTTCTTTGTGATGGATGAAGGATGGTGGGCCTCAACTGGTGCTCTGCTGCCAGTTCCACGAGGTTTTGTGCATTCCCTCTCCTCCTGGTTAAAACCATTAAACACTTCAAGAGGTTTTAATATTTTGAATTATTTCTGTTTTCTAAGAATGAGGAAAAATGCCCTCTGAAGTACTTTGCAGAGCTCTCCCATCCAAAGTTAAAGCTGGCTGGGAATGAAACCTAATTGGAGAAAGTGTATGGAACTTGTGGTGTTGAATAAGGCTGCTTATTTATTAGTTTGCTACAGCTTTATACAAATATATAGATGCACATGTGTCTGAGGGGAAATTATGCTGTCCAGACTTATGAGAGCCAGTTGGAATCTCTCAAGGTTGCAGATGAGCAGTGGAAATGCATGTGTATATTATCAGCTCCGTGCCCTTGGCGGTGACTTCCTCACTGATGACAAATCTTTCTTCGCTCGTCTCCTGGAAATCAGTGCTTTGGTGGTTTTCCGTCTTGGATTTGTCTGTTTTCCCATTTGCTCTAATGGGCTCTACTTGAACTGTTAAAAACAAGCATTTATTTGAAATACATTAAGAAACACAGTACTTCAGAAAAATGTTTGATACCCCAAATTCCTTCCTGAATTATTTAAGCGCCGCTGCAGCAAACTGTTTACTCAGGGCTGTTCAGCCTGGTGTGTAGTAGGGGTGTAGTTTTCTTTTAATGCAGTTATTGAATTCCAACCCACAGAGCCTCTGGCGGGGTTCCAGGAGCGCTCTGCTGTGCCGAGTGAAGATAAATTGTTTGTTTTCAGCAGCATTTCTTCATCTTCATCACTTAATCTGCAGTGAAATTTTACAGCCAGCCACTGAATATTTAAGCAATATATTTACCTCTTTTATCCTGGGGGAGTATTTAATAATGCTGAGTACAGTAAAGGATTACAGGAGTTCAGGATACAGCCTGAGAACGTGGAGTTTCCCATCATTTTCTCGGCCGGGATGAGCTCCGCGCTCTCCGCGCCGTTCCCGGGCTGCCGGCCGCTCCCAAGGCTGCCGGGCTGTAATTGAGTGTGTGCTGGCATCGGCCCTAAGTCCTCCCCACAAATCTTTCCTGGACACACACTCCCCCTTTTGGTGCCAGATGTCAGGTTCTTTTGGCTGCCTGTCTTATGATTCCGCAGTTCCGGCACAGTAAATCCTGGGAGTTCGCCGCGCCTCGACCCCGAAGTTTTCCACCTCGTCCTTCCCTGATTTTGCAGTGCCCCGTTCAATTTCTTGTGAGGTCACACTCCGTGGTGCTAATACTCTTCTTCTTTAACCATGTCTTGGTGTTTATGATTTAGAGGCTTCAAAAAGATCACTTTTTAAAAGTTCCTTTTGGTCTTTTTCATTTTCCATTGCTTCACGAAGGCTTTTCATTAACACTGTGGTCAGAGTGGGAAATGATCATGAGTAGGGCAAACAAAGTTCCCTCTTTCTGCAAAAAATCCTCTGAAATGCTTCCTGATTCTTGCACCGTTATTTGAGTATTAATTATGCTCCATTCTTGATTAAGTATGCTCCAACAGAGCCCCTTACACAGCTTTATTCCTTATGTTTTCACTCCTGATGTTTTTATTCGATTGGAAAACAGGAGCTGAAAATCCCCGGAGCCCTCCCAAGGTGCTGGGGGCTGCTTTGGCTTCTCTGGGAGTTGTTCCCTGTAATCAGCTGTGCGTGCTCCATGCTTTATTGCTTCCTTTCCATAGCCACATGAGTTGTCATCTGCTTGATTTTCACTTAGCACGGTGATTCCTGACGCTGGGAAATTGGCAGATGAAAGAAGGGCTCGTTTGGAATCGAAGTTTTGGGAGTGAATTTTTCAAGTTTGCTGACAAGCTGTCAGGCTGAATTCTGCCCTTACCCCAGGAAGAAAAGCTGACTGTCATTCCCAATCTACAGCCTGCAATGACAATTGTATTTGAGGCACAGTGCCATGTTTTTCCCCAGAAATCATTTCAATAATTTTTCTTAGTGGTTATATTTTAAGCAAGTGAATGTTTTTTGAATTAAAATGATTGATTTGTGGAATTAAATGGAGGAGCTGTTCTGTTTTCGTGTGAAGGTACGTGGGTAGTACAACATCAAGGCGATTCCTCATGCAGGTGCAGTGGGTGATGGAGCCGAGTGGCTGGCAGATTCCATGAGGAGTGAGTGTTTCCTGGGAGCTGGGATGTGGGACAGGACAGTCTGTGGAGCTGGAGGGCTTGGTGGAGCTCTGCTTACAGCAGGATGCAGAACCAAGGTCATGCTTTGGTCTGAGGTCCTCACAGGAAAGGGAGCACCGAAGTCACTGAGGAGGAAAGAAGCGACCTAAATTTACCCTGCAGAATGCGTGGGATGGTTTGAAAGCATTTGTTCCATCACGACTGCAGGCCCTGGGCAGGGACACGTCCCATTATCCCAGTTTGCTCCCTCCCAGCCTCCCTCCTTTCACCTGCTCACCAGATCCGTGACAGCCGTGTCCATTGTCCTCTCCTTTCTCCATCCATGGTGTGCCAGGGGGAAAGAAACAACTCTGGAACAAATAGTGGCTTAAGAACAATTTAAATAAATTGAATCAGATTGGAGTTTTTCATAGGGATCACTTCTTGGTTTTCCAATTGATGTGGAAATTACTCCTGAAGGATACAGCAGTAAGAGCATTCTTTACTCCCATCAGTTTTTATATATGGAATTTATTTCTTTGCTCCTAAATGCTGGTGCCTCTTTTGGCTCAGTAGTTTAGGGGAAGGTTTAACTCCAGGCTGTCCTTTTCCTTTCCCCAGCTTTTCATTCCTGAAGGAAGAGGAAGCTCTTCCTTTGTCATCAGCTGGAGGAAATGGCCTCAAGTTACACTGGGGGAAGTTTAGATTAGATTTGAGGAAAAATTTCTTCATGGAAAAGGTGGAATGAGCTGCCCAGGGAAGTGGTGGAGTCTTCATCCCTGGATGTGTTCAGAAAATGCATGGATGTGGCACTTGGGGACAGGGTTAGTGCTGGATTAGCAGTTGGACTTGATGGTCTCAGAGGGCTTTTCCAACCTTAGTGATTCCTAATTCCATGATTCCCACCCCTGTCTCCCTAAAGAAACTCACCTAGAAGGTGCCATTTAAACACTTCCATTGGAATCACTGAATTTTACTCTGAGAACTGATTTCCTCCCCAAGGCTAAATATTGCAGGAGACAAGAATCACATCCAATTCTGCTGTTTTCCCGAGCTGGGCTGCAGGCTGGGGGAGCAGATCTGAGGTGAAACATCACTTGATTAGGAGATGTCGAGGTGGATAATGCACAGCCTTTTCTGGGATGGAAACAAATCCTTGGAATATTTAACAGCAGTCCCTGCAATGAGTCAGGAGCCACAGAAGCAACTGCAGCCAATTAATCCTTAGTGTTAAACCCTATTTAGGCTGGATTTTTCCTCCAGTGTGTGGGTGGGGGGGGGTGAAACTGTGGGAGACAGAAAGAAATTAGGGATGCAGTAAATAATGGATGAATGCACCTAGCCAAGATCTGCTGATTAAGTCTTCTTTAGGATTATTATTATAAATAGGGAGTGCCAGATCCTCAGCTGGAGTAAATGGGCTTGGCTTGCTTCAAGTAGTGGAATTGTGCCAGCTTGAATTCACTGAGGATCTGGCCCTTAATTCTGGAAAAGGAGGATATTTGGGGAGGAGAATGCTGGGGGCTGTGAGAAGTTTGGTGATGATAACACTGTTTTCCTGCTAATATCAGGGAAAAAATGTAGATGACTATTCTTTTGAATTTTGTAATGAGATTCAAATAACTACTTGATGTGATTTCATTAGATGGAAATGACTTTTCCTCCAAGTAGCTACATCTTAACCCCCTGCATGTAGGAAGGGAATATGCATGGAAAAGGTGGTGGTTTATTTAATTTTGTGGGTGGCTGTCTCTTGCACCAGCATTTCTGCCCTTCTTACCCAAAAAATGCCTCGATGACCATCGGATGTTCAATGGAAGGAAACAGCAATAAATAGATTTGATTTTGGAAATCTGTTTCCCACTCTTCTTTTCCACCAGGAGTGAAGTGGGCTGTAATTTCAGATGGTAGCAATTTCAAATCCAGTGTGGGGTCTCATTTGGCTGCATTTTAGAAATGGATCAACAAATCAGATTGCAAAGCTGCTAATTTGGTAATTGCTTATAAAAACCCAACCAACAATTTATTTCCATAGCAAAGGAAATACACATTGTTCTTCAATACCTTAAAATACAGTGTTTGACCATCTAGGGTGGACTCAAAAAAAATCCAGTTCTGAAATAACACCTTTTTACACAGGATATCTTGGAAGGACTAAAAATAACATTACAAAACAAGTTTGTTATATTCCTAATTGTTTTGACCATAGAATTAATTTCCCAGTCAGAGGGGGGCACAGCTTTTTCATCATTCTCCAGTGTCTGACCATTTGGAGCGGTCACATTTACACTTTAAAAAAAAACAGTTCTGAAAAAATACCTCTTTAAGGGGGATATCTTGGAAGGACTAAAAATAACATCACGGAACAAGTTTGTTATATTCCTAATTGTTCTGACCATAGAATTAATTTCCCAGTCCAAGGGGGGGCACGGCTTTTTCATCACTCCCAGCCTCGGAATATTCAGCGTGTCACAGATGTTCATGAATAATGTCCATTTAGAAGCGTTGGCAGCGAGCTGGCGAGATGAATGAAATGTTGGGGGGATCTGACAGGCAGCACGCTGCTTTGTGATCATTCCAAAGTTCTAATAATCTCCCTCACCTTCCCTGCCTGCCTCTAATGAAAGAGAATAGGTGATTGCACCTCGGGCTATGTTCTGCGCCTAATGACTCCTCCAAAGGCGGATTTATGGAGAAAAAATTAACTTTGAATGAGGATTGAATTGGCCCTGACAGGCTGATAGACTGTGACACAGATTCTGTGGCAAAACAGACGTAGCCCTAATTGATTATCAATATTTTAAGCAAAGTGATGAAAATAAGCATTAAGTGATGAGAAAGGCAGTCTTAATACAGGAGGCAGTCACCGGCATCCAGGAAGTCTTTGGGGAGGTCGGCCCCGCTCGCCGGAGCGGGATTTTAGCTGTCAGCTCTTACCTTTCCCTGCCCAGCACCCCGTGTCCCTTTCCAGCCTCTCTTCCCCTCCCGGATTTCTGCCCAGCATGTTGATTTTCTGGCCAGGGATGAACGTGCTTCCCCCTCTCCAGAGAAGTTGGTTTAATATTTAACCCGTTTGGGCTCAAGAGTCACTTGTTTAGCGGGATTTCGGATATTCTCTCTTTCCTGCAGGGCTTTCTCCCAGCCCTGTGCTGTTTCTAGCCAGCAGGTGATCCACAAACTGCTTCCTGCAAATGGTAACAGTGAAAGAAACTGGGGGAAAATTGCCTGGTTGGCAGGAAAGGATTTATCTTCACGATTATCTTGGTTGTACCCAACATAAACAAATACCTTGGTTCTACCAAATAATTACAATTATCTCGGTTGTGCTTTAGGACAAGAACAAGACAACATTTGGGTTTTGCCTGTGTTTTTTCAGTTGGGTTGCATGTGACCGGATGTATCTTCTACCAAAACCACATTTAATATTTGGGAAAACCCTCGTGGCTGTAAGCCAGGTGCTCATTAGCTGTGCTATAACGGGATGTTTATCCCAAAGTAAGGAGTACTTCCCAAAACGACTGAGGGAAGGGAACTGAGCAGGAATGCTGCTAAAGAGGTGAGAAATAGCATTCCTATGTCAGGAGGAATCAGTGGGGTAACATCCCCCTTCCAAATGCTGGGCATGCTCCTCCCAGAATGTGGAGAAGCTTAAAATAGACAGATTTGGGCACCTGGGGAATTTCTAAGTGTGACTGGCAGAGCTGGGGAGGGGGCAGTGAGCTCCTCCCTCACCCTTGTGCTCAGGCCTCTCCAGTATCCATAATTAGAGCCTGGTGTAATTAAATTGCAGGACAGCAACGGCTGGAACTTCCCATGTTTGGGAATTGTGGTGTTTACATGTAATTAGGGAGGACAGCGCTGATGGGAGCTCTCATGGCACTGAGAGGTGCATGGTCGTGGACATGATGGGGTGGGCAAGTGGCCACCTGGCTTCCATGGATTTATGGAATCACACAATTCCATGGACTTCCAGAATCATGGATTAATAGAATCACACACTCGTTTAGGTTGGAAAAGGCCTCTAAGATGGGAAGACCTCCAAGAACGTTTGTGGTGTTTAAATTTTGGGGGAGATGTTACTGAAGGCAAAAGTACAGAAAACCAGCTTAAATCTGGGGTGATAAAAATGTGTGTGGTGGTGTCACTTTTCCTCTGGAACTGGGAATTCCTGGGCTCTGCTCCTTGTGTTCCTGTCAAAGGAATTCTCTGAGCAAGTGGTTGGTTGGAGTTTGTGCTGGAATTTGTCGGATGGATAACAGATAATTTTACACGTCAGCCTATGAATATTCAGCAGAGAGGATTTCCACAAGCCTTGATAAATTTAATATACCAGAGAAAAATAGCATGTAAATTAAACAGGGCCTTGTAAATTAATAATGGATTCCACTTGTATTCTTATATGTGAGCTGACTGAATATTTTATAAGTGCAAAAATGTTTGTGTTTAAAAAAACCAGTGGAGTCTTTCTGATGAGGATCGTGGATGGTTTGCTGCATTTTAAATGGGATGTCCATGTGGGTTTTTTCAGTTTCTGGGCTTTCTTTTCCTCAAACACATCTTGTATTTTCAACTTTGAGCAGTTGGAAAGTCTACAGTTATGTTGAATTCATTTATTTTTCCAGACCTCTTGTGGTTTGCAGTTGTGGGTGTTCTGACACTCCTCTCCTTTTAATTTCGACAGGAAAATGAAATCTTCTTAGTGAAGGGCTGAGCCTTCTCCTTGCACCCTCCCTGCTTCTCCCATGCACTGGGAGAGGGCTCTGCTGCAGGGGCTCTTCCATGAGCCCAGGCCACGCTTTCCAAAATGCCCTTTCTATCCCCAAAACAGCCCCTGCCCTGTTTCCACCTTGGAATAATTCATTGTTTTCCTGGCTTCTCTTAATTAGCAGCTTTGCTTGGAATAATTTCACCTTAGCACAGTGTGAGGCTGGTCAGGATTAAAGCATCACCCATCCATCAGGGAGTGACTCTGCTTCCCAAACCTCGAGCTCTTCCACCACTGCAGGGGTTCCATGGAATCTTGGAATTGTCTAGGTTGGAAAAGCCCTCTCGGAGTCCAACCTTCAAGTTGTAAAGATCTTTTAATGTTTAACTGCAGCTTGATTTGAGAAAAGTGAATCTCTTTTAGTGCTTTTAATGGCACTTGGGCTGTGAACAAGAATGTATTCACTGGCATCATCATCATGACAGCATCAAGGAGAAGAAGGAGAAGGAGGTGGAGAAGAAAAAAAGAAGAAGAGAAGAAGAAAAGGAGAAGGAGGAGGAGAAGAAGAAAAGAGGAGGGGAAGGAGGGGAAGAAGAATGGACCCAATCCTGTGCCATGTGCTCCAGGATGAGCAGGGAGGTTGGACACTTGACCCACTGTGGTTCCTCCCAGCCTGGCCCATTCTGGGATTCTGTGCAAAAACGACAGAAAATGTAAAATATTTGAAGAGAATCCCTGGTTTGAAATCCTGAATGCATCTCATGGGTTCAGTGCCTGTGTTGGTCGTGGTGGGCAGTGCCCTGTGAGCTCAGGGACTGACTGCTCTGTAGCTTTATGGGCTAAGTTAAATTGTTGTTGATGAGCAGTTTTGTGTGGAGAACTGTCCTCATGGTACTTCTTAAATTGCTCCATTGTCCCTCTAATTAACCAGGACTTGAAAGGCCAAGCTCTGCCTCGGCAGCAATTCTAACTTGAGTTACAAGGGTTGGAAATCAGCGATTTAAAGTTAACAAAGACAAGCTAAAAATTTATTCATTGACCAGCACCATCTTTGCTGTGTGTTTTAATATCTTTTTGCCACTGAGATACCCAATGAATTGTTCCTGTGCAGCAACAAATCGGGGAGGAAGAACAAAGTAGCTCAGTGGAATAGATAAATCAAATTTAGGCCTGGTAGTTTATTGAATCTAAATTGTGCCCAGTTGGCCCACGAGCTATATGAGCAATCCATCTTGTGCTGATAATGGAGGGTCTTGAAATCCACCTGATGTTTGCATTATTAAATTCCAGCCTAATGAGCTCTGCTAATACATATTGAAGACAGTTGTAAGGAGCAGAATGGGAATCGGAGCGGGATAATTTGAAAGAAACATAAGCTGAGCATTTTACATGACTCAAGGGGTATATCTACAATTACACATATAACCAAAATTGAATTTAAATGGAATTTCTATTATCCCTGTCCTTTTACCAAGGAGAATAAAGTGTAAATGAAGTAAAAGTCTTTAGAGTTACTCGTGGTTTGGTTTTATTATGGGATTTAATAGATTCTTGTAATGATCTTCAGTGGCAGAAAAGTTTTAATATTTCATGACTTTAGATGTTGTCTAAATATGGATAAAAGTGTGGAAATGGAAGCAGCTGTCTGTGCAGTGATTGTATCACTTTGTAACACCCTGTTCAGGTTGTGCATTTTAAGGTGGAGCTGCTGGCTCCAAAAAGGAACGACCCCTTCACCCCCTGTGAGCTGAATTTGGTTTTCATAAATTATTGCCTAATTTTAGTAGGTGCTGGGATTAAATATTTGCAAATCTGACTGAGTTCTTGCCATTTAGACCACAGTTTATAGTGATTTTCCTTCCTGAGAAGGCCTGGTTTAAGTGCTGGATTCCTGTTCCTTGTTGGTTCTTTTCTTTTTGGCCTGGTGATACTTTTGAAAACTTAATATTTCATCAAGTATAATGTTATTAGAGACTTATTCTCACTTAGTTCACTCATCAGGCAGTGAGATGGCAATAAAAGAGAATGGCTCCTTTGAGACATTAATGCTTTGGAATAAATGATGTGCTAGAACAGAAATTTAATTAATTTACAGAGTATATTGATAGTCCCTTGTTACTGTGCTGTATATTTTTAATCTTCTTTAACATCTGTAGGAAAGTGTTTGAAAACCCCTGCAGTTGAGCAACTGGTAGATAATTAAGTAATAAGGGAAGAGGTTTCTAGAGGGAAAAAGATTCTTTTTAAAGAATATTGTTGTAACATGGATTAAGTGCTGCTGCTGTGATTTGGAGTGAAGAGAAAATTGTGTACTACCTAATAAAGTGCTGAGGAAGAGCTGTGTGACTCCCACTCTGAGCAGAGTCTGCAGCCCTGGAAATACTGTTTTGTTTCTGTTTTATCCTCAAAATAGGTCTGATGGATTACTCACTATGGCAGCAAATCTGCCACTTTATGAGTGCACCACGTTTGGGTCGTTGCAGTTCAGTCTGGGGCAACTGGGGTGGGGAGATTGGGGTTTAAAGAAAGAAAACCCCTTAAAAGTCTCTTAAAGGCTTTGCTTGACACAAAATGGATGCAGGAATTTGTATTGCATTAATATTGCCACTAATATTGACCTGATATTACCCTCCATAATCCCATTTATGTCCTTTAACTGTGGGGAATGACTTCAAATAAAATAAGTGAAGAACCAAGTTCTGGTCTTTCATGCACGTGGATTTCATTGTGGGACCTGCAGAAAGGAACAGGAAATTGGGTTTAAAGCTCAGGAAATGTTGTTTGGCAAGAGGTTGTTGACAACCCATCCCTGGCAGTGTCCCAGGCCAGGCTGGATTTTGGGGCTTGGAGCAGCCTGGGACAGTGGGAGGTGTCCCTGCCATGGCAGGGGTGGCACTGGGTGGGCTTTGAGGTCCTTTCCAAACCAAACCATTCCATGATTTGATAGGATAAATTAACTAATTCTAACTCTTCTTTTCTTCTTCCTTTTAGCTAAAGCAGATGAAGCATTGAAGGCCAAGGAGAGAAGTGAAGAAGAAGCCAAGAGAAGAAAGGAAGAAGGTGAGGCATTTTCTTTTATTTCATGACAAGCTAAGGCTCAGGAAGTCAGAAATGATTGTTTTGAAGGTCCAGTGGGGCTGTGGGATTTTCCTCCCCAAGCTGATGATGGAATTTGGTGCCCTGAATCCTGGTGGGATCAGAGCTGCTGCCTCTGCAGTCCAGCAGCTGGAAAAATTAAAGTGAATGGATTGAAATGTCAGGGAGTGATGGGAAGAGACATTTCCACCCCTCTGAGGGAGCCAATCCAGACAATCCCAGGAGCCTCAAATCCTCCCTGGAGCTGTGTGGAACTGGATGGCCTTTAAGGTCCCTTCCAACCCAAACCATTCTGGGATTCCATGATTTACTTACAAGAGGTGACTCAGGAAAATTCCCCAGTTTTGAAACCACGGCTGCTGTGAATTTCATTCAAAATCAGAATGTTCTGATCTTTAGTTTGTTTTACTTGGGGACTGCGGGATGCTGAAAGGAATTAGTTGGTGCTCCCAGTTAACCCTGCTTGGAGAAGGTTCTTGTGATACCAAAGAAGGAAATTCAAGTGGAAAAGTGGGATAGCACAGACATGGAAGGTGGTGGAAGGGGCGCTTGGAATTCTGGCTGGAAAAGGCACCAAACCAGCCAGCTGTGCCCCCTCCCCGCTGTGATTCCTGGATTTTGGAGCCACTGGGCCCAGGGGGAACCTTTCCACCTGGAGGAATCACCCAGGCAGGCTCCCACGTGGCCCAGGGATATTGGGATGAGGTGGTAGGGTCCCACCAGCACCAATTTGCAGGGAATGTTTGGAAAAAAGCGTGGGTTTTTGTGCTCACACCCCATTGTGAGTGGCACATGTGCTTGCAATTGCTGTGCCAGCAGGGACTGGGAGGGCGAGTGTGGAAAGGCAGAGGGAAGAAAAAAGGGGTGGTTCAGGACTTGGGAACAATGGTCATTTGCAGGGAAATGGGGAGGAAAACTTCTTTACAATTTATTAATGAGCCATGAAAACTGTCCTGGGGTGGCTTTGAAGAGCTGTGAGGATGTTCAAAAATGAAGAGAAGATTTTTCCTGAATAACTCAAATTCATCCATTTGCTGAGGAGTTGGCTCCCAGTTAGGAGTAAAAGAGTCCATTCTCACTGGAAAATACCAAGTCTTATTAAATTGTGCACGAAGCATTTAAACATTCCAAGACATCCAGGGGAGTTGCACACTGGGAAACTCCAGTTTTTATGTCCCACATGGATTTAAAATTCCAGGTTTAGGTAGGGTTATGTCCCATGTGGATTTGCAAACAGGGTATTTACCAGTGCTCAGTGTGTTCCCTTCCCTGTCCCAGCCATGCTGGGCTCCAGTGGCATCTTTTGCTTGGAAAAAGAGCTTTTTTGCATTTTTTCCTAGTACTTCTTTCCTCACACATCATCTCTGGGATCTCTGGGTGGTTTTTAACCCTCTTTGAATCATGGGATCACTGAAGTTGGAAAAAACCTCCCAGACCATCGATTCCAACCTGGGACTGATCCCCACCAGAGCACTGAGTGCTACGTCCAGTCACTGAAATAAAGTGAAATTAAATTAAATCTTTAAAAATAATTTCTAAATTATGAGTTTTAAAAACATTTGATTTCTCTAATCTTCCTCATTTTATTTCCTTAACTAGAACTCTCCAAAAGGAAGTTCCAGCCTGTGTGGGCATCCTGTGACTCCTTTACCCAGGAGCTGCAATAAAAATAATTCTACAAATAAAACAATCCTTCCCCAGCCCACAAAAACTGGTTATTGCCCACCCCATGGCGAGGGTGTCTTAACATTCCTTTTATTGTCATTTTATTGCCAAATCAGGTGTGAGATTAGACGTTGGATGTTCCATGTAATCTGCTCGGAAATCAAATTATTTGACCTCCAAGCCCAGCGCTGCCCCTTCCCGCTGGTTTCCTGTTAAATATGCAGCATTTCCCCAGCATGAATAAAAAATTGAGGACAAATTAGAATCTACAGACAGCTGACCCCAGCTCCAGATTAGAGACTGGGAGACTGGGGGCTTGTGCTGGTTTAAATGTTTTAATTACCACAGTCCCTCCAGCCCCATGAAGGACACACAGCAAAATGCTGATTTTTTTTTTTTTTTAAGTGACTAAAAAGCAAAGAAAGAAAGAAAAAGGCTCTCCCCGCCTCATTTGAATTTTTCAGTTTGATTACATTTGCACTTCCATTGGAGCTATGCTAATTTGCTGCATGAAATTAGGTCTATTAGCAAAAAATGCTACTTTTCCAGGAGTATTTTCCATGGTTGGATTTCCATACTTTGGTGTTTGTTTACTTGCTTTGGCACTGCCTGAAAAGTGATAAAATCTAAAGGGCGTTTGGCCACCAAACTTGGGTTTCACTCCAGACAAATCCCAAGTAGGTGGAGTGGGAAAGAGAAAAATTGAAAAAAACCCATGGAGGGAAAACTGGAACACGCTGGGTGATGTTAGGGAGAGATTTGGGGCTCATTTCTCTTAGTCTACCATGAATAAGAATATTTTTAAATGTTGAGTTTAAAATACATCATGTCAGGGCCCGTGTGGGGAGGAGGAGCTGGGGGTGCCTCAGAAAACCAGGAAAAGAGGTTGTTCCAGAACACAGCAGAACAGAAAATGGGAATTTTTTGGTCATCAGTCCATAGGTGGGTCGGTGGGAGGGTGGTGCTGGATGGGCAGGGCGTTCTCCCAGTGCCTTTATCCCGGAATTTGCATTTCCCGTGCCCGGCGCGTGCTGGCCCGGCGCTGAACTGATTAGTTCTGCCTCCCCAGTAAGCGCTGCACCGTTTTGATAGACTCTGGGGAAATAAATTTGGCAGAAAATCAGCATGAGTAGATTTAATTATCACTGCGAGACCTTTCCCTTTTCTGGCTTAGTGATCCCGAAACTCCGCGCCTTTCCCTGGAATCTGCGCCGACGCCGAGCTCCGCTTCCCAATTTGTTCCTCCACGCCGTGATAAGCCAAGCAATTACTGGTTTATTGATTTTTCATCAGGGCAAATTTAAAGTTGATTTTTTTCCTGCAAAGGCGGGGGTGATTAAGTGTTTCCCGTCGGTTTAGTCCCGGAGAGCTCCGTGGCAGAATCCAATATCCTGAGGTCAACCTCTGCAGGGAGATAATACGGTGTCTTGGCCACGTGTGAGGGAGAGGAATCAGGGCTACAAATGTGAGGGGATATCTGTGGAGACAGTTTAATTTGTTCCATTTATATGAACAAGTCGTGTGGCACATGCTTGGAAAATATCATTTTGAATAGGCCTGGAAATGAGGCCCACGTGGGCAGGGGGAGGGAGGGATGCAAACGAGAGTGGGAACGTAGGGCTGGGAGACAGCTGGCCTTAAACAGGGAATCACCCCCATCCCTGAGGGGTCATTCCAGGCTCTTGCTGATCCCTCCGTGCTGCTGGGGTGGCTTTCCCTTAGCAAAGCGAAATTTTTCAAGTCTTCAGGTGCCTCCAACCCAAACCGTTCTGTGGTTCTGTGATTCCGTGATTTTGAGTGCTGGAGGGGTCACGGAAGCAAAGTTAGAATGTACCAAAAAAAACCCTGGAAGACTCAACTTCTAGAAGATCCCTTAATTATAAACTCTATAAACCCAAATTAAAAGTTTTATCTTTTTGCATTCATCTTTAACCTGAGGGCCAGGAGTTCTCACGTGAAGAATCTTGTCCATGGCCACCACAGAACATCCTGAGCAGGACAGGACCCACAGGGTTCACGAGTCCAACCCCTGGCCCTGCCCAGGCCACCCCAACCCACTGATTTCCCTTCCCACTTCCTTTAGAGAGAGTTAAAAGACTTTCCCTGGGTGTAATGGATATTAAACCACAGGTTGGATGTGCCAGGAGAAGATTTGCTGGGGTGAGGTCAGGCTGGGAGCTGTAATAAGTTAAAGTGCTTTACTCAGCCCTATATTGGGATGCCCTTAAGTTCAGCAGTTACTGCCTGAGGTCATCATTTATCTTCAGTAAATTTTCCCGAAGTTCATTGTGGTGGCAAAGACCAAACTCAATTTGTTTAACCCCCAAATTATTTAATACAGACAATACATTTATAGAAACACATGGATTGCTTTTTCCTGCCTTCTCAAAGCTGGAATTTCCAATATTCCCTGGTTTTGCCTGGATAATGGCAGGTTTGGAGCCCCGCCCTGGGTGTCCCTGGTGTGCCAGTGTCACTTCATTAGGCTGACACCAACACCTGGTGTTGTGCTGCTGGTCCCAGGAGGCTGTTCCAGCATCTGGCACACACTGTGATCTTCTTTTATCTCTGTTTAATCTTTATATTGCTGGTTTGGAATTAAAAGGGGGCAGGAGCAAATCAAGGAGAAAATAAAAAATGCTGAGTTTTGGTGCAGTGGCAGAGTGTGGCTTGTTAGGAAGAGCAGCCACACGGTGATAATGAGAGCTGGGAAGAGGGACGGGCATTTGGGGTTTGGCCACTCTCTGTGTTCCCCCTCGGCAGAGCTGAGGGAAAGGGAATTGGAGAGGGGATCGATGGCCCCCCATGGATGATGGCTGCTGGAGGAATCAATTCCGGGCTTTTTATTAAAGCTGCTGTAATTAATAGTCACTTTGAAATGTGTTCCTTAAATTGTACCCTGCTTTGTGCCTGCCCATCCTCTCCTGTCCTTCGTATTCCAGACTTCCCTCTTCTGCTTCCCTGCTCTCCCTGAAGAGCCCCCAGTCCCAGTGTCCTGGAGCTGCTCCGGGGCTGGAGCACCTCTGGAGCCAGGCTGGGAGAGCTGGGGGTGCTCACCTGGAGAGGAGAAGGCTCCAGGGAGAGCTCAGAGCCCCTTGCAGGGCCTAAAGGGGCTCCAGGAGAGCTGCAGAGGGACTGGGGACAAGGCATGGAGGGACAGGACCCAGGGAATGGCTTCCCAGTGCCAGAGGGCAGGGCTGGATGGGAGATTGGGCAGGAATTGTTCCCTGGGAGGGTGGGCAGGCCCTGGCACAGGGTGCCCAGAGCAGCTGGGGCTGCCCCTGGATCCCTGGCAGTGCCCAAGGCCAGGCTGGACATTGGGGCTTGGAGCAGCCTGGGACAGTGGGAGGTGCCCCTGCCCATGGCAGGGGTGGCACTGGGTGGGCTTCGAGGTTCCTTCCAACCCAAACCATTCCATAAATATTTGATAAATATCAAAGAATATTTGCAGCTGATATTTGAGTGATTTTATTTTAGCAATCACAGCTGGTGTCATTAAATTTTTACTCTTCCACAAGTGAAACAGAGAAATTTATGATCTCCCTAACAGGGAAATTTAGGATTTATTTTTACAAATGAAAAGTCTTGAAATCGTCTTCAGATTTCAGGATGAGAAACAAATCTGGTTTCTGTATTTCATTAATGTGGTGTGTTCTCCTGTCATCTCCCTGGCGTTTATTTGTGCTAAAGGAGAAGTCACTTAAGGGAATGGGGTTGTAAAAACCATCATGGAATTGGTTATTGGACTTCAGTCAGTTGAAACACAAATTTATAGCTACGTATTGAAAAGCTGTTTCTAAAGGGAAAATAAACAGGGATGTGTGGGAAATAAACAGGGGTTATGGGGAAAATAAATAGGGATGTATGGG
>NW_024581136.1:20077869-20096777 GCF_017639235.1 Corvus kubaryi | reverse complement strand
TGGGAAATAAACAGGGGTTATGGGGAAAATAAATAGGGATGTATGGGGAAAATAAATAGGGATGTATGGGGAAAATAAATAGGGGTTATGGGGAAAATAAATAGGGGTGTATGGGGAATAAACGGGTTATGGGAAAATAAATAGGGGTGTGTGGGAAAATAAATAGGGATGTATAGGGAAAACAAATAGGGATGTATGGGGAAATAAACAGAAGCATATAGGGAAATAAACAGGTGTGTATGGGAAATAAACAGGAGTGTATAGGGAAGATAAACAGGGGCGTATGGGAGACAAACAGGGGCGTATGGAACAAAATTCCAGATCCATTTTCTTAAGTCCCTGGTGTGGGGATTTTATTTTGATAAGAAATGAGGTTTCGTGGATCATCACACAGGTACTTCCAGAGGGAGGGTTTTCTGGGAATCTATGGGATGAGCATGAGACTTCACTGGGAATTGTCTTATTTAGGCTGGCTAAGGCCTAGATAAATTGGCAACTTAGAGGTGGATCATATTTTCTTGGTGCTGGGCAGACCTTTAGCTGCTGTGAGTGACATTATCCCATATCCCAGCTAAAGGCCCAGCCCAGGAAAGAAGCAGAAAAATAATTCAAACAAAGCAACATTTTCCTGAAGTACATTTCCTTTTCCCTGGAACCACTCCGAGGTGTTTGAGGGCAGCCAGAGGTGGCTGTAGCTGCTGTGCCTTTCCCCTGGTGGGCTTCTGAGGATCGGTGCATGGAGTGGGAATAAAAGGCTGGAAGTTCTTGACTCGGGGCACCGAGTGCCAGCACGGATCCCATGGAACACAGGATCCCCTGGAAGGGCTCTGTGGGGTTTCCACACACTGGAACAGGCACAGGGCAAAGAAAGGAGCACTGGGCACGTGCCAGCAGCACTTTTTGAAGTGACAGCACAAAGTGATCCCTGGAAAAGCTGGAGAGCCTCCAAGCTGCAGCCCTGCTGTCCTGCACGGCTTCCCTGCGCTCATCCACAGCTTATTTCCACTCCAATACACCGATTTTTCCCCTGTATCCAATGCACCATCCCATTTTCCTGTCATTTCTCTGCCGGTGGATCCAGGGATCCGGCAGAAAAAGCAGGAATTCTTGCTCTGCCCGTGTCAGTGTGTGGGTTTAATGTGGACAAATTGCTCTGTAGGAAACATCCGTGTGGGATCTGCACTGGTGAGTCTGTACCTCCAACACAGAGGTTATTTGGGATAGAGGTATGGAAAAGATAGAAGCAGGCAGTAATTGCCTTTAAGATCAGAGCACAAAGCATTACCTTGGATTTTACAAGGCCAGCGAGCAACAAAAGAGCAGTAATTTATGAGCTCAGCGTAAAAGAAGAGCATAATTGCATTAAAAATTAATGCTAATGAACACTAAAATGGGGAAGGTGGTTATGATGAAAGTTTGGATTCATCTTCCCCGGGTTGAATGATGGCTGGTGCCTTGATTAATGGCTTAATTTCTATCAATTAGCGGGGAGAAATCTCCACTGAGACAAGGGTAAATTGAGCATTGAATTACAGCCCTGGCTTTGTGTGCCCAGGAAGGAGCGCGGCGGCTCCGGTGTCGGCACGGTGACAAACGTGGGGTGGCCACAAATCCAGCAAAATTTACTGTGCCAGGGCTGGCCCCAGCTCTCCACTGGCTGAGTGTGGCTCTTGCCCAGGATGTTTTCAGAAATACCCCAAAAAGACCCAAAATGGGGGTGCAGGGCTGTGAGGAGGGCAGTGGTGAAGGCGACTTGCACGCAGGACGTGCAGAGCTCCAGCAGAAGTTTAACCTTCTTAAATCCAAAGTTCTTGAATTTAAGGTTCTTAAGTTCAAGGTTCTTAAATTCAGAATTCGCTTGCTGAACTTTCCCCTCCTGTTTTCTGCTGCATTTTATTCCTACTGCTCCCAGGTTTTTAAAGGAAAAGCTGTTTGTGTCCAGACTTGTTTAAAATCCTATAAAAATGAGGTTACTATCACTATAACGTATTAAAATAGCAAACCTAGAGTAGTCTGGTACTCTCTGTAGTATTCTCTCTAGTAAGTACCACAGTGCTCACAAAATGCTATTTTTAATATATTTTAATAACCTCACTCTCACAAGATCTTAAAACAAGCCTGGACAAAGTTTTTTCTTGTTAATTCACATTTTTCCAACTTAATTGTAAATCCTGTGTGCTCCCTGTAGTAAATAAATGCTGGATTAGTCACAACTTGCTACTTTAATGCCTTTAATTGTATTTTCCAAGTGCTTGCAATGAAGCTGGGAGCACACAAATGAACGGGCAGAACTTTCTCTGTCCAGTTTCTCTTTTTGGAGCGTGGTTATTGTTCCTGCGCCTCTGCCTGGGAAAAGTTCTTTCCCTGGAAATCCCAACAGCTGGGAAAGAGTGTGGCCAAGTGTCGGAGCAGAGCTCTGCTGGAGCTCAGGGATCGGCAAGCGGGAATGGGAAGCCTTATCCTGGCTGAGTTGTGAGAAGGATGGGGGGCGGGGGTTGGAAGCTGATCCCGAAATCCGGGATGCCCGGGGTGGGTCCTGCAGGGATGCTCCGCTCGGAGCATCCCGGGCTCGGCACCCGCGGCGCGGAGGCTCCGGCGCTGTTGAGTGAGGCGGTGCCTCCCTCTAATGGCAGCGGAGCCCGGCCGGGAACCGGGATGGCCGCGGGACAGCCCGGGATACATCCCGGGAGATGGCCCGGGAAACATCCCGGGAGATGGCCCGGGATACATCCCAGGATACATCCCAGGAGGTGGCCCGGGATACATCCCGGGAAATATCCCGGGAAACATCCCAGGAGATGGCCCGGGATACATCCCAGGAGATATCCCAGGAAACATCGCAGGAGATGGCCCGGGATACATCCCAGGAGATATCCCAGGAAACATCGCAGGAGATGGCCCGGGATACATCCCAGGGGATAGCCCAGGATACATCCCAGGAGATATCCCAGGATACATCCCAGGAGATGGCCCGGGATAGTCCCTTCCAGCCTGGGCAGGACCAGGGGGGACTTGGAGTGCCGGGAATGTTGTCTTCAAAGCTTGTGGGAACGGGACATTTCTGGGCTGATTCCCTCGGGATTTTGCTCCGGCTGTTGGGAGCTCTCACCTCTGGAGTGGGCGCTGAGGCTCCAGGGAGGATCTCTGGGGAGGTTCTCCAGGGAAGATCCCCAGGCAGGATCCCCAGGGAGGGTCTCCAGGGATGGTCCCCAGGGAGAATTCCCAGGGAGGATCCCCAGGGAGGATCTCCAGGCAGCTCCCGCTGGCTCTGGAATTCCAGCACTCAGGCTGGGAAGGGTATCAGAAGTCTGGGATACCACGGGATCAGGGTTGGGATAACTGATCCTCTCCTGCACACAGAAAGGACTTGAGGCAGGAACATTCTCTAAAAACCAGAGCCCCAGGTTTGGTAAAATCTGGAGCTGGCACAGCTGCAGTGAATCCCACTGTCCTGCTGGATTCTTTCTCCTTTCCCCAGTGCTTCCCTTCTGTTTAGTACAGAATCCAGGATCTCCCACAGCCAGGGAGGTTTTGTCTCTCCCACTGCAAATTGTCCAGGGAAAACTTCATTTTTCTTTAATTTGTCAGTTTGTGCGGCTTAAGTAAAACTGGGATCAGTCAAAAACCGTGGGATGTGTGACAACACAGTTCTGTTGGAAAACACACCGTGCTATAAGGCAGCTGGATAAAACCACCACTTCCAAAAACCCCAAAGAAAACGGGGTCAAAGGGGAAATGTTTTCTGCTGTAGTTGTTTGTTTACTCTGCAGTCTGGGGGTCTTTCCTTCTTTTCACCCTCTACTCAAAAGAGCGAGAAAAAATGACAGCTTTTTTGGGTTTTGAAAGCATTTAACATAAAACATGTTATATTTTTAAATTACATTAACCCCTTAAATCCAGTTAGTAAAATAGGAAGAAACCGATTCTGAGGAATATTGAAGGTTTGTTGTGACATGGCTTTGATTCTGGAGTTAGACTTGCTTGAAAAAATCTCTTTAGGTACATGTTCATGGTCAGGATTATGGATAAGCAACAAATCCATAAAAATTGACACCCAAAGATTATCCAAGAAATGTTTAAAACATATTTTTATTTAATGGATGATTCACAAGATATTATTGGTCATTTAATGCTTCTGTTTCATTGATTTTAAAACTCTTAGTGGAATAAATTTTGTCTTTAAGGAAAAAAAGGGGAATATTTTAGGCAGAGCTTGCAGGGAAGTTACCTTTTCTTTTATCTGATTTGTAGGGTCGTCGAATTCTCTGTTTCTTTTCTTTTATCTGATTCTTTGGTGTTTTTAATTATTGTGTGTGGTATTTTGGGGTGGCATGGAAAGAATTCCTGCAGATTTTAGTTCTGAAGTGACATTCCAGGTTATTGCTGATCCGGCTCAATTCCATATGAATTTACAGCTGTAAAAGCTACTGTGTGTATTTATATCTGTGGCAGGATAGAAATAGATGTAAATAGAGAAGTGTAAAATAGTGAATTATCCCTGAAGGATGATGCTCCCAGTCAAACTGGGCAAGGTCCCCCCTGCCAAGGTGACAGGGCTGGAAATGGTACCTGCTGCTGGAATCACCTTTTTATTAAAAACCAGCCCTAATCTGAGATTTAGTTCCTTTTATTCCACCCTTAGAGGGTAACAACACTCACCATGCACTGAGTTAGTATTGATTTTTTTTTTTGTCTGAAGCCTCTGAGCTTTCTGACTCCATTATTTTTGATTTTCCTATGAAATACATATCCTTCCACTGACAGCTGACAAACAACAGCTGGAAGTCGTTTTATCTCCCAGTAATGTGTTTGTCAAAAGTGCCCTGCACTAATGGGCTCTGCTTCCTCCAGTCCATTTTCCCCTGTTAATGTCACTGATGTCATTGGCAGCATTCAGTGATTTTTGCCCCTTTCCTAATTTGTCATCCCCATCAGTTTGTGCAGGATCCGTGTGGGATCCTGGAGCTGGCTGGGATTTTGTGAAACTGGAGTTGAGCAGTGGATTTGAAATCTCCTTTTCCTGCCTTTTTTTATCCCTGGCTTAATCAGGTTCCATGTTCTGTCCTTTTATTTACCCTCAGGCCTGGTGTATCCAAAACCTCAGTGAATTCTGACTCCCTCTCCCCAGCAGGCATTGGGATATTTGATTTATCCCCAGAAATCCTTAGGAATCTGTTTTAAGGGAGAAGGTTTCAGCACCGAGGCAGCAGGACTTACAAACACAAGTTTAAATGTAGCAAATTATTTTTTTTACTTCTAAATCCCCCCAAAAAATCAGGCTTGAAGTTGTATTTATGGGCTTGGCTGTAGTGCAGCTCTTGCCAGCTTAGAATTATGGGATGGTTTGGGTTGGAAAGGACCTCAAAGCCCACCCAGTGCCACCCCTGCCATGGCAGGGACACCTCCCACTGTCCCAGGCTGCTCCAAGCCCCAATGTCCAGCCTGGCCTTGGGCACTGCCAGGGATCCAGGGGCAGCCCCAGCTGCTCTGGGCACCCTGTGCCAGGGCCTGCCCACCCTCCCAGGGAACAATTCCTTCCCAATCTCCCATCCATCCCTGCCCTCTGGCACTGGGAAGCCATTCCCTGTGTCCTGTCCCTCCATCCTTGTCCCCAGTCCCTCTGTAGCTCTCCTGGAACCCCTTTAGGCCCTGGAGGGGGCTCTGAGCTCTCCCTGGAGCCTTCTCTTCCCCATTTATCCCACAAATCCTTAGGTCAGCATTTGGAATGCTCCCAGCAATGGCCTCACTGTTGTTGTCTTTACTTGGAGCTTTCCCTTGTGACAGAGGATTTTGGGCTGCATTGCACGAGCGGTTTCTCCTGGTATGTCCCAAAATCTCCTCCAGGCACAGCTGGGACAGGGCCTGGATCCCAGGATTTCACTGATCCCATGATATCCCACCTTCCCTCTGCAGACCAAGCCACCCTCATCGACCAAGTGAAGCGAGTGAAGGAGATCGAAGCCATCGAAAGCGACGCCTTCGTCCCACAGACCTTCAGGTCGAGCAAAGAAGTCAAAAAGGTACATTTCCCACCCAAAAGGGACATTTCCCACCCAAAAGGGACATCTCCCACCCAAAAGGGACATCTCCCATCCAAAAGGGACATTTCCCATCCAAAAGGGACATTTCCCACCCAAAAAGGGACATTTCCCTCCCAAAAGGGACATCTCCCATCCAAAAAGGACATTTCCCATCCAAAAGGGATATCTTCCTTCCACAAGGCACATTCTCAATCCTTTTCTTGCTGCATTATCCCCTCAGAGCCAGGAGGAAGCTGCACTATTACGGATTTTCCATTGATGAAAGAGCATCAACCCTACATCCACCTGAAATCCCACCAGGGACTCCCTGATGGTCTCAGGATGGGCTCAGGGAATTTAAATGTGTCAGAATTTAAGGAAATCATCTGTTCTAAAGACTTTTTTTAGGAGAAGCAGGAGAATTAAAATCCCAAAGTGATCAGACATTTACTTTGTAATTAGAGTGGAGATATTTTTAATGCTGCTTAACTTAAAGCCAGACTTTAAGTCTGTATTTACTCCCTGAAAAGAAGCAGCTTGCTTTTCAATCAGCTTTCCAGCAACCCAACAGGAGACATCCAGATCCCAGAAATCACCTGCATTTTGGCCACCTGGTGTTGTAGGGAACTGGTTTGGGATGTGTGCAAGCCAAGGCTTGGTTCATTTTCCCCACCTGGCAGCGAGTGTTTGGAATTATCCCTGGTTGTTTCCCCAGGAATGTGTAAATTTTTGCCTTTCCAGAAGTCTCCAAGAAGCTGATGCAGCTTCTTCAGGAAGTGATCCAAAATCCCAGTGTTGGGTTTTTCAAGCTCTCTCCCTATACCTTTTTTTGTCACCTCATATCCTTTGTCCATGTCCAGGGTGTCCATCCTGCTGAGGATGCTGAGAAGTCTTTCCATGAGGATCCTTTCCTGGGAAGGCAACCAAGTGCTGGGTTAAGATGCTGCCACGTTTGGGAATTTGGGGATAAAACACTCCAATTTTGTGTGTTTGTTTCTTTTTTAGTCGACAGAACCTCCTGAACTGCAGCATGAGCCTGGAAATGTGGGAGCAGGAACCACTGAGGCAGCGGCTCCTGAGAAAGAGCCTCCAGCTGCCCACATTCCCACTGCCATCAAATACCAGGATGACAATTCCTTAGCACATCCAAACGTGAGTGTTGCCATATTTATCCCATCTTTAGCTTTAGAACAGCCCCTGGAATGAGAGCAGGACCAGGGCACCCCACAGCCTTTGCTGTGCTGCTCCTCACAAAATCCCTGCTCTGGAGACAGCAGGACACAGAGGATCCCACTCCTCCCACTGCCCAGCAGAGCAATCCCACAGGAAGTTCACCAGGAGTTCTGGAGTTAGAAATTTATTTTATAACAAAATATAATTAATGTAACACAGGGGAATTTAAGATCTCCTTGAGTAAAAATTCAGGACAAATTGCTTTTGGTTTCTGTAGTTGGAAACCAGGTGGAAAACTCAGGACTTGCCCATTTTGCCAACTTGCAAAGTTTTAAACACAGGACAGACTTCAGATAATTTTAAATTGTTGTGGCTACACTTGAGCAAATTCCTTTGGGAGCACTTCAGTTGGAAGTAAAAGGACTTACATAGAGTTTTTTAAGAATTAGCAAGTTAAAAATGCCTTGCAGTAAAGAAACCAGTGTGAGTTCTGTGCACTGGACAGAGACAGCAGAGATTAAGATGTGCAATGATGAACTTGCATTGGAGTCTTGGCTTTCCAATGATTATGATCCATAAGATCCTTCCCAAGCCAAACTCTTTGAGGATTCCATGAAAAGTCTCTGCTTTTCCTGATGTTTTTGGATCACCTTTGTCTTTAACCCCCTGAGCTTTTCCTTTGGGTGCTGAAACAGTCATGGGTGTTCCAAGGGATGGTCACAAACATGGAGTTGCTGAGTTGTGCCAACTTGTCTCCCTGTGCCCAGCTGTTCATCGAGAAGGCAGAGGCTGAGGAGAAGTGGTTCCAGAGGTTGGTTGCTCTCCGCCAGGAACGGCTGATGGGAAGCCCCGTGGCCTGACAGCTCCCAAGGACCATCCCAGGCCAGTTCCCACGTGGAATTCCTACATTCAGTTGTTCTGTTTGTCTCTTAGAGGAGATTTTAATGAGCTGTGCAGGCAGGGAGGGTTTCACCTGAATGAACAGGAGTGTTGTGTCCTGCTCCACTGGAATACCCAGGAATGTTCTGCCCTGGTTCTCTCCAGACCCCGCACTGGAGATGGGCAGGGCAGCACAGCCAGGGGCATTTCCTTGTTTAGGGGGGAATTCCTCAGGTGCAGAACACCTGGCAGCCCATGAAACATCATTTTATACCTCCCAGTGCAGAACATTTTAGAGAACCAGGCAGGAGTTGGGAGATAAATGGGAACTGAGGCTCGGGGCTGGGACTGAGCAGGGCTGGGACAGTCAGGGGTGAGTGGGACCAGGCCAGGCCAGGTCCTGCAGCTGGAGAGGACCCAGGGCAGGGAGATCACTGTTATCCCCTCCTCCTTCCTTCTGTGGAATCCTGAATATCTGGACGGGCTCCTGGCTGAGGGAATCTTCCACGTGGATGTGTTCATCCATCTGCTCCCAGTTCCTCACTCTGGGTGGAAAAATGCTCCTTGAACATCTGCCACTACTGCAGCTCCAAATGGGGAATTGTACCAATCTCACCATCGATGTAATTACTGAATTATGTCATTGTCACACACCTGGCTGTGTGCAGTGACTGTTCCCAGCCCACAAAGTTCCCTCTGGCCAGGTGGGACTTCCAAATAATGAAAGTTTAGTCTGAACATCGGAATTTAGCCTGGATGAACTCCCACCACGCTGCCCATCATCCAACTAAATGTGGGAGATCAACCAAATAAAATAAATAAAATGCAAAAGTGTTTCTTCAGCAAAGCTGGGAGGAAACTGGCACATCAGGAGAGGAGAAAGCTGAGCCCCACCTCTGGATGTACCTCACTGGAACTCACCTGCATCAGCATTCCCTTGGAAGGCTGCTTTTTAGGATTATTTCTCCTGGTTCTCAGATCTGTGGTGATAAAAAATGGAGGCTGACTCTGGAAATGGACTTTGGTTGTCTTCTTTTTTATTGTAGATCCTGGATATAAAAGGAAAATGTATTGAATTTGCATTCTGACACCTTTTTACTTCCTCTATGAAGCATTAGTTTGACTTTATCCTGCATCCAAATATTCCAAGACCTTGTCTGCAGGAAAAAGTGGGGGGAAAATGGTTTCCCTTGTTTCATTTCAGCATTTTCAAATGGTAAATATTTGTCATTGCTGTGTTTTCTAATCACCTTTTATGTTTCTCTCATAGAAAATAAAAACTATTTCATGTCTGTGGAAGGTCCAGGTGTAAATTCCTCTTTTCACACATTGTATTGGATAATTTTGGTGCTTTTATTGGATGTAAAACGATTCCTTTTATTTGCAGCCCTGTAGAATATTAGAAAATTCCACAATAGACTGTGAAGAGACTTATGGTAAAAGTAGTATTTATTAATTATTTATTGCTTATTAATCAACATCTGAATTTGCTGGAGGAGAGTTGGGAGCAAGAGCTGGAAAGAATCTGGAAATAACATTTAGATAATAAATAAATTCTAGATAATCCCAGCTGAATGGAAAATGTACTGAAATATTCCAAACTCCACTGGAAACATGGAGCAAATCAGGGTAAAGTTGATTTTTATAGTTCCAGTCACAGCTCAATGATCAGCATGTCCAGTAATGAATTCCTCAGGATTCTGCACTTTTCATGGAATAATAACTTGGGTATTGCCTTGGGTGGTTCATTGAAGAGGGATTTTTCTGGTTTCTTAACCTGACACTCTTCCCAGTCCCTCCTTTCCACACTCTTGGATGTGGAAGCTTTGGAGTTGTTGGTGTTGGGAGAGGAAGGAAATGTCAGGATGGAGTTTTTGCCTGGATCCCATCAGTCCCAAACCTTGTGCCAGCCCTGCAGGACACAGTGCCAGAGCTGTCCAAGCTCAGTGGGAGCTCCCATGGCGCTGACCAGTGACCTCAGCAATTCCAGGTGGGTTCTCCAGGTGAGTTCAACTCTTCCCGTGGATCCTCCTCCACCACCTTTGCTCCTGTGAGTGCCACAGAGCTTGTGCAGGGCCAGACTGGGGGCTGGGTGTGAAGGTTTGGGCTGCAGCAGGTTCCAGTGGGACAAACTTTGCTTTTCCTTGAGCAGCATCCTGTGATCAATTATTCATTTTCCTGCCAAAGGCAGGCACGCATTGGAATAGCAGCAATGGGATATGGGAGGAGGCAGCCCCAGAAGGAATCAGCTTTGCTGTGTGTGACTCAGGTGGATTTGGAACTTACTGCTGGGGTTATTTTACCATTGGACACCTTATAAAGGAATTGTATCCAAGGAAATGTACCCTCCACCATTCCATGTGTGGAGCAAAAGGGGATGTGTGACCTCCTCAGCCAGGTCCAGATCAATCCATGTCAGCACCTGGCCATAAACCCCTATAAATGTGTACAAATTATCACCACCAGCCTGGATAAATGCACTGCTGGCTCCCAGCCCCCACTTCTCCTGATCCAACAATCCCACTTGTCTTAATCTCCTAAATCTTAACCTGTGACAGTAACCCTGCTTTTTAAGTTCTGATGTTCTCACATTTTGGACTCTTTCCAAGAAAGTTCACCTTCTTGTTGTATTTTCCACTTTGCTGCTGGTGAAGGGGAGCAGATTCCTGAATAGGAAAGGGAAGGAAGCAGCTGTGTGCCAGTTTTCCCAGTAAAACACCAGATTTTAGCCCTGCTTCCCAGCCTGCAGTGATGCGGCTTTGTCACTCAGGACTCTGGTGCACGAAGTTCCTGCTAATGCCAGAGTGCCTTGGCTGTGGCTCAGGGAGCGGAGTGCAGGAATGGGGAGATAAAGCTGTAACTGGAGTCAGCAGAGCCCCCTCCCCCAGGAATTCCAGCAGCAAACTCATTCCCTGAGGCTGGTTCCCATCAAACCAGGTGCGATGGTCACTGCCCCTTCTCATTCCTCAGCAGCTCCAGCACTGTTTGTTGTGGGATCATTGCCTGGAAAGGAGCTGTGTTTGGTTTTTAAATGATGATCCTTATTACTGGTACCATATTTTAGGAAGGTTTTGCTGCTCAAATGATGCTGTCAAAGAAAACACTCACGGCCAGGAGATCGAATGTTGCTCCTTCTGCTCCAGTCACTCCAGGAGGAGCAGCACGGGATGATCCCGAGGCCTCTCTTGCAGCAGTAACCCAAAACCAGCCCTCTGGCTGATGACAGTTTTCCATTTGTCAGGTTACAAGGAGTTATTTTTAGTGGGGATCCTTGAACTGCAGAAACCTCTGTGAGGAGGGATCAGCTGGAACCTGGGACTTAAGCCAGGGCTGGAGGGGGCTGTGGAGACTCCTCAGCTTGAAAGGGATGCAAAATCCTAAAAATACCATTAACCAGGATTGAAAATATTCCCCACTTGTAATCTGGATTTAGGGCAGCATTGCCTGGTTTGTTTTTCCCTGGTTGGAAAAAGAGCAGCAGTGGCAGGGCCGGGTAGGGTGACCCTGGGAATCAGACCCTGAGTCACTCTGGAATTGCCACTCCGGGGCCGCAGGGGACACGAGGGGGCTCCTCTTTCTGGGAGGAAGCAGGAGCTGAGGCCTGGGAGGGAGGAGGGTGCTCAGTGCTTCCAGCAGAGTGAGCTGAGCTTCCAGCCTGGCTCCCACATTCCAGCTGCTCTGCTCCCAACACCACCAAGATGTGGAGCTGCTGGAGCAAGTCCAGAGGAGGCCCCGGAGCTGCTCCAGGGCTGGAGCCCCTCTGGAGCCAGGCTGGGAGAGCTGGGGGTGCTCACCTGGAGAGGAGAAGGATCCAGGGAGAGCTCAGAGCCCCCTCCAGGGCCTAAAGGGGCTCCAGGAGAGCTGCAGAGGGACTGGGGACAAGGCATGGAGGGACAGGACCCAGGGAATGGCTTCCCAGTGCCAGAGGGCAGGGCTGGATGGGATATTGGGCAGGAATTGTTCCCTGTGAGGGTGGGGAGGCCCTGGCACAGGGTGCCCAGAGCAGCTGGGGCTGCCCCTGGATCCCTGGCAGTGCCCAAGGCCAGGCTGGACATTGGGGCTTGGAGCAGCCTGGGACAGTGGGAGGTGTCCCTGCCCATGGCAGGGGTGGGAGGGATGAGGTCCTTTCCAACCCAAACCATTCCATGATTCTCTGGTTCTATACCAGTGAATTTAATAGCATTTTGCTATAAATTCTGGTCATCTTATTTCAGGCCTTGTACAAATTACTGAACTGGGAACAACTGGGACCTGAAGAGATACTTAAATCAAATATTAATGGCCATGTTCTTACACATCTCCCTCCAGTCCTTGCTTTATCTGACATTTACCAACAATTTATCACCTTTGCAGAAGCTGATGTCACTTATGGACTGAAATCAGCTCTGCAGCAGCACAATCCAAAGGCCTCTCCCACTAAAAACACTCGTAAGGCTCTGGAAATTGCAGAGCAGCTCTGAGCCCACCTGGAATGGAACAGCTGGAAGAAGTGAAGACCCCTCATTTCTGCCAATCCGTGGGAAATGGAAAGAGGACCTGCTGATCCCTCCAGAGCTGCTGGGGACGGAGCACTGATTGTGTGAGCCCTCTCAGGTTTCCTCCAGCCTTGCTCCTGACACTGCTGGGCAGAGAATGCAGCAGGTTCCCCAAGTGCTCCCATTTTTTCCAAAATAGTTGGAAACCCCCTATTTAATGACTCTGCTGTTTCTCACTAGGTGGGTAAACAGAGCTAAATGTTTGGAAGTTTGGGGCTGCAAGAAATGTAATTAAGAAGTAATTGTGTAATAAAAGCTGGTTTTTTCTTAAGTGAGCAGTGAAACCTCTCCTGGCTGATTAGAAGTGACAATTAATCCTTGCCCTCCCTGTGAGATCAGCCAGAACCTGAGCTGGTAACTCGATGTTGTGATAACTCATGCGCTGAGTACACTCCGTTTGTCCAGGACTAATTGGAACATGGAATTAATAAGATCTGCTGAAGGAGCAGGAGGCATTTTTAGCTGCAGCCACGACCAGCCCGAGGCAGGGGAGCCCTTTCAGAGCCTTCAGTGCTTGAACAAACACAGCGTGGCCTGAACTGGGCTCAGGTTTTAAACAGGGGCTGGAAGTGGCTTCACCTGGTGCCAGCCACAGGTAAACCTGGGTTTGGATCCCTATGGAAAAGGGCTCCTGGAAGCCCTGAATAAATCAAGCAGCTCCTGTTGCCCAGGTGGGATTTTTTATCCATTTTGCATTTTTGTCTGATTTCATGGCTTGAGGCCATGGCCAAAGCTGGGCTCAGTTTTGATGACCATCACCATTGAGCTGAGACAGATTTTCCCTGGGAAAAACCTCCAGAATGCCTCCCAAAAGCCCAGGATCTCTGCTCCTGGGGTGTCTCCAGCTTTGGAGAGGAGTCACTGACTTCCCACTGCCGTTGCTGTCCCTGGCTGTGCTGCTGAAGGAAGCACCAAAATCCAAATGTTTTTTTCGCACTCCTGGAGCTGGGCTGGAGCAGGAATTTTTTCCCTGCCTTCCAGTGCCCCAGAGAAGTTGCCAGGCTTTAAGGAATAACTCTGTCATCTCCAGAAGGCTGTTCAGGCTCTTTGGTCACTTGGCCCTTGGGAATGGCAAACAGAGGGCTGCAGCGCTGGATCAGAATTCCCTGTGCTTCCACATGTGCTTCCAAAGATTTATCCATCAGTAGTTACTGCCCTCGATGGCAACAGAGGCCATTTAAACCAGTATTAGTCTGGATCAGATCCTGGAATCGGTGCTGGTGTTCCCACTGGAGCCAGCTCTTGGTCGTGGTGTTTTTAAGAATATTTCTGTGCCTCAGCTTTGGCTCTGCTAAACAAAAACAAGAGGAGAAGAGAAAGGTCACAAAATCGGGGCTGGTTAAAAGAGATGCTGGTTCACATGATGGAAATTAAGGTTGGGAATTCATTAAAGCCCAGGCCTCAGGAACTCTCCAAGGGATCATTGCTGTAGAGATGATTTGAAAAGCAACATCCCAATATGTTAAAAAAACCCAAAAAGCTTATCCTGGCTGTCTTGGGAGTGAGTTGGGCTGCCAGTGATGTGCCAGGCCATGGGCTGGCTGTGTCACATGCAGCTCTTGGGAGCATTCTGGTAGTTCCTTACCAAACACCCAGCCTGGGTAAATCCTAAAATGACACCAAGGAGGCATCCCAGCTAATCCAGTCTGGCAATTCCTACATGTATTGGGATTTTGTACTCAGATTGGTGTTTTACATTGGTATTTGTCACCAATTCTCAGCTTCCTCAAAGAAACACACCAAAATATCCAATTTTCCCACTTTGCTGAGACGTTATGGACACGGAAGGCTCGGGACACAGGTGACACAACCCGAGGATCCCTCCTGCTCTCAGAGGATGTTGCCTGCCCTGCCAGCATTATTTATTAGCTCATCCATAATTGATAATCTCTAATTTGTGTGGGCTAGAGGAAGCTGGGCTGCAGTGAGCTATAAAAGGAAGGTTATCAACAGCCTGCACAAGTTGGTGACAGCTCTATTTATAGCCCAGGCCAGGCCCCAAAATGTGTTTCTTCCCCTTTTTTGGTGCTGCAAGTTCAGGGTTAGGAGTTCCTGCAGGCAGGAGTTCCTCCTGCAGCCTCTGAGTGACTTGTTTTATCAGCTGCAGAGAGACAAGGGCAGTTTTTAGGGATATTTCCTACTTATACGCAAAGAGAGTTGCAGGGTGGACACGGGGAGGTTTTCTGTCACAACTTGTTGGGTGGGAAGTGGAAAAAATTGGAATAACAGTAAAAGAAATGGAATCTTTTCCTGTAGAAAGCAGGAATTGGCTTTCCCTGGTTTGCATCTTGTATAAAATAGGGTTCAGCTTATCCAGGGGAGGCTGACAGCATAGTCCTGAACAGGTATTTTATATTTCATCAGAACAAAACCACCTCTGGTCAACACTGGGCTCTGATTGTTCCATTTTCCTCGTTAGTGTAACTAATTACCCAACTTTTAAACCTTGTCAGACCCAGCATGTTCAGAGGAGACTCCCAGGATTCAGATGGGATTTCAGCAGAAAAATCTGCTGATAATGAGCTAAGGAGCATTAATTCTTTCTTTTCTCTCGGTTTCTTCTTTGTGTGTGCAGACCAGGTATTTCCTTTGAAATGGACTGCTTAATTTCCATCTGTGATTATGTTTGAATGAAGGGAACCTTGGCATTTAGTTCTGTTAATTAATTGATTTCGATCTGGCCAGCAGCATTGTGTCCAGCCTTAGGAAGGGCTCTGGCTCCAGTTCTCCCAGCCCAGTTTGGCACTTTTCCTATTTAAACACATGTGCAGGAATGCAATTTTCACCTCCAAGTGTTAAAGCATCCTTGCTTCTTAAAAATAATCCTCGTAGAGGAATTAGAGTGGATGGTTTCCCATACAGAAAGGCAGAAATATTCCTGTGTTTTCCAGCAGTTGCACGAAGTGTTTCCCACAGATTTTAGTGTATTTTACATGAATGAGTTGATCACAGAGTCTTTTTCGGCATCACCAGAATTGATTTTTATTCTGGAAGGAACAGAAAACACAAATCCAAAGGGAAATGGCTGTGGAAAAAAAGCTCTCAGCATGAGGAGTTAAGAGGAACTCAGGGGTTGGAAGGAAATGTTTGGGGCAGGAACCTAAACAGGGATACATGGAATGGAGAGAGAACAAGGGAATTATAAATACCAACAAAACATCAATATGGCAAAATGACCTTTTGTTCTGGCTGGATGTGCTCAACAAAGCTCTGAAGCCTGGATCAGATTTAAATAGTCCTATCACCAAAATGAGTAAGAATTGAGAAGGTAAATTAATTCCTAAGGGAAATCACTGTAGATCTCATTAGCTCGGGAACAAGATACCTTAAAACTTTTAATTAAAGATAATATTTACTGCAAATGAATAAGAGTTGGCAGGTTTCAGCAGAAACCATAATCTCATTTATGCAAAGTTTTCTTCCATTAAGGCAGACATCATTAATCTCATTGGAGATGCCCTCCAGCCCGACAGAGCTGCAGCACGAGGAGTTTCTTACAGAACTCTTTTAATCTGCACAAAGGAGCTGGAGCTGGAGCAGCCACAGACCTGGAGAAGGGCTGAGCAATTAAAGGGGTCCCTGTGCAAACACAGCCCTGCGTCCCTGGCACCGAGCACCCCATAATGAGCTCCTTCCAGCAGCTGGGAGTGAACACTGCAGCCCCATCCCTCCGTTCCTGCGCGGGATCCAGCGCTGCAGCTGCTCCGGCTGGCAGGGAGATGTCAGCCTTTGGAGCCAGCATGAAGTCAAACAGGGAGCTGTGGGTGATGTGGAGGGCTGAGAGCAGCTCTGGGGAAGTTCCCCATCCCTGTCTCAGGGTTAGAAATCACTTCTTTTTACAGGGCTGAGTTTGGGGAATCATGGAGTGCTTTGGGTTGGGAGGGACCCTAAAGATCCCCCTCCATGGGCAGGGACACCTTCCCAGGCTGCTCCAAGCCCCAGTGTCCAGCCTGGCCTTGGGCACTGCCAGGGATCCAGGGGCAGCCACAGCTGCTCTGGGCACCCTGTGCCAGGGCCTGCCCACCCTCCCAGCCAGGAATTCCTTCCCAATATCCCATCTGTCCCTGCCCTCTGGCAGTGGGAATTCATCCCCCTTGCCCTGTCACTCCATAGATTCCCTATAAAAAACATGCCTGGGATAACCAGGTGGGATTAGAGAAGCCTGGAGTATTCCCATGGCAGTCAGGAGAGGGGATCCTTGTTCCATCAGGATCCATCACGCTGCAGGGGTTTGGCCCAAAGTGGAGAAGAGACATAAAAGATGAATGAACTGAGGCTGCAGCATTCCTGCACGCCCCAGTAACCAGGTGAGCATTGATTCTGCTGTCAGAAGGCAGAGTTCCCTCTGATCCCAGCCAGAGGGGATGTGGGATTCACTCCAGGCTGGATGTGACAGCGGCAATGTGACTGGTGGGCAGGAATGCTGACAGGGAATGCTGACAGGGAAGGGGTCACCCCAGGATTGCCCAGGTGAGCTCTTTGTGGATGAGAGAGCAGCAAATAAAACTCAGGGGAGGCAACTCTGCCTCTTCTGGGCCTTTTACAACCAAATCTCGTGCCAGTCATGATGGGTTTTATTGCTCACACACAGAATTCAGCCTTGTTTCAAGCCACACACAGAATATTACAAATATTTTAGTAGTACCAACCTCTGCACTGCAGTTACTCCAAACTGCCCTGAAGTTAAAGTCTATTCACACTAAAAACGGCACAAGCAGCATCTTTAGCGTAGCATAAATCATTTACAGGAGTCATTTATTAATTACTTGTCAATATTCTGATTAACAGAGATGGCTCTGGTTGGTTTTAGGGCAGCCATGCCAGGCTGCAATGTTCACTTGCCACTTGTCACAAACCAGCCAGGTGGATTTTCTTTAATGTAATTTGTCTATCAAATACAAAATCCTGCAAATTCTCCTGCTCCTGGAGCTTCAACTTCTCAACATATTCTACAATTAAGGCTGGGAAAGATCTCCCAAATCCATGCTTTTACTGAAACCTCCCTCTGACGACTATTCCAAAGGTTTGCTGAGGTGTTTTCCCTTTATCTGCCTCTTCCTGCTAAAACCAAGAGCTCCTTTTCCCTGTTTAACTGTAACCCAGCCCTTCCCAGGCCCGAAGCAGTGCAGGGAAGCAATAATGCACTGCCACGAAGCCTTGGGAAGGGGATGTGCCCTGGAACCCTGATCCTCACGGCCGGAGCATCCCTGTCCTTGCTCCATCCCGGCCCGCTCCCTCCTCGCTGCTGTGCTTCCCTGGAACAGCAGTTCATGGATCGCTCACTCCAGCCTCCTGCTGCTTTTCCACGTTCCGCGAGTTTCCAGCCGCCGGGAAGAGGCCGCAGCTTTATTTTACTGCCATCTACTGGAAAAAATAGAATTATTTCTAGAATTGCCGAGCAGCGGGACGCGCCACAGCCCCGCTGGGGCCAGGCCTGTCCCCGCCTCACACTCCCCAGGGCCGGGGCGCACCCTGTGGCAGAGCGGGGCTGCGGGAGGAGCACCCCGAGGGGCGAGGAGGCCGCGATTCCCGAATTTCCCGCATTTCCCGCATTCCCCGCATTCCCCGCATTCCCCATTCCCGGGAACCTTCTGGAGCGGTGGCCCCGCGGTCGCCACGGCAACGGCGTCGCGCGGGGAGCCCCGCCCCTCGCGGCGCGCCGGCCAATGGAAGCGGGCGGGGAGGTCACGTGCGTGGGCGGGGCGCGGCGCGGTGAGGAGGGGCCGCGCGGGGCCGGGGGCGCGCAGAGCGCAGTGGCCGCAGCCATGTTCGGGGGGCTCCGGAGGTGCTTCGAGGACGATCCCTTCTTCAGGTGAGGGGTGGGCGGCTGTGGGGAACGGCGGTGAGGCGGAGGGGGATCGGCCGAGTGGGGGCTGAGGCGGTGGAGGGCTCTGAGGGGCCGGTCCGGGGGTGTAAACGGGCGGGCGGGGTGGGTGTGAGGGACCGACCGTTGGCTGAGGCAGCTGCGGGGGTCGGCGCGGGTGGAAGGACATGGGGTCGGTGCTGATTGAAGGGGTCGGGGCAGGTGGAAGGACTGGGGGACCGGGGCGGGTTAAAGGGGTCGGTGCAGGTAGAAGGACCGGGGCAGGTTAAAGGGGTCGGTGCAGGTAGAAGGACCGGGGCGGGTTAAAGGGATCGGTGCAGGTAGAAGGACCAGGGTGGGTTAAAGGGATCGGTGCAGGTAGAAGGACCGGGGCAGGTTAAAGGGGTCGGTGCAGGTAGAAGGACCGGGGTGGGTTAAAGGGGTCGGTGCAGGTAGAAGGACCGGGGCGGGTTAAAGGGGTCGGTGCCGGTAGAAGGA
>NW_024581136.1:19998761-20077859 GCF_017639235.1 Corvus kubaryi | reverse complement strand
CGGTGCCGGTAGAAGGACCGGGGCGGGTTAAAGGGGTCGGTGCCGGTGCAAGGAGCGGGGTCTGTCCGGGTTCAAGGGGTCTGTCCGGGTTCCAGGGGTCGGTCGGGGCCCAAGGGCCGCCGTCGGGGCCGTTGAACCGCCCCTGTGTCCGCACCCGGCCCCTCCCGGTACCTCCCGAGCCCCCCTAAAGCCGTGCCGGGATTGAACGTTCTCAGCGAGGTTCAGTAGCGGAGACTCGAGTCTGTCTCCCCTCTCAGCAGGGAAGAATTTAATCCACATTTCGTACAGAGGGGATCTTCATCTCCTTGGCTGTAGATCCTTGAGTTTGTTTGCTCTTCAGTTTCCTAAGTACAGGTTCTGAGCAGTGTAGCTCATCCGGATTTATGCTCATGTTTAATTAATTACTTAGCCACAGGCTGTCTCTGAACTCTTCTCATTGCCAGCACTACTCAGAACCCCGGGTGTTCTTCAGTTAAAACTTTGCCAACGCGTGTGCGAGAGCGTGGATGGCAAATAGTTTCCGTGTGCTCATTTCCCGAGGAGATGGCAGTGCTTTAGCTCAGCAGATTGGGTTTTACTCTCGTTCCTTGTGAGGGTGGGCAGGCCCTGGCACAGGTTACCCAGAGAAGCTGTGGCTGCCACATCCCTGGAATTGCTCAAGGTTGGACGGGGCTTGGAGCAACCTGGGATGGTGGAGGTGTCCCTGCCCATGGCAGGGGGTTGGAATGGGATGAGCTTTGAGGTCCTTCCAGCCCAAACCATTCTGGGATTCTGCTTCTGTACCATGAGCACAGTGGTGGCTCCTGTCTGTGTATTCAAGCCTGAGCCCAGTTTATTCCCTGTGGGAATCTTCTTTTGCCACTGGAATCGAAATGTAAGCAGTGAGTGGTGCAAATGCTTCTCCCCTCAGCCAGAACTGCTGAATTACCTGGTCTGGCCCCATTTCATGTGTTTGGTCAGAAACTGTAATTTGTAGTGGATGAAAATGGGATCAGAGCACTCTGGGGAGCCTTGATAATTGTTTTAAATCCTTGAAAAAACTCTAAGGAATTTAATTAACAGCCAAGGTAAGGGGTGGATGAGGAAGGGAACAGCAGGCCCTGTGATGTGGTTTGTTGTCTGGATCTCCTGGTTACGGGGAGCGCTGGCTGAGGCTGCTTAAAGGAGAATCTGCTGCTGAGCTGCAGCACATTCCAGGATAATTCCCAAAGCTGTGCCACATGGATTAGTACCCTTGGTTTCCAGGAATATTCCTGCTGTTACAATGACTTGTGAGTTCTATGCAGGAACCTTCCCTATGCAGATCCTTTGCAGGAAATTAAAATAGTAATAGAAATTAGGTTTTGTTTGAAATAACAACTGCTTATTTATTAATTTATTCCTTGTTATGGTAGCCACTGAAGTAGGGAAAAAAAAGATTGCAAAGGTGGAGGCAGGGAGTTTGTGTGAAAGATGAGCTGGAAATTGAGACTCATTTTCTCAGCACTGTCCTTGTCAGTCTGTTTTGCATGTGGTTAAGGAAATGAGCTGATTACCTCAGATAAGATTAGTGTCCAAAATAGTGTCATAATAGGCTCCAGCTGCTTCATAAGGAGAGAGTTTGATGCTGAACTGGAAATAGTGCCTGGGTTGGAGCCCCTGTGTGAGCAGCTGTCCCAGGGAAGCAGCAGTCACTCAGCCCAAGGTGTCCAGGAGAGGCTGGGATCCATCCCTGAAACCCTGCGCAGGTGCAGGGATTGTGTTTGCCCTGCCAAGTGCACACTCTGGATTTCATTCTCCAAAGCACAGCTTTTGTTTATTGTGCCAGGTGTTCTCTCCAGAGGGAATCTGCAGCTGCAGCCTTATGTAACTTCCTGCATGGGGAAAAAAAATCTAATACTTCCATCTAATAGCTAATAAAAGGAAATATACCTAATACAATGTACAGTTTACAAAAATAATAAGTGGAATTTGTTGTTCCAGGACTTGATTTTTAGTGCACTGGAGAAAGCAGTAACATTATATGTGCATGTTTAATGTCAGGTGAAGGTCAGGTTAATACACACTAGACAAAATTCTGTTACTGCAGAGTGCTGGAACAATAGATGTATAAATTGTTTGTCTCCACCCAGAATTCAATTTTAAAAATAATTTAGTGTTTAACACGTGAAGGGCACAAATTTGGTGTGCAGACTCCTTGTGGAGCCCCTCACTTTTCCTTATCACTTTTATGCTATAACAGAAATCATGTCCTTCTCATCAAAAGTATCTTCTCACCCCCAAAAAAGGTCAGATTTTAAGTCATATATGCTCAATAATTGTTAAAGTGTTCTACACCTGCTGCCATCCCATCAAATCTGTGCTTGCAGCAAGGGGCTTAAAATCCTGCCTGTCCCCTGCAGAGACTTTGCCTTGTTCAGTCCGTCTCTCTTCTGTCAGGGTGACCTCCTCCTCTTGTAATTATGGTGTGAGTTTCAGTCATTGGAGCCATCAAGGCTTAATTCCTTGGAAACTTTGTCTTCCAAATGGATTTTCTGTTCTCTTTGCTCTGGTTTTGCCCTACTCCAGATCATACCAAAGTTGGGGTGTTTCTTTTCAGGCTTGGCAGCATTAATTCATTTTATGGCAAATTGGGAATTGGGAGCCTTTCCTTCTGTTCCTAAACCTTTTCCTCAGTTTGTATCTGACTTCCCTGTCCCTGGTACTGAGGAGCTCTTTGTGTTTGATAAGCAAACCTCTCTGAGGTTTGGGATCTGCTGGAATTGTGCACATCCCATGGTGATGCTGGTGTGATTCCCTGCCCTTGCCTCATGCCAGGACTTTTTCCATCTGTTCTTCATCGTGAAGTGAGGGAACACGTCTGGGTGAGCTCCTTATCATGGCAGGGCTGGAGCCAAAGCTGGGAGCAGGGCAGGGGCTGCTCCATGGCAACACTAAAATATTTCAAAAGTCTCTTTTGGGATGAGTTTAAGTTTGGGCGTAGCTTAAAGAGATATTTTTGTGTTTAAAAAGTCTTGTTTGAAAATGAACTCAGCCTCATGTTTATCTTTTTCACGTGAAAGGGAGAAAAAAAAATGATAAGTGTGACTTTGGCACAAGATCAAAGTGGCCACGTGATGTGGGAACTGCTTTTCATGGGGCTGGAGATAAGGGGTGGGGAGCAGAAAAGCTGTGCAGAAGATAACTGGGCAGGGAAGAAGTCAGGAACAGCCTGAAGCTTTTCCTGTGAGGTGTCCCAGGAAAGGCTGTGGTGTCCTGGCTGTGGGAAGCGCCAGGAACTGAGAGGAAGGAGGATGAGGTGTATTAAACCTAAATAAACATACCTGGGAAGTGACTGCTAATGTTCATAAAGTTTTCAGTGGGATAGCAAAGAAGGAAATGAGATGGAAGGAGGAAATGAACCATGTTCATTTGTATGGGAAGTGCTAATTTGCAGCCTGGCCCTCAGGCAGCAGCACTGCTCATACCCTGTGCTTCTGAAAAGTTCCTGGTTTGCTCCTCTTTTGGCCTTAATTAGGAATATTAGGTCTTGTCCAAATTAAAGAGTTAGGGAAGTTGAATAATGTTTTCCTTGTAAGCCAAGCTTTGGGAATACCAGTGGAGTTCTGTAGGTTTTTGGGAGAGGAGGGGGAAAATTATAGGAAAACAAAAAGCCAATGAGAATCTTCTTCCTAAGCAGAGGAAAGGGATGTGGGAACAGGATTTGTGGAGGGAAGGCAAAGGTGCAGCAGTGGGTGATTAAAAGAGATGGAATTGGCCTGAATTTAGAGGATAGTGGGTATTTTTAAGCATGTGGGACAGGGAAAAGGAAAAGAAGGATGGGAACTGCCAGCAGAATAAATTTGATGAGGAGTTCAGGGAGTAGGACGTGGCTAAGCTTGGGAAGATGAAAGGGAAAAAGGGAGGGGAGAAGTTATTTTAATGTCAGATGTCAGAGGTGGAAATAATGATAAATGAAACATGGGTCAGTTTATGGTTCTGGCAGGTATTAAACATAGGCTGGAGTGAAAGATGCTGCTAAGGATGGATATTTTTGGAAAAGATGAGGAAAGAGGAGAAGGAATAGGGACACCCAGGAGTGCAGGAGAACAGTGAGGGCAGCTGAGAGAAAATGGATCTCAAACACCCAACCTGAAAGATGGGAAGGGAGAAGAAAATCAGAGTTCATTGGGAATGGGAGATGGCCCAGTTGGGTCCTATTAAAGATTTTGGATACAGAACCCTATGGGATACTAAAAAACGGAGTTTGGAAGATCTCAGAGCCACTCTCCATCAGGCAGAATAACCCCAGTGCCTCTCTCTGGAATGCCTGTTGTGCAGGGATCCCTTTGCTGCCCACCATGAGCACATGAGGCAGGTGATGAGGAGCTTCTCGGAGCCTTTTGGGCGGGATCCATTCCTGAGCCTCCCGGAGGGAGAGGAGAGACCGGCGGGGAGAAGATCGGAGCGGAGAGCACAGCGGGACTCGCAGCTGGCTGTGAGGGGCGGCGGCAGGGTAAGTGCTCCTGAGCTCCAGGCACTGCTCCATGGAATGGCCATTTCCTGCCTCAGCTCTTGGAATCTCCTTCAAGTTGTTTCGGCACTCAGTGAAATGTGAATGATTCCTCTCTTGCTTCCTTCATGGCGCATTCCTTATCTCTGATAAACATCTGTCAGGGCTAATCAGAGTCTGGGTTTTATTGAGCATTGAACAGACAACATTTAATGGACAAACTGATCTTTATCCAGTGCTTGGTTTCATAAATACTATGGATTAAATGTTTCTGTTAGAGAAAGGCACTAAGAATGTCCCACATGCTCTGCACGTGTATTTCCTTTTTATGTTAACTTGACTTAAAAAGGTGCCTGGATGTGGCTGCTCCCATCCCTGGAAGTGTTCAAGGCCAGGTTGGAGCCACCTGGTCTAAGGAAGGTGTCCCTGCCTGTGGCTGATCTTTCCAGGTCCCTTCCAACCCAAGCCATTCCAGGATTCCATGGTATATTTGTGCCTTCCCTGTGCACGTCAGTCCCTTGTGTGCAGCTATTTCCACTTGATTTACACAAGCCTGGATTTCACCACCTCAGGAATATCCATCCATGGATTTTAATCCCAATTTCACCTTTGCAGCTGGGAATCAAGACTTCATGCTCTGAATTTGGGCTGATTGTTAATATTTCCTTAGATACAAACCTGTAAGAATTAAAGCTCAGGGAAATTGGCATGGAATTTAGTATTTCTGTGTGTTACCAAGTGAGACTGATGATCTGTGTTCAAATAAAGTGTTTTTTCAACTCTGGGCATGCAGGACAATCCTATCTAACCCTTATCTAGAGCTGTATTTATAGAGAATATACGTTGGGAGCTGGTTCCTTTCCCTCCAGCTATTCAGCAGCTGCCTCCCTCTGGCTGTGATGAATCCCACTGGATTTTGAAGAAATCCGTTGGAAGAAAAGGCAGGTGACAGGGGCTGGTGGCCAGGTCAGAGCTGGAACAGAGCCTGTCACCTGCAGCTCCAGAGGGGAGCTGGCACATTCCTTCCCCTGCTCATCCAGTTCCTGGCAAATATAGAAGCTGGTTCTAATTAGGGCATGAGCTTCCCTCTGCTGATCCTTAGGCCTCGGATCAGTGGTGCTTAAAGCCAGATCCGAGATTTTCCTTTAGACGAAGAACCTGTCACAGCTCACCTTTAAAGCTCAGGGGTTCTGTCCCTGTTCCTGCAGTGAGGGACAGATGTGAGGCCCCAACCCTTTATCTGTGGCTGCACCAAGGGCTTAAAGGCACAGGAGCACTGTGTTAGTCTGACAAGCACAAAAGAATTCCACACAAATTCCACGTGAATGCCAAACCCTTCCCAGGATCTTTTGATGTTGCTCATGTTCCACTGAAGAGCTGTCAGATGTCACACCGACTCAGCACTGATGGCTCTGCCTTGTAATCTCAAACTGCTGCTCCACCAATGATTTAAACCCTTAAAATTAGATTTTTATGTAGGAAAAGGTGGATCTTTGGTACCTTGTCAAATACACTTCGTTCAAATGGCTTACACTGATTAGCAGTGTTGTAATTCTGGGTTTAATTAAATTGCAGCAGGCCTAAAACTGCTTTCAAAGGAACCAAATTAGTTGGGACAACTCAATGTGTGCCAGTGTAGGATTCAAATTTAAAACTGCTTCTCCTTTCTCCAGCAGGTTTGCAGTTGAGTTTTTAGGGAAGGAGGAAGAATGAGCTAAAACATATTAAGGGATACTATTGACTGGGGTTTTTGGGATATCTCATGATCCTGTATATCAGGCAAACGTTTTAACAGCTTTGAGTGGCTTTTTAGTGTTACAAAACAGAGTTTATAAGCTTGGTATGACTAATAACTGCTATTGGTGAGGATGTCACATGTAGAGAAAAAATACGTATTATTATTTACAGTTCTGCCTAGTCAGTCCTGACAGAAACCTGGAGAGTTCCTAAAGCTGTTCCAGAATTGGAGAATTCCTTCTTTTTGCGTTACAGTTCCTGCAGAGGGTTTGGTCCTCCTGCCACCCCTGTGTGTCTGCAGGCCTTATCTGACCCTCCAATCTCAGTTTCCTGGAAACATCCCTGTGTTTCCCAGGATCTCACTGCCCTGTCATGCAGAAATACTCAGTATCAGTGGGACAATCTGTTGATTTGTTGATTTTAATCAGCTTTCAGTGCTGGGGTTCTGCTGCCTGACTGGAATGGAGCATTCCAGGGTGGGGCCTGAAGTGTGAAATCACTTCAGCACAAAGGTTCTTGTGGTGTACAAATGTTTGCCAGCCTCTAAGTGCTTTTCACACACACTTATCAATATTTATTAGATGTGCTGGCAGTTATCACTTTCTAATATCATCACTATAAATACATTATTTCCACATACCCAGGGACTACTTAATTAATTACCATGGGCCTCCTGAGTGATTTTAATTAGATGGGAAATGTTTCATGTGACCTACTGCATATAAAAGTAATTTCTGCTGTTCCTGATAATAATTCCAGATGTTGCTCCTTTTTTTTCCAGGCCACCAGCTTCTCCCTCATGCCCTTTGCAGGCTTTGGGAGAGTGGTTAGTATCCCTGGAGTAGCTCCTGTGTAAGCTGTGTGTAACCAGAGCATGGCAGAGGCTGAGCTCTGTGCTTGCATCCTGCTTTTGGTGCTGTTGACAGATTGGGAATAAGAAAATCCAGGGAAAAAATCCTTCCTGGGGCATTAACCTCTGGATGTGGATGGAGTAATCCCTGGGGAAACCCCAAACTTTGAGTGCTGCTGGAGGATGTGGTTGTGGGGGTGACACCAACGAAACCACTGCTCCCAGTAAGGCAGAGCAGCCCCTGGAGATGGGATTGCCCCTGGAAATGGGCTTGGAGTGGTTTCCAGCTGTGGGTTGGGGGTCTGGAATATCCTGTAAAATATCCATCATCTGTTCATAGTTCTTGGCCAGAGGATTCCAATGTCTTGTAGTCAAAAAATAAGTGGAAAGTTTTCTGTACTTTAATTTTACTTCATTTTGGGCTTAAATGCAGATTTAAGTTTGCAACGTTGAAATACATAACTCTGGAAATGAATTTATTCAAATGTAAGCCCTGAAGGGTCACACAGGACTTTCAGAGCAGAAGCTGGTGACCTCAGAAGGTTTGTGAACACATTTGTGAAATAATTGGATATTGCAATTATATATATATCCAATGAATATTTTTGTAAAATAAACTCATTTTGTGACCAGTTTGACATCGGGGTGACAAATCTTCCACTTTCATCTTTCCAATATCTCCAGCTTAATCCAGCTCCCTCAATTTTCATCTAAAAAGATGCATTTTGGCTTGTCTGTGTGTGAAGTGCAGCCTGAAAAGCTTTTTGAGTTAAAAATGCATGTGAAAAAGAGCTTCAGGACTTCAGCTTTCAGTGGAGACTGTTTTAACTGTAGTCTTTTTTTCCCCTTTTTTTAAGCAGGATGCAGGTTTTGGAGATCCATTTTCTGCAATGGACAGGATGATGTCAGACATGAGGAACAGCATGCTGGAAATGCAAAGGAAATTTGTGAGTTCTTTTTAAAATTGTTCTCAAATTTAGTGTACTGGAGAGTGCCAGTTACTTCAGATATTCCTCAGAAAATAATGCCAAGAAAATGGGACTAATCTCCAGGAGCTGGTAAGAATTTGAAATTTTTTGCCTAGACTATATTGTGTTTATAATTTTTCTTTACTCTTTGAAGATAAAACTGAAGTTTATGTGGTGCCAGGAATGGTTAATTTTGTGGAGGGATATTTTCCATAATAAAATAGTAAGGAACACCTGTTCTCCACAAGTTTTAACTTTGATTAATGAGGCTGCATTGCTTTGTAGGATGACCTGTCCATCCAACCTGATGGACACAGTTTCAGCTCCTCCTCCATGATGACTTACTCCAAAATGGGGGATGAACCTCCCAAAGTTTTCCAAGCCTCGACCCAGACCCGCACGGCTCCGGGAGGGGTGAGTAATCCTGGGATGCAGCACAAGGGAGCTGGGCACTTCTCAGGATTGAGGTGCAGCCACACCAAAGCAGTGTCCTCCAGCATCTTTCACTGCAGACAGTCACTCCTGGAATTTACAGAATCCTGTGATCCCTGAGGTTGGATTGAGTCCAGCCTGTGCCCGATCCCCACCTTGTCACTGCACTGAGTGCCACATCCAGCCCTTCCTTGGACACCTCCAGGGATGGGGACTCCCTGGGAGCCCCTTGGAGTGTTTAACAACCCTTTCCATGGGGAAATTCCTGCTGCTGTCCACCCTGAGCCTCCCCTGGCCCAGCCTGAGGCCGTTCCCTCTCCTCCTGTCCCTGTTCCCTGCGAGCAGAGCCCGACCCGCCCGGCTGCACAAAGAAAATTTAGGACATGGGGAAAACACAGGGCTCTCAAACCCTGCTCTGTATTAAAAGTTCTGATTTCCTCCCTGTAATTTCATGCTTTGAGTACACCCCAGAATAAATTACAGACCCATCCAAGGCTGGAAAACCAGAGCACAGAGCAGCAATTTTCCAGTGTCCTTCTCTTTGCCATAATGAATCGTTTTCCTGTCCACCCAAACTCCAGGAGAGGCACTGATTTATGCAGCCCCTGCCTTCAAAGCACCCCTTTGCCCAGGCACTTACATAACACTGAGCTGGAGCTCCCTTGCAGCTGTTGTGTCTGATCCTGCCGGGAACTGGGAGTGGGAATGTGAACCTGGCACGGGGCATGAAAGCCTAGACGTGCTCCCTAAAGGCCGTGGGCAGGACTGGCTGGGAATGTGTCCTGCTGCAGCACACTCTGTTATCACAGGGCTGCTAATAATACCCCAGACCACACTGATAAGGGGCTGCCTGCCTTTCAGGCCAGTCAACACCACAGCCTGAATTGGTTGTTCCTCACGCTGGGAATTTTGGCACCGGGTATAATTTGGTCTTTTTCCAAGCAGAGTGTTGGAAACTTGGCTCTGTAGCATTTTTAGACTGAGGGTTTTTTCCCCAATAATTAATACCCAGCTAAAAAACTTTAGGTGGTGTTTCATCTTCCTGTCTGGTGGCCAAAAGAAAATAGGCTTGATTTGTGTTTGCTGGTGTATTTTCAGCCAACACAGGAAATGAGAGAATTGGAAAAGCTTGGAAAACCTGACTTTTTTAAAAGGAAAGATATTAAACTATTGGGGAAGGAAATAACCTTTTGCAAGGGTCTGGAGTAACAGGAAAAGGGGGAATGGCTTCCCACTGCAGAGGGCAGGGTTAGATGGGATATTGGAAGGAAATTCTTCCCAGAGCAGCTGTGGCTGCCCCTGGATTCCTGGGAGTGCCCAAGGCCAGGCTGGACGAGGCTTGGAGCAGCCTGGGACAGTGGAAGGTGTCCCTGCTCACAGCAGGGGTGGCACTGGATGGGCTTTAAATCCTTCCAACCCAAACCAGTCTGGGATTCTGTGAACTCTTTGACCTCAGTTTTGGTTGGAAGGACACTTATTTCCCTTTTTTTAAATACAGGTTAAGGAGACAAGAAAAGCACTGAAGGATTCTGAGAGTGGCCTGGAGAAAATGGCCATTGGTCACCACATTCAGGATCGGGCTCATGTCATCAAAAAATTCAAGAACTCCAAGACTGGGGATGAGGAGATGAACCAAGAATTCATCAACCTGGATGAATGTAGGTCTTTTTAGGCAGTTAATGGCCTTTGCACTGTTTCACACTCTGATTTTGAGGTTCCAGCTTGAGACAGCTTAAAAGGGACTTTTAGACCGAAAGTCTCCGAATTCAGTTCTCCTGTACAGATCCCAAAAACAGGGGCAGGCCATATGGAGAGTTGTGGACCACAACATTTAAAATCACTACTCAAACCCCCTAATATTCATTAAATGTTTTTTTCCTCTCTTTATTAACATTTCAAATAAATTAATCTGTTTTCCAGCTGAGGCTGACACCTTTGATGAGGAGTGGCAGAAAGAGATCATGAAGTTCAGGCCCTGCCGAAGCAGAGGAGCTGTGGAATCTCCAAGATCCAAAAGTGTCCATTACAGTCCCAGGGAAAATGGATCAAGAAGGTAAAAATAGTTCCCTCCTATCCTACAGGATACGGAAATTCCAGCAGCAGAAGGAAAATCCAGCTCTGGAGCAATGTCTGTGGCAGCCCCAGGGGAGCTGCAGGTTTTATTCCTCCTTTTCTCATGGAGATTGTGATCATTGTTGTTCTTTTTCCAGAGAGAAGCCGCTTGGAGCTCCAGGATCCAGAGTGCCCAGGGATTCCTTGGAGACTCTCAATGTGAAAGGAACACACGTTCCCCTGAAGAGCTGCAGGAAATAACTGTCCCCATTCCCTTGGGATGGAGATTCCCTGGAGCAGATGATGGTGCTCAGTGCTCGTGTCCGTAAAAATACACCCGGATTTGTGACCAATCTCTGTTCTGTGTTGTGCCTTTGCTCCTCCTGCTTCTCAATGTCCTTCAAACCTCAGCTCTTCAGTGAATTAACACCCAACAACTTTCTGCCTAAAAGCACTTTATGGATCCTCTCTAATCCTGTTAAAAACAGCTTGGATTTGCAGAGGTTTTCTGCTCCAGCTGCACCAATCTCAGGCTTTACTAAGCCTGGTACTGCAGCTCCTCCTTCCCACTCTAAGTTGCACAGAAAGTAAATTTTCTTTCTTTTGGGTTGCTGAAATAATTACTGATTTTCTAGGTTAATTAATAGAACCTGAATACACTATAAAGCTCTTTAAAATCATACTGTAAATTGTTACCCCCACACTTACCTTGGTGTAACATAGTGCAATGACAATACTTTAAATTTATCAGAGCTCTGATGTTAATGAGCTGTGCTTGCACCTCATTTCCTGTGCCTGAACTGTCCACTGTGTTTTCCTGATCCTTGTTTGTTTCCTGTGGAGTTGGCCCGTCATTTTCCATCTGAGGATTGTCCGTAGTACCTTTAGTTACCCTGTAGCAGTAACAGTGTCCTGAGATCAGCTGTAGCTAGGAGTTATTAGTGGGAAAAATATGTGGGAGAAAGGAGTTTAACTGGAATTATTTCACTGTTTCTTGTGTTCTAAAGAGCCCTGGATACAGGAACCCATCTCCCCTCATTGTGGTCTTTGTGTTTTACCCTAAATCTACATTTGATTGGAGTCTAGAAGAGCCAGCAGTGTCTGAGAACAGGAAAATCCTGCAGGTATTCCAGGTGTTCAGTCCCTGTGCTGTTGTGCCTCACAGAATTATCCCCGTGGTGTAACATAAAGAATTTCTGTAAATTAAATAACATTAAATAATACAAATTAATAACATTAAAGCATTGCATAAATTCAAGGCTTCATTATAATGTAGCCTTAAAAAGCACTGTTTTTATCATAAAAGAAATAGGGTTTAGTAAGTTAAGAGTAATATTTGTTTGGCCAAAAAGCCTCTAAATCATATTTAATAGTCCTGCAGTATCCCCGGAATATTTAATTTTAATTAATGAATGTTTGTTAATGTGCAAACCCAATCAGCAGCACTTTTGTTGAGTTCTGAAAAGGACAATTATTTGCTTGTTCCTGCAGTGGTCTTTTCCTGAGTTAGAGAAGTATCAGTGGCAATAAGTTGATGTGATCAATAATAATGGCAATAATTGAACCATTTAATGAGCAGTGAAGGTAAGTGGGGGTCAGGGGACACCCCTTTAAGTCAGAGCTCAACCCATACACTGGAGACACCGTGGGTTCTGCAATTAATGTATTAGAGAAGCTTCTCAGTAATGAACAGCAGCAACTGATGGAACTTGAGCCGGAATGTTGGAGACCTGCTGCTGTTAAAGGGAGAATTCACCTGACAACTGGGATTTTTGTGTGGAATAAACCAAGCACATCCTGGCTTTTGAAATGATGGTGGGAAGAGGTGAATATTCCCTCCAGAGCCCTTTGCTATGCCAGGCCTGTTCTCCAATGTAAGGCACAAGTTGTGCTCTGTAGAAGCATCTGAAACTGCAATCCTTTAATAAAATTATTTATTATTTATGGCGTTTGTTGGTTTATTCTGCACTACAGAGGGACTTGTGCATTATTTACTTTGGGATGCTTTGAACCACTGCAGTGAAGGAAACCTGGGCTGGGGAAGGTGTCCCTGCCCATGAAGGGGTGGAATGGGATGAGATTGAACATCACCAATCTGGGATTCTATGGAAATCTCTCTGTTTCCGGAGGGAAACGTGCATTTTCCACAAAAAATACAGTTTGACAGAAGGAAACAGAGTATGGAGAGGGCCTTCTTTCTCTGTTTCAGAGCTGCTCCTGGAGCCTTTGCAGGGCAGTTCCCGGTTTATCCTAATCCTGGGGAATAGAGAATATGTTAACATTTAACAGCGTGTTCCAAACGGGTCCCTGTGCCCCAAGCACCCTCCAGCACGTCCTGGCCTTGCCTTCCCCTTTCCCTGCACTTCTGCCCCCCTGGGCCAGAGAGCTCCGCTCTCCAGTTGTTCTAATTCCTAATAATTCCCAAACTCCTGGGGCTGTGACCCCGCCGCCGATGCTGGTTTGGGTGAAATCCGCCCCTTTCACGCCGCAGCTGCGGAATTCCGCAATCCCCAGGGCTGGGTCAGGATCGCTCCGTGAGGGGATCAGCCCGAGGATGCTCCGGGCCGGGCTCGGTGGGAGCCTCCCCCTCCCATCCCGTCCCGGGGCTCCCGCCCGGAGCCGCCGCTGCCCTGAGGGGGCCGGGCTGGGCAGCGGCGCCTGCGCGGGGCCCCGGAAGAGGCGGGAGCGACCCGGGGCTGGAGCCGGCATTGGAGCCGGCATTGGAGCCGGGAGCGGGGCCGGAGCGCAGCCGGGGCCATGCTCAGGGTGCTACGGGCCGGGCTGGCCCCGGGCCGCCCGCGGCACATCCAGGTACCGGCGGCGGGACCGGGCCGGGCCCGCATCAGAGGACGGTGCCTGAGGGAGGGGAGGGAGCCGGGAGCGGAAGGGATGGAGGGCGAGGAGCAGCCCCGGACGGGCCGCAGCAGCTGCAGGGAACGAGCAGCCTCGGTCACATGGATGGGGACAGGGAAACCGGGAATGTGCGGGACGGGCGTGGAGGGGCCGCGCGGGGTGCGGTGAGAGCTCCGAGGTGACCCTGGAAAGGCCGCTCGGCTTGAGGTGACCGATTCGCCGAGACTGACAGGAAAGCGTGGGGAAGCGGTTCGGCAGCTTATCCATAGGCACAGTGAATCCCAGGATCACTGAGGCTGGAAAAGCCCTCCAGGACCGTCGAGTCCGAGCGGTGCCTGATCCCCACCTTGTCCCCAGACCAGAGCACTGAGTGCCACATCCAGGAATTCCTTGGACACCTCCAGGGATGGGCACTCCAAACCTCCCTGGGCAGCCCCTGCCAAGGCCTGAGCACCCTTTCCACGGAGAAATTCCTCTTGGTGTCCAACCTGAGCCTCCCCTGGCCCAGCTTCAGGCTGTTTCCCCTTGTCCCATTCCTCGTTGCCTGTGGGCTATGTTGGATCCACTCCTGGCTGACCCAGCGACCTTCTCTTGCCTTGCAGCTCCTCCTGAGCTCCTGCAGGCGCTGCTCCTTGGGGGTCCTTCCCAACGAGAGGATCCGCAACATCGGCATCTCGGCCCACATCGACTCTGGGAAGACGACGCTGACGGAGCGGATCCTGTTCTACACGGGCAGGATCGCGCAGATGCACGAGGTTGGGCTGAGCTCCCATCGAGGACTTGTGCACCTCCGCGTTGTGCTGCTTTTCCTCTCTGTGTGAGGGATGGTGCTTGGTCCATAAGCATCCCTCCTGCACACAGAATCACAGAATCATGGAATGGTTTGGGTGGGAAGAGAGCTTAAAGCTCACCCATCCCACCCCCTGCCATGGGCAGGGACACCTCCCACTATCCCAGGCTGCTCCAAGCCCATCCAACCTGGCCTTGGACCCTTCCAGGGATGGGGTGTGAATTCTTAGTAAACTCCTGGAACTAACCTTTTTTTTCTCCTAAGGTGAAAGGTAAGGATGGAGTTGGAGCTGTCATGGATTCCATGGAGCTGGAGCGACAGCGGGGCATCACCATCCAGTCTGCAGCCACTTACACCATGTGGAAGGACACCAACATCAACATCATCGACACGCCAGGTGAGGGCAGCTGGGAGCACCTGGGGATTGCTGCTCCTCAGGGATACAGGGGATGCGCTGCATCCTTGTGTCCCTTGTAACAGGACATGGAGTGATGGGTTCAAACTGGCAGAGCGTTGGATGGGATATTGGGAAGGTGTGGGGAGGCCCTGGGACAGGGTGCCCAGAGAAGCTGTGGCTGCCCCTGGCAGTGTCCAAGGCCAGGGACAGTGGGAGGTGTCCCTGCCCATGGCAGGGGTGGCACTGGATGGGATTTAAGGTCCCTTCCCACCCAAACCATCCCATGACCCTGTGCTCTGTCACTTGAGCTGATGTGACTCATTGTGATCCCCTTGGTTGTTGCTCCTTTCCAATGCATTTATCATTTCTATTTGTTATCCAGGACACGTGGACTTCACCATTGAAGTGGAGAGGTCTCTGAGGGTGCTGGATGGAGCCATCCTGGTTCTCTGTGCTGTGGGAGGTGTCCAGTGCCAGACAATCACTGTCAACAGGCAGATGAAGCGTTACAATGTCCCCTTCCTCACCTTCATCAACAAACTGGACAGGATGGGCTCCAACCCGGCCAGAGCAGTGCAGCAGCTCAGGTTTTTGGCATTTACAATGATTCCTGAAATCCCTTTCACATGGCAGGTCATTAGGAACAAAACTGGAAAAGCTTCTCTTGGGAGCTGCAGTTTGGAGAATTCCTGACTCGAGGTTAAATCCTGATCTGACCCAGAACAATCTCCTCTTTCTAAAAATACCCGAAATATCAGTGTCAGCCAAGACTTGTAGTGACCAAGAGCTGGGGTTTGATGTTTGTTTTGTTGGTGGAACTGTATCAGGACCCACTTTGAAAGCAGCCTCTTTGTTTTCCCTAGGTCCTGGTGCTGCTGAAATTCCAGCAGGGAGGTGACACAGGGTGATTTGGATTCCTGAGCCCTGCTTGCTCCCTACTCTTCCCTGCCCAATTTGATCCATGAGATAAACTCATGAATATTCATTAAGGGAGAAATAACTCCCTAATCAAGTAATCAATCTCCAGCTGGTTTCCCCTGCTGCCTTTCCCGTGGGAGTTGCTCCCTGTGCCTGTTGGGATACAAAGGGCTGGAGCCCCAAACCACAGCTGGGTGATTTTTATCCATATTGGCACATCTGGGCACTGTCCAAAGGACAAAACACTGGGATATTTTGGGAGGTGGATGATGCTCAAAGACCACCTGGAGCACACACAGAAATTACTTTTTTCTTCAATATTTCCTGTTTTCCCCCTTTTTCAGATCCAAGTTGAAACACAATGCAGCTTTTGTTCAGATTCCAATTGGGCTGGAGGGAAACTTTAAAGGAATTATAGATCTCATTGAAGAAAAAGCAATCTACTTTGATGGGGCACTTGGGTAAGTCCTGGGAATTGCTTCTGTTTTAGCTGGAGCTGCTCTTTTGCAGGAGGAATTCCTGCAGTTTCTCTTCAGAGTGGAAACCCAGCTCTCTGGAAATTTGGGACTGGGCTTGTGCTGGGGCTGAGGGTCCCCCTGCAGCTCCCCCAGTGCCCTGGGCCTGCAGGGAGCCCTGGGTGGGGGTGGCTGCAGCAGGAGTTGGTTGCTGTGAAGGGGTGGTGGCCACGCTTCCCACCTGGAGAAGCAGGAGACTGCTCCATAGGGGGATCTGGCAGCGTGTGTGGCTCCCTGGCGTGAAGATCAGGTGTGGGTGAGGCTGTTGGGAAGTTGTCCTGATCCCTGCAAGCTCCTGCCAGGCGTGGGAAGGCCTCTCCCACGTCAGAGATAACATGGTGATGCTCACAGGGGATTTTTTTCCCAGGATCCACGTGAAGGGTGGATTGTTCTCAGTCAGGGTGGCCATGCCAGTGGTGGGAAGGCTGATCCCAGTGGGACTCCTGGGGTCCCTGTGTGTGTGTGTGTGCAGGCAGACGCTGAGGTGTGAGGAGATCCCGGCCGAGCTGCGGGCCGAGGCTGCGGAGCGGCGGCGGGAGCTCATCGAGTGCGTGGCCAACGCCGACGAGCTCCTGGGGGAGCTCTTCCTGGAGGAGAAGATCCCCACGGCTGCCCAGCTGAAGGTACCTGCCCTGTGCTGGCTGTGCCCTCAGCTGGCTGTGTCCCTGTCCCCTCATTCCTGAATAAACACATCAGGAATTCTCGAAGGAGTTCTGTTCGCTGGAGTCATGTCACCTCAGCTGAGCTCCAGTTCCCCCCAGGCAGGGCTCATTCCCAGGCTGGTTTTGCTTTGTGTTGGAAAGGATTCTGGAGAGCAGGTTTTGTGGGAAGCCCCTGTGCTGGGGGCTGTCCAGGGGACTGTGGGAGCAGCTCTTTGCTCCAGGAGGGGAGAAGCCCAGGAAAGGGAGGGAATCTGGGCTGTGCTGCAGGAGGAGCTCACAGGGACATTTTCCAGCTGGCAATCCGAAGGGCAACGCTGCAGAAATCCTTCACCCCCGTCCTCGTGGGAAGTGCTTTGAAGAACAAAGGGGTGCAGCCACTGCTGGATGCTGTCCTGGAATACCTTCCCAATCCCTCTGAGGTGGAGAACTACGCTCTGCTCAACCAGGGGTGAGTGCATCCAGCAGCAGCAGGAGTGTCCAGGGGCGGGCTTTGGAGCAGCCTGGGCTGTGGAAGGTGTCCCTGCCCGTGGCACTGGATGGGCTTTAAGGACCCTTCCCACCCAAACCGTTCCAGGATTCCATGGAACAGTTTCAAAGCAGGAAACATCCCCAACAGGATCCACAATCGTTTACCATTTGTATCAAACAGTGCCACCAGAATTTGGCACAAAGTCCAGAGCTCCTCTCTCATCTGAGGGTTACTCTCTGTACTGGGGATGTAACACACTCAGTGTTACACCTGGGCCATGACTGGGAGATCATTCTTTAGAATTGATGGCAGCCCTTAGAGCCAGGCCTGCCTGGAGGAGGGAGCACATCCCAAGTGTGTTAATGGTGTTTTATTCTTTTGGATGTGAATCCCAGAATCCCTGAGGCTGGAAGAGAGCTCCAGGATCGAGTCCAAGCTGTACCCGATGCCCACCTTGTCCCCAGCCCAGGGCACTGAGTGCCACGTCCAGCCCTTCCTTGGACACCTCCAGGGATGAGCACTCCAAACCTCCCTGGGCAGCTCCTGCCAAGGCCTGAGCGCCCTTTCCATGAGGAAATTCCTGCTGCTGTCCACCCTGAGCCTCCCCTGGCCCAGCCTGAGGCCGTTCCCTCTCCTGTCCCTGTTCCCTGGGAGCAGAGCCCAGCAAGACGTGTGAAGCAGAGCCAGTAAATGTTTAGAGGAGACTCCCATGTTGGTTCCTAACCTCAGCTCCCTCTCATCCCTGTTTTTAAGGGATTCTGAGGACCAAACCAAGTTCCTGTTGAACTCTGCTCGTGACAATTCCCAGCCTTTTATCGGCCTTGCCTTCAAACTGGAGGTGAGTCTCACCCTGCTCCTTCCCACAAGTCATGGAGAGAGTCCAGGTGGGGCTACCAAAACTTACCTGGAGCAGACTTGAAAATCAGTTCATATTGAAAATCAGTTCATATTTAACTTCAATTGGAATTTAACTTCTTTTTTAAAAAATGGCTTCAACCATAAAATCCACGAACGCTGCCGATTTGGAACTTTAGGATGGGTTCTGGACCTCAAATATTTCCTGGTTTTCTTAGTTAAAACTTGAACATTTAGGGGGTTGTTTGCTTAATTGAAATATTCTCAGGGAAAAATCCTGGGTTTGGAAACAATGGGATATGAGAGAGTCAGAGAGGGAAAAGTGCAGAGATTTAGGGAAGTAAGTTGTTTGCTACTTAGAGAGCAGCACCTCAGGATTCATGTGGAATATGGAAAATGGCTGGCCAAATTCCATGGTAATGCATGTCTCTGTTGGGAAGGTTTGGGAGGGATAAAATTGGTCCAGAAAATCGCCAAATCCCACTGCAGAGCCAGGTGAAAGCTGTGAAAAATCTTTCATTCCCATCTGTAGCACGGGAACTCAAAGCACGTTCAGTCAGTGCAGCTTGGAGCTGGGACTGATTCCCAGCGTTCTCAGAGCTGATTTTGGTGAAATGTCCTTGCAGGCTGGCAGGTTTGGGCAGCTGACCTACATGAGGGTGTACCAGGGGATGCTGAAGAAGTCAGATTACATCTACAACACCCGCACGGGGAAGAAGGTGCGGGTGCAGAGGCTTGTCCGGATGCACTCGGACAACATGGAGGTGAGTGGATCCCCAGGGATTGGCTGCCAGCCACTGGATAATCCTGGACGGGTCAGCACTGCCTGAAGCACAGCAGGGTGTTTGCTTCTTAACAACTTTGCTTCTTGTTTGATCCTAAACGAATCCAAACTGAGCCCTCCCTTTTGTCCTTTGGATAAAGAGGGAGATTTGCAGGGCATTTTATCCAAGCTGGAATTTTTAAAGGAGCTCAGTGCCAAGCTTTAAGACCCAGTGTTTATGGATATTCAATAATCCAGGTGTAGTTTGGATGCGAGGGAGAGACAGAATCCATCCTGGAATGGTTTGGAATGGAAGGGACCTTAAGGATCATCCAGCCCCAAGGGCAGGAACACCTTCCATAGACCAGGGTGCTCCAAGCTCCATCCCGCCTGGCCTTGGACACTTCCAGGGATGGGGCAGCCACTGCTTCTCTTATCCCAGTGTTGTCTGAACAGGAATTCTCCTTCCCTCAGGATGTAAATGAAGTTTATGCCGGGGACATCTGTGCCCTGTTTGGGATCGACTGTGCCAGCGGGGACACGTTCACGGATAAAACCAGCACTGACATCTCCATGGTGAGCCCCCCTTGTCCCGGCTGCCTCGGGCGCTGGGAGTCACCAGGATTTTGCTGTCATAACCATCCCCTCTTCCTTGGCCATGCAGGAATCCATCCACGTCCCTGATCCCGTCATTTCTGTGGCTATGAAGCCTTCCAACAAGGTAGGAGCCTTTGGATCAACATCTTCTCCCTGAGTTCCTTCCCTCTGCTGCTTTGTGTTTTATGGAGCAGCCTAAGCACTGTTTCAAAGTGTTTCATCCCAAATATCCAAGATTTATCCCTTGGATAACTCAGGGCTGGGTTGGATGGCGTCACTCAGCCAGAAACATGAACGTGAATAATAAAGAGTTAGAAATCTTCCATCAAATAACCCCGAAGAGCAGAAGTGCTCAGCAGTGGATAGGAAAACTTGAGGCTCTTTTCTTGGAATGACTGGTGGATGTTGAGTAAATCTCGCCTCGTAATTAATTTCAGAATGACCTGGATAAATTTTCCAAAGGCCTGGGCCGCTTCACCAGGGAAGATCCCACTTTCAGGATCCACTTTGATGAGGAGAGCAAGGAGACCATCGTCTCTGGGATGGGGGAGCTGCACCTGGAAATCTATGCCCAGGTAATTTGGGAAGCAGATTCCATGGACTCTGCTTTTGCTTGCTTTTCCACTCTCCTCTTCCTCCTCCCTCTTCCTTCCAGCTGCTTAGGGAAAAGGTTAACTTTGGAAGGTTCTTTCTCTCCAGTGGTTCCATTTTGAAGGCTTATAAAAGGAAATTTTGCCTGGAATATTTGTAGGTTTTGGATCAAAGCCATTAAAAAAATGTATTAAACACTACACTTCGCTCTAGCAGCCTTGGCTTATAATTAATAGTAATAATTATAATTAGTTTCTACAGAAAAACCCTCTGTTTCTGTGGTTTTAAATGTATCATTCCCTAATAAAAGCTGGTGCAGGGAGAAGGGAGTAGTTAGAGGGATTTGTTTCATTCCAGCTGATGTCTGTATTTTAATCTGACACAAAAGATGCATCTTAAGTACTGACAGAATGAAGGAAAAGCAATTTTTGCCTTGAAAACCTGGAATTTTACTAGCATAATTAATGCTGTTTCCTTTTCCTGCCTCTGAAGCTGCAGGTCTTAAAGAAGTTGACAGTAAATAATTTTTTAATTAAAAAAAAAAACCAACAAAAAGCCCCAAAAATCAATCCAACCCCCAACCCAGAAAGTGATTGATCCTGATTAAGTTAATAAATAATTCCCAGTGGAACAACCCTAATCACTGTGGGTTTTTTCCTGCAGCGAATGGAGAGGGAATATGGTTGTCCTTGCACCATGGGGAAGCCCAAAGTTGCCTTCAGGGAGAACATCTCTGCCCCTGTGCCGTGAGTATTCCTGCTGGGAATTACTGGATTGATGCACTTTGTTGTAGAGAAAGTCCCTTTGGAGTTCTCGGATCAGAAACATCCAGGAAAGTTGAATTTAATGTCTTTGTAGGGTGGTTGATTCCCACTCCCAGCACCTTCTGTGCCTCCTTCCAGCTGTGGGAGCTCCGGAGCTGCTTCCAGGGCTGCTCAGGTGTTCCCTGATCCCGGGGCGTGGCCGGGCTGGCGGCGATCCCGGGACACTCGGGCCCCGCGCTGGGGGTGCCACAGCAGGGTCAGCTCCCAGGGAATCACCTCCTGTGGGGCACACAGCACAGAGAACAACCCCTGCTTCCCCTCCCCAACCAGTCAGGAATTCTCTCCATGGAAAACTTAGGGATTAAACCACTGTGGATGCCCCAAGGGAACTGGGAGCGCCGGGAGCAGCGGAGCTGGAACTGGGAGGGAGATCCCTGGATTATTACAATCTCTTGTAATAATCATTACATTCTCTTCCCAATTTTCTGTGGGTTTCCTATGAAAATGCTTGCTCAGGTGCTAAAATTTGGATGGAGAGTAGCACAGGATGTAAATGCTGTTCTGGGAACCAGTTTCTGCTGGGGGTTACTGGGATTGATGGTGTCTCTGTACTGGGCCACCAGTGCTGTCCTGGGGCATGGAGGCATCCACAGCCCAGCTGGGATTGAGCCCAGCATCCAGGATGCTCCAGCTGCCTCTTCCCTTTATCCCTGCCCCCTGTGGCACTGGGATCTCCCAAGGGAGGGCTGTGAGGGACCAGTTTTGAACCTCAGCCATTCCCAAGAAAGGCCAGAAAGAGCTGGAAATTGCTGCTGTTGTTCCTGGAATGCTGAGAGAGGCAGGGATGGGGACTCTGAGCTCACCCTGCAGGATCAGATCAGTGTCTGAGCTGGAGCTCACACAGCTGGGGTCTGAAAACACCCAAAAAAGGCTTTTTAGGAATAAAATTATTTACCTGGGACACCATTTCGTGGAGTAGAAGCAAGTAGTCAAACTGAAGATCTTCATCACTTCTTTTCTGGAAAGACAGGATGAAAAGTGGTGAATTTGGGGATTCTCCCACCTCAGAAAAAGTGATTCAGTTCTCTGTGGTTACCACAAAAATTCCCTGATGGATTTCAGACAAAGCTGACAGCTCCTGCTAACAAATGAAGCAGGTGGAGCTCAGTCACTGTAACAAAACTAAAAGCTCCTGGTTTGAATTTCTGTGGACTCCAGAACTGCATTGGAGACACTGAATGTAAAGCCTAAAGCTGCTAATTCCTGCCTAAAAGAGACCAGATCTACCAGGAATTCTTTGGGATAGGAGCACCTCACTCTACAAGGTGCCAGTGTAGCCCAAACAATCCCAAATAAAACTGTCAGTAGGATAAGGATGCTCCAGAGGCCTTACAGAGGGTGACAGTCAGGGATTCTGAGTGACAAAATAACCCCTGGCCTTTGGAATAGACTCTTTTCCTATGTTTTTCAGGGAAAAAGGGACAAAATTACCTAGGAGGGATGGCAGCTGTGTTAAGAGTTATTTGTCTCCTTTATCCTTAAATTTGTTAAAGAGGAGTTGAAAACCTTGAGATCTCACTGGTGCACAGCCTTGCAGCAGCTGTGAATTCTCTAAGGTGCCATCAGAGGGAGCAAAACATTCACAAATCCTGCTCCCACAAGGAATTCTGTCTTTACTTCATGCCCAGAACTTCCTGGGAGTTCAGTGTCTGTTCAGAGTGGGTTTTCTAAATACTAAATCCCGCTGCTTTTTCCTGGCTCCCATGGAAAACTGCCTTGAATTTAAAGCTGGTGATCACTTTAGGAGTTAAGAATAACTCCGAATTTATTTTCTCCAAGAGAACACAGGAAAACTGGGAGAATCTATAGAATTCTGTTAATTTTTTGTCCTTGCCACAAGTCTTTAGCTCTTAAATATTTCCCATGGAGAGCCAAGGCCAGGCTGGATGGGCTTGGAGCCACCCGGGCTATGGAAGGTGTCCCTGCCCATGCAGGGGGGGAATGGGATGAGCTTTAAGGTCCCTCCAGCCCAGCCCAGTCTGGGATTCTGTGCCTGCTGGTAACTCACCACTTGCTTCACGTGTTTGACTTGGGCAAGGTGGAACTTGGTGTTTTCAGTGGAATTCTGCCAGATCACGTAGCCAGAGGCCGCCCAGGCCAGCAGGTGGATGGGCTCCAGCTCTGGGGGAACGTTCCCGTGGCTGTCTGGAACCAAAATAAACACTGGATGTTAAAGAGAGCTGTTAACAGAACATTATCACCTCCCACAGGGCTCGCTGCTGCAGTCCCTCCTGTCACACAACCTTCCACAGCAATTGGAAGAGCTGCTCCATCACCACAGAGTTCTCCTCCCACTTCACAGAATCCTGCAATGGTTTGGGTGGGAAAGGACCTTAAATCCAGTTCTGTGCCACCCGTGCCATGGGCAGGGACACTTCCACTATTCCAGGGTGTTCAGAGCTCCATCCAGCCTGGCCTTGGACACTGCCAGGGTGTTCTCCTCCACCTTTTTCTCCTAACATGAATTCCAGCAGGTCTCGAAGGCAGGGGTTGAGGTGAGAGCAGACCCTCGTTGCACATTTGGGGTGTTGGATGTGCTGTGCCAGGGACGCCCTCAGAGTGAGCAGGAGGGGGTGACAGTGCCAGGTGCTTTTCCAGAACAGTCCCATTCAGAATTAGGAATAAATGCAGTGGTTGTGATTGGCAGAGCCCAAAAAGAGACAGGGAAAAGCAGCAGCTGGTGCTCAGAGCAGGGTGAAGGCCTGGGTTGTACCTGGGATGTTCTCAGCCACAAGCTCCTTTTCCAGGCTCCTGATTCGAGTGTAGAACTCCTTATCTGCTTCCTCTGTGCTCCTCAGTTCTCCTTGCACTGTGACCTGCACATCTGGAGCCCTGCTTTTGCTGCCCAGGTGATACAGAACCTCAGCAGTGCAGTTCACAGTCCTGTCCTGTTGCAGAGTTAATTATGTGCATTATTATCTGATGAAATACATGTATAACCAGGGTAATTTGCACTTCTAAAAACGTCATTTTTATGTAGGTGCTGTTCTCTGAGTAAGGCCCATGGAGATGTGTGATTATTTAAGACAAGGTTAAATTCATGGCATTTCTGTGAACGTTTAAGGGGGGGATTTGCTTTCTGCAGGGATGGAAGGGCAGTGGCTGGGGTGCAGAATGTCCCTTGTGCTGTTCAGTTGGAGCTGAGTGACACTGAAATGTTCTTGTCATCCCTGCAGCACTGTGTGGTGGTGCAGTGGAAGGTACATGGGTTCCTTTTTGGTTGAAATTCAGCCTTTTTTGGCCTGATTGGCAGTATAGAAAAATCAGGAACACAGTTGCAAGTGTTATTAAGTGCTGTGTTACAGAGTGTGTAATTAAACCAGCCTGACTCACTTTGTCCAGGACATCTTCCAGCTCCAGTTCCAGGTAGTACTTGTGCCCAACATCATCGATGTCCTAAAGCAGGGAACACATTAATTTATTTTGGCAGCTGTTGAATGGCTGCATCCTGGACAAAATCAGAGAATCCCAGCATGGTTTGGGTTGGGAGGGACCTTAAATCCCATCCAGTCCCACCCACCTCCCACTATCCCAGGCTGCTCCAAGTCCCATCCAGTCTGGCCTTGGACACTGCCAGGGATGGGCAACCTGTGCCAGCACCTCTCCACCCTCATTTCTAACCTTGAACACCCCTGAGTTGCCATTTTTTGGGCTCCTGTGTGATTCTGTCCAAGAATTTGCTGCATGGTTAAATACTCATCTAAAAGCCTTCAGTGCTTCCTTCTATTAAGTCCATTTTGCAGGTTATCATGAATTGAATCATGCCCTGTATTTTTTTGGCTATAAAGAAGGGAGCAGCTGGGGTTTGCTGTACCCCTTGTTTTGGGAGGGGGGTTTGCTGTGCCCCTCTTGTGCCAGTGTCCCTGCAAACCCAGGGCAGGGCTGAGCTGTGTCCTGGCCCCGACAAACCCAGCACCCTCCTCCTCCCTGGGACGTTCCTGCGGGCCCGGTGCCGTGCCCTGGGCAGGGCTCCCTGGGCGGTGCTGTCACCGCGGGTGACACACGGGGTGTGTTTGCATTGCTGACCCGCCCGTGGTGGCCGTGACACCGAGCTCCTCCCGGGACCCCCAGGTGGGCACAGCCGGTGTCACCCCCGCGGTGACACACTCCCGGAGGGGCTGGGCTTGGAAAGGACCTTTGGACGTGATCCAGTCCAACCCCCCCGCCCAGGCAGGGTCAACTGGAGCGGGTGGCACCGGGACGCGTCCGGCGGGGGTTGGGATGTCCCCAAAGCGGGACACTCCACGGCTCCTGGGCTGCTCCCCGGTGCTCTGCCCGCTCCCTGGGAAGCAGCCCTTGCCGGCGCGGGGGTGGCGGCTCCCGTGCTGATTCCCGTGCTGTTCCCGGGGTGATTCCCGTGGCGTTCCCGGTCCCTCCCCGCTCACCTGGCGCCGGGCGCGGCGCAGCGCCCGCAGCTCCAGCCCCCGCCCGGGGCCGCCCCGCAGGTACCGCAGGTAGCCCACGGCCACGGCCGCGGCCCGGCCGGCCGGGAAGTGGCTCGGAGGCAGCTCCATGGCCAGGGAGCCGCTTCCTCCTCCCGCAGGAAGCGCCCGGGCGGGGCCGGAGCGGGCGGGGCGGCTCCGAGCCGCGGGACGGGGCGGGTGCTGCGGGGGAGCGCATCCCTGCGGGCCGCACGGGATAGCGTTTAAACAGCGTTGGGCGGGATACCGGGAGTAAATCCTTCCCTCTCAGGGTGAGGAGGCCGTGGCACAGGTTTTCCAGGGAAGTTGTGGCCGCTCCATCCCTCGAAGTGTCCAGGTCGGACGGGGCTTGGAGCAACCTGGGATAGTGGAAGGTGTCCCTGCCCATGGAACCTTTAAATTCCCTTCCAATTCAGACCAGTCTGTGATTCTCTGAAATGCAGAATGGGAATGTTTTCCATAGAAAGCTGTGGTTTGTGTCACGGGTAACGTGGTGTTTGGGGGATTGTTGGGGTTTAGGTTTGAGTTCACCCACAAGAAGCAGTCAGGAGGAGCAGGCCAGTACGGCAAAGTGATCGGAGTGCTGGAGCCCTTGGATCCACAGGACTTCACCAAACTGGAATTTGAGGACAGAACCATTGGCACAAATATTCCCAAACAGTTCGTGCCTGCTGTGGAAAAGGTACAGACCTCTGTCTGTGATACAGAAAATCCTGATTCCCATTGTTCTCCTGCAATACCATCCACATTTACTGTGCCTACTTTCCCCAGGAAAGGAGGCTTCTCCCGTTGCTCCAGTGGCAGCAGGATCACAGTTGTGTGGTTTTACTTCATGTCTTGTATTCCTGGGGTTTCCAGTTAATTCGGGAGCTGCTGTGTGTTTTCTTTGGTGGTGTGTGCTGGCTCTGGCTCCCTTGCAGTGCCTCCTTTTCTTACAGTCAGAGCCTCCTGCTCAAGCTGCTTTTTCTTGGCCTCTTCTGCTTCTGGTTGTGGCCCCACAATTCTCCTCCTAACCCCAAAATATGTAACTTTTTCAGTGACTTCTCTGAGGCCAATTATGGAGAAACTGTAATTAAGCTGCATTTCCTGCCACAGTTCCCAAATTCTCTTTATCCCCTCTGTGACTGTCTCACTGTATAATTTATCACACACTACTTTAATTAACCTACCAACATCTTGGAATTCCTGTAATAACCTACAGTTATTCCTTCGTTTTTCCATGAGGCAACACTTAAAGATTTTTTTGCCAAATCCTGAAAAAACCATGGTCTTAAAGAAATGTTGTTCTCCAGGCAAGAGCTCTTTCCACACAGAGCATTCTTTTGGGGTTTGGCCATAGAATCCCTTAAAAAGGCAAGTGCTGAGGACATTTTTTCCTTGTCCTGAGGTTTTTATTTGTAAAAAGTATCAAACTGAGGTGCCAGACACTGACAGTGCAGGGTCTCCAGATCCCTGCTGGTGACTTTGAGCTGTCATTGCCAGGGATTCCGAGATGCCTGTGAGAAGGGTCTGGTGTCGGGACACAGGATCTCCGGAGTGCGTTTCGTGCTGGAAGATGGTGCCCATCACATGGTGGACTCCAACGAGATCTCCTTCATCAGGGCTGGAGAGGGAGCCCTGAAACAAGGTACAGGCTCCTCCTTGGAATGGGTCCTGCTGGCTGGGGTGGGTATCCATCCATCCATCCTTCCATCCATCCTTCCATCCATCCATCCTTCCATCCATCCATCCTTCCATCCATCCATCCATCCCTCCATCCCTCCACCCAAAGTCTGGCCAGTTGCATGGAGCAGAACATGTACAAGAGTTTACAGAATCTCTGAGGGAGGCACAATAATTTCTGTGGTTGTACAAAGGAAATCCTGTTTCCCTAGAATTCAGTACAGCAACACCACCAGCTTCATCCTTACGGGGTAGGAAGAGAATATTTGGTCAAACTGGGCCTTTTTTTAGGAAAAAGTCTTTCACTGAAGGAGAGGTTAAACACTGCAAGGGGCTGCCCTGGGAAGTGGTGGAGTCACAATCCCTGGAGGTGCTCAGCCAACGTGTGGATGTGGCATTTCACAGTGTGGTTTGGTGGGCACGGTGCCATCAGCCAAAGGTTGGTTGTCCAGCCTTAGTGGTTCTGTGGTTATGGTTCCAGGATTGAAAGGCCTGGAGCTGGAATTCCATGTAGGTGATCACGGATTTCCCTCACTGATGGAACACCTGGCATTACCCATGAACTGTTTGTTGCTGTGCATGGGAGCAGCTTGCCTTACACCAGGCTCACCCTTGGTGGTGCATTCTTTATTCCATTCTTTCCCCAGCCATGGAAAACGCCGCCGTGCGCATCCTGGAGCCCATCATGGCCGTGGAGGTGATGGCTCCCTCAGAATTCCAGGGAGCAGTGATAGCTGGGATCAACCGCCGGCACGGCATGATCACGGGCCAGGATGGCTCGGAGGGATACTTCACTCTCTATGCTGAGGTCTGTGGTGCTCTGCTCCTCACCTCTCTCCTTTCCAGGTGTTTGATTCCATTGTTTTCCGCAGTTTATATGGATACAGCTGTAGGTCAACTCAATTTCAGTGTTCCTTCTTTTATGTCCCTTCTACAAACCTGTGTTTTCCTGCTGGGTGGGGGGCTCAGGACAACCACACCCTGTGGCCTTTCTGCTTCCCAAATTATCCTTGGAGGAATGTCTGGAGATACTCAAACCTTGCTGGTTGACTCATCACCGAGTTTGGGATATTCCAGTTCCTGGTGCACTCAAACTCTCAGATTCTTGCAGTTTCCTGCTGCAAACATATTGCAAATATAAATTAATTAAAATAACAGGTACTTTGCAACAGCAGATCATTAAATCAGAACTATTTATAGACAGCACTGACTCTTGATATCATTATTGGGATTAATTAGCTGATAGCCCAAAACTGATGGAAAAATACCTTATTACAAGCAGATATGTTTGGATTGTAGGTGCCTCTGAACGATATGTTTGGATATGCCTCCGAGCTGAGGTCTTGCACAGAGGTGAGTCCTCCTGCTCCTTTTTGCTAAAACGTGTTTAATTCTGTAAATTTGGGTTAATTGGAGCATCACATCCATGGCACCTGCAGCACGGGATCAAAATCAAACCAGAGCTCTGCAATTCCTGGCCAAACAATCCTTCTGTACCTGAGGAGTTTTGTTTGGGTGGGATTGTAAAGGATCCCTGGGCGTTACTTCACAGACAGGGGCTGTGTGCTCAGCAGGATTGCACGTGGCCCATCCTCACTTTCTTTTCCCAACTCTGCAGGGAAAAGGGGAATATACCATGGAATACTCCAAATACCACCCGTGTTCAGCCAGCACTCAGGAGGAAATAATCAACAAATACCTGGAAGCAACAGGGAGACTTCCTGCCAAAAAGGGCAAAGCCAAGAGCTGATCATATTCCTCTGGAGTCCACTGAACAGTTTTTCCCAGTCTTCTCCAATAGCTCGCTTTTCCAAGCCATGGAAGCAGCCCAGGCTGGCTGGGTAAGGTGGGCTCCAGTGGGATTTGGACTTGGAATTTTATCCTAAAGCCTTTCCTGTGGGGTGTTGTCAGAAGCACCAGGGGATCGGCACGGCATTGCTCACATGTTAACGCTGTTGTAACAAATAGATGTTAAATCTTGGCTGATGATTTGCTTGAGAGTTGTCTTAATTGAGATCTATTAAAATAATTCTATTTTTTACTTGATACCTCATTATTTTGTAATTAGGTTAGCTCCTGGTTTGGGAATGTTAAGCCAGGTGAGAGCTGCTGGACAGGCACGGGGAGTGGGGCATGGCACGTGGTGCTCCAGCTTCCCTCCAGGGAACAGATGGAATTTTTCCCTCCAAATCCTTCAGAAATGGCACAGGATCCTCCAAAGTCTCAACCCGCTGGGCAAAAGCAACTGGCTTGTCACCAAATCCACTTTCACTGGTGGCACAGGGATGGAGCAGAATTGCCAAGGATGTGGGAAGGAGCTGACTCTTCCCAAAGCTGGGAACAACATGGAATTATTGTGTGGGCTTGGTGATGTGGATTTAATGGGCTTGGGGTGTGGGTTCATGGTATGGGCTTGGCTTTCAGCTCTTGGTTAGAAATCCAAACCAAAGATCCCTTTTCCCAGAATGTCACAATCCAGAGACTGTGTTGCAGCTGATGCTCAGCTTGGGAATTACTTGACTTTGCTGACTCACAGCAGAAACAAAACAAGGGGGGTTAGGTGAGAAGATATTCCCATAATTCTGTATTTATAATTATCCCCAGAATGTCCACGTTGAATGTTCCTTCCTCCTTCCTGCCCTACTCAGCTGAGAAGTGTTTTTGCAGATTCCAGTAAACAGGGAGTGAAATTCCAGTTCAAACCCAGCGACATTCCTGGCACAAGACCGGGGTTGATGGCTCCCGGACAGAAACAACTGGAGCAGCCAGGCTGCTTCTCCTCACGGAAAGACTGGGAAAATGAATTATGTAAACCTTGGGAAAGGGTTTGGCAGGGCCTGGAGCTGCTGCTGGATCCCAGGCGAGATGCGGGGTATCCGTGTGGTGCTGCCTTGGGAAGAAGCCATGATTCCCCTACATCTGTGGCTTTGTTTTTTGGGAATGCTCAGCTGGCATTCGTTTCCAGAAAAGCCCTGCAGGTTCTCAGACAGTTGGAGAGTCTTTAAAACAAGCAAATGTAGCACTTTTCCCAGAATTTGGAGATGATGAAAGCAGTGTGAACACGGGACAGAAACGGGGTGGGGATGATTTTGTTTGTATTTATGGGGTTTGTATTTCTATTTATGGGGTTTCTATTATGTTTACACCAGTTGTGATGGGAATTCCTGGCGGATGAGTTCTGCCAGATGGGCTGGTTCTCCACAAACCTGGAAAAGAATTTTGCTGTATGATTTGAGGTTTTTAGGCTGAAATCTTGGCCTAAAAGCAGCTGGGGGAGACTTTGCCTTAGAACTCCAACAGATTTGCTACTTATCCAGAAGTTGCTGTGGAGTTTTTTTAACTGCTGTAAGTTTGTGAGCAGCCATTTCCACTGCCCTGGTGCCTGGGAAGTGCCTGATCCTCAGCTCCAGCTCTGCAGAGCAGTGGCCAAAACAGGGTAAGGAGACAACATCAGAGCCCCAAAGTGCCAAATCCATCCTATTTTCTTGGCTTAATTCCAAAAAAATACTTCATTCACCAGCTTCTTTAAGGAATGGTGGAATTCCAAGCTCTGATTTCACACTTTTGATGATGAGAAATGTTCTCCCAGCAGGAATGAAAACACCAGGAGGATGTGGAATGCTGCCTCCCTGAGTTTATTGGGTGCCTTTTGTGTGCTGAGGGAAAAAGCTTCAGTCAGAAAATCAGACTTATTTGTGTAGAATGCTGGAAATTGGGAAGCTTAAAACATCCGCGGAAAGCTGTTGTGTGAAATCCTTGGATTGTTGTTCCCAATTACAGCTCAAGGATTGTGAAAACCACCCCAAATTAAACAGGACAGCCATCTCAGAGGCTGTTTTCCTCAGGAAGGTGATGCTCTTGGGAAGGATTTAATTTTTCCTGGCACAAACCTGGTCAATGGGGGAAAAAAGCTGAGTTTGGGACAGTCTGGCACAATCCCAGAGAGCAGAGGTGGGACAGTGGTGGATCTGCTGGGAACCCAGCTGGAGAATTTGGTGACAAAGGACATAGCCGTGACTTTGTGGGGGCTAGAATGGGACAGGACATGGCAGGAATAACAGAGGAGCTGTTCCCAAACATGGGAACTCATGCACAGGGAGCCTCCCTGGCTCTGCAGGTGTGTTTGGGTTTGAGGTAACAGAGAAGGTGGAAATTTGGGCTCCAACAGCAGCAGAAAGAAAACCCAGCCTCGACCCTGAGTGATGGTACTTGGTTTATTGGAGGTGTGAGTTTAAAATCAGCATGATTCGAACCCAAAAAAGTGATAAAAAATTAGTAGGCAAATATTTCTTAGTGACAGATTAACACTTTACTCACGATTTTTATCCAAATATATTAATTTTGTTTACAAACTCTTGAGTAACAGTTAATTAGTGGCATCAAATCAACTGGGGTGTGTTCATCTGTGTATATATGGAGTAGCAGAGGTTTAGGCAGAGCTGCAGAACTGGAGTCTTGCAGTTGAAGAAGTGACAGGAATTAATTTTGGCACAGAACAGGTCAGTGAAACCATTCCCATTCACTGACTTGCATGGAAGGATGATCCCAGCTCCAGGTCTGTCAACACAAGGATTAGCTCGTTGGATCCACATCCAAAACCGAGGATTTCACTTAAGAAGTTCCTCCCTTTTCAGCTGAAGCCCCAGCAGCTGATCCAGATTCTGCCCCAGATCCCTCGTCCAGGCCGTGGCTCTCAGGAGCACAGAAGTGTTTCACCTTCAGAGGGTGCCCGGGGAGCCACGTCAGGCGCATGTGACAGGAAATGATTTCCTGGAGAAGGGATTGAAACACACAGATTTTATCATCTTGACGCTGTTCATCTTCCTGCTGACAGCAGGGGTTGTCCACATGAAATTCCTTACCTGGGTTGGCATTTCATGCAGTAGGACAGTGTAGTCAAACTCAATAAAATCATCTTTCCTCATCTGGCAGGTGTAGAAAAGAAAAGAATTATCAAGAACACAGGTTTATGTTGTTGAAATTTAATGTTTGCTGTGATTGATGAGCTTGCTTGGGGAAGGAGGTGAGCAGGGCCCCATGGCTGTGGTTGCTGGCTGGAGTCAGATGGGTTTTGACCATGGAAAGACAGGGAATTAGGAGCACTTTCTGCATGGAATGTTTGAAGGCACCAAGAGCCGTGTGGCTCTGCAGCCTGACTGTCTGCAGTGGAACCAGGCTGGCTAAGTGCTAATCAATTGAGTTTAACCCTCAATTAAATCTGAGAATTATACCTGACTATTAACCTCTCCTTCAGAGAAATCTCATGCTGAACAGCTAAGGAGCAAAACCTGGATGCTTCCTATGGATCCCAGCAGGCTGAGGGCCAGGGGGCTCTGGAAGTGCTGCTGGATGGATGTGCTGCAGGTGTTGGAGCTGCTCCCCAGGCAGGTGTTTGTGTCAGGTGTGAGCACGGCCGGGGGCAGAGGGTGCTGGGCTCTGCTGTGGGGCTCACAACTGCAGCACCTGCAGAAGCCACTCCTGCAGACCCAGGTAAGGACAATTTTCCCCAGCAAAACCTGCACAAAGTGTGCAGAGGTGGAGCTGCTGGTGAGGAGAATCCCCCTGGGATTTGGGGTAACCCCCCTCAGGGCAGTGCTCTCTGCTGCCCACTCACCCACTGCTTCACAGCCTTCACTTGGGCCAGGAAGTATCCCAAGGTCTCCGTGGACTTTTCCCACATGATGGAGCTGCTGCCAGCCACAGCCAGAGCCCACACTGGCTCCAGGGCAGGCTCAATGTTGCCATAGCTGTCTGCAAGGCAAGGAGAAAGAGAAAATAATATTGATTCTGGCTGCTCAGCAGAAAAATGATGAACCTCAGAGCGGTTTTGCCTGGCACAGCACATTTCCTGGGATGGGGCTCTTCCCTCCAATGTGTCTCAGGGAGGAGAATGATGCCAAACCTGCAGTACCAGTGAGGTATGAAAGTGTGGCAGAGCTGACATTGCCAAGAGAGGGGTCCCCACGATGAGGTGAGAAACCCAAAAATCCACAATAATGGGAGTCCTTACCTAGCTGTGAAAAAATATGGGATTTTTCCAGGGTGGAAAAATTGTGTTAGTCATCCCCAGTGAATTTCCAGCCACAGCTGGGGAGGTGTGTGGGTTTGGACATTTGTTGTTCCTGGAGGACAGTCTGCATTGACTTGACTTAAAAATGGTGTGGACTTGCTTTTAAATCCAAACCACCCTCACAGGATGGTGCTGAGTGCCGCTGGTAAATCCAGAGGGGCTTTGTTCTCCCAAAAATCCCTGGGGAGGTGGGGTTGTTTTGACAGCAGGATGGTCTCAGGGTGCTACTGTCAATAATGTGTCTCCTTTTCAAATGCTTCTGTTCTTCATGCTAAGAAAAAATGCAATACAGGTGATTGTTTGGAGGAATATACCTGGAATGTTGTTTCCAGTTATTGGTTTGGTTTGGTGCCTGATCCTTTGGTAAAGTCTGTTGTCCTCTTCCTGGATTTCCTTCTTGTCTTTGGTGTGGGAGCACTTGATGCTGACAACAGGAGGAGACTTTTTCTTTGGATACAGCACTGTAGCCAGGCAGCTCCCAGCATCTTCCTGTCAAGGGAGAGTTTAAAACTCTTATCTTTAATCAAGATTTTATTTACCAGCAACTCACTCTTCGTATGAAGCTGCTCAGGGGTTTGGAAAGTGTCAAGAAGGATTTTATTTTTCTTTTTTCCAGGAAAGAGGTTAAAACCACAAGGCTAAAGGGATTTAACAGAAGGTTTTAATTAATGCTTGTCCTGCTTTCAGGACATGACAATGCTCTAAGTCATCCTGGAAGTATGTTTGTGAGAGCTCAAGAAACAACATTAATTGATAACAGGGACTTTCATTGTGTCAGCCTTGAAACAAAAATAATCTAAGGCTTCACAGTAAGTTCTGAAAATCGTTTGAATTCCACAAAATGTGTGTGAAGGAAGAGGACAGTAAAATGCTGCTGACAGCTGGGACAGAGCGAATGGAGGGGGTTGTAATTGGAAAGAACATGGAGCTGTCAGCTCCTGATTCCCATTTTGGGGTGTGGACAGCAGGAGAATGAGGACCACAGAGGGACAGTGGGGACCACACTGTCACACTGTCACTGAGCCTGGGCCACTGCCAAGTTCCACTCAGGCCCTTGGTTGCCTCAGGTGACTTGAGCAAGAAATCCCTTCATGACTGAGGCCTGACGACCGCTCAGGTGAGCCTCGGAGCAAAGACAGGCAGGGAGGAGCAACAAGGTCCTTCCGTTGCGGCACATCCATTTAGGACACAAACGTCCCTGTTTTGGAGCTGCTGGAGTTCATTAATGCCCAGGGTGAGGGCATTACTCACCCCAGGGCGGGAACTCACCCCAGTTCTGTAGTCCTCAGTGCTGAACTGCAGGTAATACTTGTGGCCAGACTCTGGGATGTTCTGGAAGAGAGAAGATGGAGCCAGCAGTGGAATTAAAGCCTTAAGTGCTGCAAGGAGCACTGAGGAGGGAATGCCCCTCCTGCAGTTCCCTGGGTTTGAGTGCAACAGCGCTGATTTTTAGTCTTCCTTGGTGTTTAAACACAATTCTGGCTGTTGGCAGCATTTGGCAGATCAGGACCCAAAGGAAACCTCTGTGTGTTGTTTATCTAACCCTGAGCCTTCCTGTTCCCGGCACATTTTTCCCAGGAAATTATTAATGGTGTAAGGTGAGTGAAGTTTCATACCCACAGCAGATCCTCAGCTCAGCACCTGCCTGTGGTACCTACACAGAGTTGGAAAATGCAGGTAAAAAAATTGCTTTAGTCACTTTATTTTTATAAAATCCCCTCCTGGAGCTTTAGGATGAGACAAGTCCAGTGTGGAGCCAAATCTCACTATGAAGGAGGTGGAGGAAACAGAGAGGATGAGCTCAGACTTTGATAATTTCTTTCTTCTCTGCATCCTCCTTCTCCCCTTCTGCCCTTTTTGTGTATTGCCTGAAATATTGACCTCAAAGTGACAATGGGACATGGGCAGAAGAGTGAAAACTGCTTTTCTGAAATGCAGGAACACCAAAGCAGCAGTAACTGAAATGAAATGAAGTTAAGAAGGCTCTCATCTCCTGGAATAACCACATTTAAGTCGAAGTTTCTAACCATTGTAAATCTACCCAAGAGGTGTTGTTGCTATGGTTTATAACACCCATATCTGATTAATTTGGGGATTTTTACAGTCACCCAGGCTTGTTCCTTTATGTCATCAGTCCTGCAGATGAGAGAAGCTGAAACAGTCAGCAGGACTTTTAAAAGGGCACAGAATTCTGTGTTTCCATGGGTTTTGAAGCAGAAATTCTTTCTTGATTTGCAACAACTCCCCCATAGTATTGTTAGTAGGTACTACCACTCTACTACTGCTGCCTAGAAAGCTTTCAAATGATGCTACACAGCTAAAATAAATATTTATTCTGGTGTGAACACCTGGGGCTTCCTGAGCTCACCAGGGAGAAGGGGGAAGCTCCAATTAGCATGAAATAATTGGAGATGTACAAAAGTCTTCATAGTCCCGAAGGAAAACTTCCATTTCCACTATTTTTCCCACTCTCATCCCAAAACGCTGTTAACCAATCCCAGAGTGTGAGCTGGTCAGAGCTCTGGGATATCTGACAACCCCAAGGGGAAGCAGCCAAAGATAAAAATGTCCAAAAAGAGAAGAAAACAAGTGAGTAATTCATTTTTTTCCACTCAATATCTGGGTCGCGGGATTCTTTTACTTCTGGGCTTCAAATTACTGCAGCTTTCCTGACAGATTTTCAGTCCTGGGAAGGCCAAAACAGCAATTTCAGAGCGGCTTCGTTGCAGGTCCCCAAGGAATCAGTTTGCAATCAGTTTGCAATCAGTTTGCACCTCCCTCACTGCCCACAGGCACGGAAAGGGAGGATCCCCCTCTCCGCCCCCGTGCTGCAGGAGGTTTCCATCTCTTCCCCTCTGCATTTCCCCACCAGGATTTCTCCCCTGGGATCAGCTTTTGCCTGGATCACTGGGCATGGAGAAGCTGGCACTATGGAAAAAGGAGTCAGAGCTGCTCCTGTCATGGATTCTGCCTTTCCCACCCAAACATGGGGCTCTGACTGTTGGAAATTAATAGAAACATTTTAATTGACTTCTAATGTTAGGGACCAGAGCTGTGGTGTTGCACTGTTTGTGTCCAGGTGAGGTTGTGAAATGTTCACCTGGATATCTGAAAACTGGATTTTCTAAGTCCAATTTAAGCAAATGTTGCACGAGGTCACCTGGCTTTTCCCTTTCCCTTTCACCTCCCTACTTCTAAATTAGGATTTCCAGGAGAGCTTGGGATGGGAAACTGCTCCCAAAAGCTTCCCTTTAAATTCTGGGATCTTCAGCTGGCACAAACTAATACTTCTCTTATCAAAAGTGTATTTTAAAGTGCTGCTGCCAACTAAAGAGCTGCTGTTTCCTACAAGGTCCTTACTCAAGAAAAAAAGAAGGGACAACAGAAAGCAACAGCAAGGTAAGGATTATTCCGTGTTTGGCATTTCGTTGCCAATAAAGGAAGTCTCATTTTACCTGAATTTGGAAGATCTTTCCCATCTAAGAGAGCTCCCACTCCTGTTTCCAATTACCAGTTTCACCAGCTCGTGGCCTAATAAAGTCAGTATTAAATTACAGCGCTCATTATTAAATTCCATGAAAAAATTATCCTGATTTTAGGAGATCCAGAAATAGAGTAACCAATAGGAGATTAGCCCACTTTAAAAAAAAAAACCAGACAAGCCAAAAAAACCCCCAAATCCCAACATTTCTGTCTCTTGCCTTCACATAATACAGCACATTCCTTCCAGGAAATTCTTCTCATTTTTTTCCAGGGGAGGACAGGAAAGAAGGAAGTGCCCACTTCTGGTGCATTTCTCCTCTTGTTTTCACAGAGTGTGCGAAGGAAAAAAAAGGGAAATAAACTGCAGAGAGTGGTTCCAGGGAGCTCCTACAGCACCCAGCACTGTCAGGAAATAAGGAGCAATTTCGCTTCTCTATAATGAGCCAATTGTTTTCCTTCCTACATCAGGAAGCAGGTGGCTGACAGAGGGTGGAAAATCCCTTTCCCTCCCCACAAATATTCCCTTATTCTTCAGACAGGCACAGGTGTTTATATATGGAAATATTTACATATAGACATATGCGAAGTGCCCGGGAAGTACAGAAGGAGCACTTGTACTTTTGGAGCGTAGAAACTAACACAGTGAATCCCTGTCAAAGGTGTCTGTAGCAGTTTCATAGGAAAACTTCAGTGTCCCATGAGCACTTCCATGCTCAGCACCTAATGATCTCTATAATACAGGGGCTGCATTAATGCATCCTTGATATTTCTGGTTGGTTTGGAATATCTTTTTTGAAAGGGAGGATTTAACACTACACCCTCTTACTCAGTTTTAGGAGTTGCACAGGACAAGTGGTGTAAGATCTCCAGATCCTGGGAAGGATCCAGTGGAATCCAGTGCTGCCTCTGGCACCTCAGACTGGGAATCCAGAACAACCAACCCTTGCTCTCGGGAGCTGCCCAGCAGCAGGAGCACAGGGCTGGATTTAAATCCCTTCCCTCGGCTCTCCAGGAAGGTGATGCATTCCTTCCAGGATCAAGGACAAAACATTCCCCAGAAGTTTTTGCCTGATCCTGTACTTTCAGAAACTGAATAAGCTGTAAAAAAACTCCAAGCCTGGGGGAGGAGAAGGGCTGTACCCCGAGCACCACCTCGAGCATCCCTGGCAAGCTCCCCATGACGGGAAGGCTCTGTCCCCGTAGCTGCTCCTCTCTAGCACTCCTGTCCTGTTCTGTCGCCTCAATTCCATGTGATTTTTGGAAGATTAAGGTATATTTTCTGGTGGGAACTGCACTGCCTTTAGATGAACCTCGTGGTCCGAGGGAGGGACTGTGGGACAGCTCCTGAGGGGGTGCCCCCTGAGGAAAAAGGGAGATGGGACAATGGTCCCTGAGGGGACCCGGGTGTTTCTGAGGAAGGGACAGATGGACAGTGGGCCATGAGGGGACCTGGATGTCCCTGAGGATGGGGCAGTGGGACAGCAGTCCCGGAGGGGCCTCAGGTGCCCCCTGAGGGAGATGGGACAGTGCTCCCTGCGGGAACCCGGGCGTCCCCGAGCATGGGGCAGCGGCTCCTGAGGGATGCGGGAAGGCGCCCGGTGCCCTGCGTGGGAACGCGCTAAGCTCGGTTATACAGAACTGAATAACAACAGAATAATTACTGTTAATTGCACTTTCCCCAGCGTCCCTTTAAACCCCGCCGGCTCCCCGCTTACCTTCAGCGTAGCCTTGCGGACCTGCCCGAGCGCCCTCAGCTCGCCGAGGGATCCCGCCTGGAAGTTGCGGTACTGCAGGGCCACCCGCGCCGCCGCCGCGGCCGAGCGGCTGCCGGGCTCCAGCTCCTGCCCGGCGCCCGGCGCCGCGGGGCTGCCACGGGGAAGGACGAGGAGCAGGAGGAAGGCGGGCAGTGAGGCGCGGAGCCCCGGCATGGTGCGGGCAGCGGCGGGCACTGGGGCGGGCTCGACCCCGCTCCGGTACAAATAGCGGGGCCCGGCCCGCTGCTCCCGCCCGCCCTCCGCCCGCTGCCAGCGCCCGCCGAAGGGCCCGGCCCGGCGGCGACTCCCCTTCCCTCAGCCCTCCCACCTGAGAGCCCGCGGGCGGCAGGAGAGCGGGGGGGCTGAGGGGAGCCGGGCCGTTATGGGGACACTGAGGCTCGAAGATGCCGGAGGGGACTTGAGAGGCACCAGGGGTATTGAGGGGAGCGGGGGAAATTGAGGGGATTTGAGGGCGACTGAGACTGCTGAGGGGAGCCAGGGGAATTTGAGGGGTGTCAGGTGCTGAGGGGAGCCAGGGGCACTTGCGGGGGACCAGGGGTTCTGAGGGGAGCCAGGGGAATTTGAGGGGGACTGAGGACTTGGAGGGCAGCCAGAGGGACTTTGGAGGAACCAGGGATTTTAAGGGGAGCCAGGGGGAATTGAAGGGAGCGAGAGGAGCTTGAGGGGGGACGTAAGGGTTCTGGGGGGTCAGAGGGATTTGAGGGGTGCCAGGGTCCTAAGGGAAGCCAGGGGGACTCAAGGGGGACCAGGGGTTGTGAGAGGAGATGAGGAGGCTTGAGGGGGACTGGGGGTACTCGGGCAGGGCTGGGAGCCAGGGGTGCTTGAAGGATGCTGGAACTTGAGCAGGACCAGGGGTTCTGGAGAGCCAGGGCCACTTGGGGGGGTCACAGGATTTGTCTGAAGGGAGCCTGCAGCTCGAGCCAGGTGTGGAAGCCTGACACAGATCAGAACAAACACAGGTAATGGTTGGAAAAACGCAGTTAGCTCCTTCTCGGCGTTACCACAACTCAACACCTCCCAAAACTCCAGAGTCCCGCTCAGACCATGACACACTTTGCTTGGACACAGCTGAAATATTCCAAATGTTGTGCACAAGAAGCAGAGGGAAGCATTCATCTCTGGAATAAATCTCACTTAGTGAAGTTTTTGGAACCAGTATAGTCATGTCTTGGTAACATGAAAAAAATCAACTGAGAAAGCAGCCAGATTCCCTTAAGATGATTTTTGGGATACAAGCTTGCTGCCTTGCTCCTCCTGGAAGCATCTCTTTTGGAGAGACTATATGTGGTAAAATGTAAAAGGCTGCAGCACTTCCTGTGTTAAAAAAGCTGATTTTTAATGACCTGCTCTGGTACCATCTGAGCAGGCGGGTGTTTGTATGTGCAGCTGGGAATCTATTTTTGTGCTCCTGCATGAGTGTTGGGGCAGGTTTCTGGGCTGGGACCTCAGAGAAGTAAATCAAAACTTTGGTTAAGCACTCAAATTGTCTCCTGTGGAGCTTTAAGTGTCTTTTTATTACTGGAACGCTTTTTCACAGAACTTGAAATTCAGTATTTCTGAGGCTTTCTGAAGTGAGGGAAAGAATTATTTCAGTAAAGCTATGATATCTATCTTTATTACAGTTTTTTATGCCACCCAGCTAATTTTCCTGATTTTGTTGATTATGGTTTTCCCTCCTGAAACAGACCCTGTAATTTACAGTTTGCATCTTCACATTCACGTTTCACACATGCCAGACTTCAGCGGGCTTGGAGCAACCTGGACTAGTGGAAGGTGTCCCTCCTGCCTGGTGTCAAGTTTAGCTGGAGGATAATTTTTTCCTTATTGGGACACATGCCACGTTTCTCTCCAATATTTTTCTGGAAATAAACCAACATCCAGCCTTTTCTCGTTTATCCTCGCTGTGCTGACAGCGCTGATGTCCCTTTTAAACTGAAATCCAAAGGCTGATTGCCCTCGGCTGGCACTGGGGGGGTTTGGGCAGTGCCAGCTGTGTCCTGCTGTTCCCTTGCTGCCCTTCCAGCAGCACCCTGGATGTGGGATGAGCGCCGAGGGTTCCGTGGGAGCACAGGAAGGTTCGTGGAAAGGCGAGCAGCGAGGTGGAGCAGGGGTGGCCGGGGAGGAAAGCTCCGGGGCAGGATGACAGCGAGGGTGGGGCGGGAGGGAGCGGCTTCTCCTGCTCACGCTGCTCCTGTGCTGCAGCTGCTCGGGAAACAAGTGGAATCCACCCTGCACAGGGGGTTCACACTCACAGCTTCGGTGCCCTTGATTGTGGGGGAGTTCAGAGGCTTAAAATGAGGTAAAAGCCTCTAAATCTGGCTTTGTCACAGAAAGCCTGCCAGCCCTGCTGGCTCAGAGCTGAGCCCTGAGCCGCTGACCCCATCCGTGACTTTGGATGCAGTTCCTTTCCCCTCGTGTTCTCCTCCTTTTCCTGCTTTCCCAGTGACAGGGCAGTTTCCTTCCTCCCGAGGGCAAGCAGGAGGCTGTGAGTAACCGAGGGTCGGTGTGACAAAGCAGGGACAATCCCAGGGCAATTTCCTACACTTCTGCAGAGATCAGGCTGCTGGAGTTTGCTGTTGATCTGACGGGACTCGGAATTTACAAAACAATTTGACTTGGGAAAAACAAAAGCTCTGATGCTGAACAGGTTCAGGTCAAGGCTGGGGGATGTTTGTAAATATGCACAAGCACAAGGCTTTGTGCTTGCACAGCATTTAGGAAATGTATTTTAAGCTCTGGGGGTTTTTTAAAAGCTGGAAGTGCATCCTCCAAGAGCCAAGGTTGCTTCGGGCTCTTTGGTGAGGGTGAAATGAAGCTCTGCAATGTGTCAGAGCTGAAGTGAATGTGATCTGACCTGAAGGGATGTATCCACTGCTGGAGCGGGTCCAGAGGAGGCACCAGGGTGATCAGAGGGATGGAGCAGCTCTGCTGAGAGGAAAGGCTGGAGAACTGGGATTGCTCAGCCTGGAGAAGCTCCAAGTGACCTCACTGTGGCCTCATCTGAAGGGGCTACAAGAAGGATGGACAGAGACTATTGACAAGGGATGGAATGCCAGGGCACAGGGAATGGCTTCCCAGTGCCAGAGGGCAGGGCTGGATGGGATATTGGGAAGGAATTTTTCCCTGGGAGGGTGGGGAGGGGCTGGGATGGAATTCCCAGAGCAGCTGTGGCTGCCCCTGGATCCCTGGCAGTGCCCAAGGCCAGGCTGGACATTGGGGCTTGGAGCAGCGTGGGACAGTGGGAGGTGTCCCTGCCCATGGCAGGGGTGGCACTGGGTGGGCTTTAAGGTCCCTTGCCATCCAAAGCATTCCATAATTCCATGATTGTGTATATTCTGGTTAATTACAATGTGGTTCATGGAGGTTTTGTCCTTTATTTTTTCCCTCTCATGTATTTTTCCCTCTCATCCCACATAATTTGCTCCAGACCCAAGGAGGATGGTGCTGGTGTCAGTTCCTTCTTACAGAGCCTCTCTCCTTCCCCCTTCTCTGTTCCCCTTTAGGAACCAGGACATTGTGGGAAGCTTCCCAAGATGTTTTGCATCACACTTTTGTCACAGCTGCCTTGGAGCCTTTGGAACTGGAAGCGAGGGTTGGTTCAGGCTGTGGCTCTCATTCTGAGGTTTGCATTTTCTTTTTTCATACATCAAGTGCTTATTTGGAGGCCAGTTATTCCTAATTTGTTTCATATTTGGAGGCTGTTTCTATATCCCTTGTATACACCAGACCTCTCTGGCTCTCAATCATTACCAGATGACTGTAATTTAATACAGTGAATTTGGACAAAATTCAGTTTATTTGGTTGTGCAACCTTTCCAGTTTTAACTTCACCATCTTGCTGTAGTTAGGAACAAGTTCTCTGACTTGATTTTAACTGATTTGAGATTTATTCTCAGTAATTAATCCCAATAACTTGTTTTTAATTAGTCTCCAAATGTTTTGCTGGATAAATCAAGGATAGGTCACCTTTTAATGCATTGCTGGGCTGATCTTACCTACAGGAATAAAATATGGGTACTGATTTAGTGTGACTCATTTTTTCCAGGAAAATTTGGGTTTGAAGGCTTCTGATTATTTTTAAATCAAGCATGGGATTTTTTTTTTTCTTTTAAAGAAACATTTGTGGCAGCAGCAGTTCTGTCCCTCCAGGCCCCTGCAAATTGTCTCTCTCCATCTTTCTTGTGGCTCCCTTCAGGTACTGGAAGGCCATAATTAGGTCACCCCAACACTTGACTTTGAAGGGACAATATTTAAGTCAGTCAGGAAGGTCTGGTAACCCTTTGTGGCCAAACAAAATGTAAGTTCATTGATGCTGTTTCCATTCTTCTATTTATTTTTATGTTGGGTTTCAAATGTGTGTCAACACCGGTACAACTGAAATGGCACCAGGAAGTTTCCGAGCTCTCTTAACTGCTGTTCCCACTTTTCCAGTGAATTATCCATCAGCACTTCTGCTCCTGTTGCTTGGAGGCTCCTCCAGCCCGATGCTTTGATGGTGTAAAGCCACCTTTAATGCCCCATTTCATTCCATTTGCTGGTTTTAGTTATCAGATCAATACTTTTGCAGTGTGAAACACTTCCACGCAGAAAAAGCCCTTTTGTGACCCCAGTGAAACAGAGAAGCACAGGAACCCTCGAGCACGTGAGCATTGACAGGTTCCTCTTTTATGGCACTTCCCCAAATGTTGTTCTGGTGGGAAATGAGAATGTATCTGCACTGCCCTAATGCCAAGGAAAGTGAAAGGACACGGGTTACAAACAGGGAGTCAATCATTGCAGATTATCACTGTTACTCTGCCGCTGCAGAGAGACACAGAACATTTTGCAAACCTCTTTTGGATAACTTCCTTTTGATTCTGGAGCTGGTATGGAACAGAGAAACCTCTGCAGACCAACAAATCCCTTCCATGCCCAGTGAGATACCAGCACCCAGGGTCAGGAATAAACACGGGCAGCAAACAATCCCTGTTCATGACCTGAAATCACCGTCCTGCCTCGTAAAATTGTAACAAAGGGATGTGGGATCAAGCTCAGGCCCGTTCAAAAATAAACAGCAATTAAAGCAGCCCTTTGGAGCTGAACTGCTGAGGGGAAGATTTGCTTTTGGAGTGCTTTGTGCCACTGATGGCTGTCCCAAGGGAGCTCAGCTGGGGTATCTGGTTGTTGGACAGCTCTTGCAGCAGTTCTGCCTCTCCAGAGCTGGTCCCTAAAAGATGGGGATCTGAAATGAAGCCTCTAAAGCAGTGTTCGAATGAAATTCCTCCTGGCAGGTCACGGATGTGGAGGCACAACTCCTCACCCCACAAAGCTTTAATTTGTTTGAGGTTAACATTTACTGACCTGACAGCAATAAAAATCCCTTTGAATTCCTGACTTGTTGACACTGGTGTTGTAAAGATTCAGTGCCTGTCACTGTGAAATGAGGGTTGCACCAGCACAGTAACTTGGGAGGTGTTTGGTTGCACAATTGTTATTGTGAAAAACGAGGTTCACTCTCCTGTGAGAATTTAAAGGGTTTAATATAAAGACGAGACCCATAAAATAAAGCAAAGGGATAACGGCCGGGTGCCTTGGCGCTCTGCCAAGAGCACACCTGATGCTCGAGATGAGTCCTTTTTATACTATTTTTACTGTCTGTTCTCTATTCATATTCAAACTTTTCCTGGAGCTGTTCTGCATGGCCACTCCTTGGTCCCGCCTTTTTAGAGCGTGCGTATTCTTCTGCCTTGTGGTTTTATTTCTTTTGATTCTTGGGCTTGGGCTCCCTAGGTGAGAGTTGATAGTGGGGTGGACCTCTCAATTCTCCAGCCAGTCAGGGCTGATTGCAGCTTTGGCCTCTTTGCCCCCCGGGCAGAGCGGTGATAGCGGCTCTCGGACCCTCCCGGCCGCCCGTTCTCCGGGCGGAGCAGCCTTTGGGCCCTTTTGTTCCCTGGACAAAGCGTTGATCAGCAGCTCCTCGGGGCTCATCCTCTGCTCGCCTGGAGGTTCTCGTACTTGTCACACTTGCTAATATCCTTGTTAAAAGAGAGAAAACTGCATCCACACAGCAAAAAGCATTTCTAACATTATGTAATATCTACCTTAATACTTGCGAGAAGCCAATATTACAATCTATGTTTATAACATTATAAATGTACCGTGGTGTTGGCTTTTGGCGTGTTCCAGAATTGTTATGAATGGATTGTGGGGTTGGTTTTCTCCTTAATGTTAGAAAAGCTTTGCCTGGGTTCTGCAATGTAACGCTGGAGAATGTTTAATTTTACAAAGAGAGAACCTCGTTTTTCCCAGCGGCGCGGGCGGCTGGGGCGGCATCAGCGCTGATCCCTCCGCGGGCAGGACCGCATCACAAATAGTCCCTCGGGCGGATCACTGCGCGGCCCGGACCGCGTCGCCGCGGCTCCCTGCGGCCGATCCCTCTGTTCTGAACGGGATTGTGATGTTGGCTTTTTGCACCTTCCATCATTGTTAGGAATGGATTGCGATGTTGGTTTTTTCATGGTCCTTAATGTGAGAAAAGCTTTGCCTGGATTCTGTAATGTAATGCTGTAGAATGTCTGCAGTTGGGGTGCTCAGTTTGGGAAGGATGGTGGGGGGGGGGGGGCTTTCCCTTTCCTGGAAAAATTTTAAAAAAAAAAAAAAAAAAAAAAAACCGAAACCAGAGGGAATGGAGCCAAGGAAAAAGATAAGACTGATAAGATGATACTCAGCAACTCCAAAGAATTAACGAATGATGCATGATAGTGATGAATAACAATAAGCGATGTACTTTTAAAGCCGATCTTTTGGCTGTACAGGTGCGCCTTTGGCTCTCTGCCGAAGCAGCCGCCCGTACCGCCCCTTTTGCTGTTGTCTCCTAATTGTCCCTTTTCTTAAACTTCCCTTCAAACTTTACAAATAGCGAACCTCGTGTTTCACAATTTGGGGCCCGTACGGGGATAAAGGCTCAGCTCTGGGATCTCCCGGGGAACCCAGAGCAGGGGGGGCCCCCGCCCGCTTTTGGCGGCCTCGCTTTGTGTTTCCCGGCGGGGTCAGGGGGCTTTGCAGTCAAACACCCGGAGCGCAAGAGAGGAGACAAAGCAACAAGAAAGGAAAGAAAAGGCTCCCTGAGGTACCGCGGTAATTAAACACGTAAAATCTTGTGCACCAAGACTCCGAGAAAGGTGAGTATTTTTTCTTTCCTCTTTTTGGGGGGTTAAGGGGGAGGAAAGTGTGTGCATGAGACGCGGGCTGGTTACCCCAGAGCTGCGAAGCGAGTGTGGAGCCTCTGGGGCTGCGGCTCTGCTCTGCCGCGAGGGAAGCAGTCAGCAAAGAGCTTCTCTGGGCACCCTGTGCCAGGGCCTCCCCCCTCACAGGGAGGAGTTTGGGTTAGAATATTTGGGTTTGGGTTAGAATATAAATCCATGTCCAGGATGGGTTTGTTAATTTTTTTTTTTTCCCCAAAGAAAAAATGCCTTCAGAGTTGTGGAATTTTATTCTTCCAGGCATTTGTGTTATAGAATGTGCTGAACTATTTGTATGGATGAAGTGAATACAATTACCCCAGATTAAATGATTTGCTGCCAGTTAAGAGCCTGGTGCTATAATATTTAATCGAGAGCTCTTTAGATTGGTGATTTGTTCACAAACAAAACATAATGCCACATGTATATGAAATAGAAATAGAGAGACGTGTAAGCCATGACTGAAGTAATACTGGGGCTAAGCTTCCCTTCCTTAATCCCTGATATCATCCACCTTCCCCTTTGAAAGGATTTCTAATTGAGGGTAGTATTTAATTATACAAACAAATACAGAAAGTTTAAGGGAAATTATTATGTAAAGGAAAAAGGGAGAACTTTCCCTTTTTTTCTGTGTAAGACACTGGAGAGTTTCCCTGCAGACAGCTGCAACCTACATTGACATTTTGGGTTCCTTTTTTTCCCTAATCCTGGCTGCCCTTGATTCCAGAGGAAAACAATGGGAGGGGAGGGAGTGCTGGGCGTATTTAAAGCACAATCATGGGAAATGCTCCCATCAGCACAGAGCCCTTTTCCTTCCCCTGGCAAATCCTCTGGCTGTGCTCCAGGCCTCTGGATGCACGAGGCTCTTCCCTAAGGGAATTGCTAACAATATGGAAAACTCCTGGATCGCAGTGGCAGCGCTGGGAGGGCGCAAGGAGAGCTCATGCAAGGCCCCAGATGCACTCTCTTGGTGCATTCAGAAGGTGCTGCTGGGGGAGTTACACTGCTTTTAACAGCTCAAAAGGTCAGAGATTTCTTTTTAATGAATTCCTTTTCCCAGCCTTCTTAAATCTAATGCTCAACTTTGCATATTTGTAGTGATTGCAGGGTTTGAGAGGCAGCAGGGTAAATTTGATTTAGGTACAAATTCCCATTTCTTAACAAGACAATTAAAAGGGGGGTGTGATGTTAATATTTCACTTAGTTGGAAGAGGAAATGCCTGGCAGTCCCAGGGGAAGAGTCACAGGCACCTGTGCTGAACTCACACAGATTTTTGGCAGGAATGATCTAATTGCTCATCATGGGTGGAATAGAAAACATTTCTTACCCAAATGAAGAGAGGGCTGGCTCAGGAGGTGACATCACTGCAATCAAGGAAGGTTGAAATGAGCTGGAGAAGGTAACAGGAACAGGTTGTGTGTTAAAAGAAATGTGAGGTGGTAGAAGATCAAGACCAAAAATCAATCCAAGTGAATTTTTCGTCCTGTTATTTCTGCAGGGTTTCCATCTGTTTCCATCTTTCCATTTGCTGGGTTTGTTTTCCAAAGCAAGGGAGGGACAGGAGTTCAGGAGAGTCTAGTTCAGGTCAGTCTTGCTGATACTTGAAGCAATTCTGGTTTCCCTGGTCAATCTGTTTAATGAAGGATGTGGGGACATTTAATTGTGGCCATCCAATAGCTGAAGGGAGCCTGCAAGAGAGCTGGACAAGGACCTGGAGTGACAGGACAAGGGGAAATGACTTTAGACTAAAGGAGGAGAGATTTAGATGGGATCTAGGGAAGGAATTGTTTTCTGTGAGGGGAGGGGCTGGGCTGGAATTCCCAGAGCAGCTGGGGCTGCCCCTGGATCCCTGGCAGTGCCCAAGGCCAGGCTGGACACTGGGGCTGGGAGCAGCCTGGGACAGTGGGAGGTGTCCCTGCCCATGGCAGGGCTGGCACTGGATGGGATTTCAAGTCCCTTCCATCCCAAACCCTGCCATGATCCTAACCCAAAGACAGCCTGTCTATGGAGCCAGCAGTGTCTGGGGGCTAAAGCACCTTTACAGCTGCTGATCAGAACAGAAATTTCAGACATCAGCTCCTTGACTTTATCCCAGTTTTTTCTTGCTCATCCCTTAGCTGAGAGGTGGTGGGAACAGTCAGCAGGAGCATCCCCAAGCCCTGGGAGTGGGACGCTTTGGGAGTGGGACTTTTGATAACTTTTATTGGCTTTGTGGCTTATCCTGAGACAACAGAACCAGCAATAAATTGTCACTTCAGGGCCAGCATTCGGTGCCAGCTCAGAGAAGCCCAGGAGGCTGTGGCAGGTATTAGTAGTGAGCACCCAGCACAAACCTTGGAGCAGGATCCTAGGGTAACAATGCTTGCCAAATCTGTTTGCAGAGTGCACAAAGCAACAAGGAAAACATTGCAACAGCACCAAGATTTTCTCACAGATCCAGCACAGCATGCTGCCTCAGCAAAGCTGTTTATTGGTGCTTTGCTTCCAGCCCCAGCCTGGGACTGAGCCAGGCACTGCATCCATCGGGATCGGGATGCTGTGGCTGTAGGATAAACCCCCAGCCAAGGCCCCAGGGAGCCAGTTATGCCATTTGGAATCCATTTCTTTTTCCTTGATTTCCTTAAAGATGTGTGTGGGGAGCAGTGATTGATCCAGCCACTCTTCCCAGTCCCGTGGAATGTGTGTTTCTTTTCCATTTCCTGGGAGCACTCGGTGTTTGGGGCTTGCTGGGCTGCGAGGAGCTGCTGGACTCCATCCACAGCCACTATCAGGCATTATCTCCTGATAACTCCCTGAAAATCCCAGCCCTTTGGTTTTGTAGGAAAGGCACTTTTCCTGTGGGGCACGCAGGGTGTGAGGCTGGCTGTGGGAAATATTCCCAGGGAGGAAGGAAGGGCTGGCAGTGTGCTGACAGCAGCACTGCTCTTTCAGGTGCCGGTAGAAGAAGCTTATAAAAAGCTTCATTCTTGCTTGGTGAGCAGAAAGTGCAGGAGAATGGGCTGGGAATGAGTGGAGTAGAAGCTGAAATGATGTTGGGACAGCTCGGGCTGGAGGCAGGAATGCTCAGCAGGGAAGGAACAGGCAGCCTTAAAACTTCAACATGTGAATTTTAGACAAGAAAATGATACAAAGCTGATGAATTCTGATCAGCTTGCAGCGTGGCTTTGGAAAAGTGACTTTGGAAGACTGACTTTGGAAAAGAAGCCTTTGGACTCCTGAGGGTGCGGAGGTGGAACCCTGACTATGCGAGCTGTGATTTGACTTTTCTGGGGGTGCCATCCCTCCTCCCCAGCACCAGCAGAGCAGGGCTTGGATGTGCCTCATCCCACCCCTTATCTCCAGTGCAGCTGCTGGCTCGAATTGCCCAGAACAATCAGGTCTTAAGAAGTTATAAAAGCCCTCATCAGTTGTTTCTCCTCTTCTGGTGGGGATGTAAACATTGAGAAGCCAAGCAAAACAGCCCAGTGGTTGCCAGTGCTTGGCCAGAGCCCGAGAGGCTCATTCCCAAAGAACTGAGGAGGAGCTCCCCAGCAGGCTCCATGGAGATTGGATACAGGGCATGCAGCTGGAGATTTGGAGCCAAGACCTGCCCCAAAGCACTCATTGCTGGAGTGGAACACAAGATAGTGGGATTTCACACAGTTTGCCAACAAACTAAAACAAGGAAGCGAGCGCTCCAGATCCAGGATGGATCTTGGAACTTGGCACGGCTCTCCAAAGCAGGATTTTTATCTGTTCCCTTTGCTGAGTTCAGTTTTCCCTTCCCATTTTCCATTCCCTATCGCTTTCCAGAGCCATGCACTTGGCACTTGTTGTTAGATGTCAGATATTTGAGCCTGGAGTTGTATTTTCTCGGAATGCTTTGTGGTTGTGGATCTCGAATTTCCAGAACAAAACCCCGCATTTGCTTTCCAGATAAGAGAAAAAAACCCCAAACTTCATTTCTTTTTCTCTTCAGTTTCTTCTAATCTGACTTCATCTGCTGGTTCCCATGCAGGGCAGTGGTGGAATCCCCAGCCCTGTTTAAAAAGCCTGTGGATGTGGCACTTGAGGACGTGGTTTAGTGGTGGGTTAACAGCTGAACTGATCCTTTGGAGGCCTTTTCCAAATGTAGGGATTCTGGGATGACTCTAAAAGGACAAAGAACTTGTAGCTCGGAAGGGTTTCAGCTCCTCTGAGTGTAGCCAAAGCAGATTGCACAGGAGATGTCCATGGCCAGGTCAGTATGGTGGGAATTCCTCCCCATCCAAGGAGATCATGGTTTATGTGTCCAATTACAGTCATTGCAATATTGGTATCTTTGAGAATGTTGTTCCCAATGGAAGCAGGGAGAGGAAAAATCCCATGTGGCCTTCCCATGTCTCTGGGATCCATTCCTCATGCTGGTGGTAAGAGGTGGATGGCATTTAGGATTTGCCTCAATGGAAGAGGTAAATATAGAAATAAACCAAGTTGTGAGGGAAAGCTTCTCCAAGCACAGCATAATTTCCACTCAAACCATCTCAGAACTTTGCTTTACTCTTTTCCTTATGCTCAAACCAGGTTTTTTTCAAAGAATTCTCTTCTTTTCCTCCTTTTCAAGGAATGAAGTGGAGCCCAGGAACAGCTCTGACTCAGGTGGTGAATGCCCAGCACCATTTTTCCTGCCTTGTGGGAAGAAGGTGAGTCCTGGAGGTCCCCTAAGAAATGACATTTTCCAAGCCAACAAAGCTGCAATGACCTTTCCTTGAAACTCTGGGCTGGGAATAATTCCCTTCCTGTTTCCTCAGTGGGGATGAGCTGGCTGTGGTGCCAGGAAGGGTGAGGGGAATATTTCAGTTTCTCACCTGCAGGACTTGTGTTTATTCACTTGTCATTTATGGGGAACAACATGAACCCACTTGTTTCCTTCTCTCAGGCCATGAATAATATCAATGAAATTGTTTGCACTTGGAAACCACAAGGTGGGGAGCTCAGGGATGTAAAAATGCAAAGAATTGTCATCTGGGAGTGAAAGTGTGAAATCAAGTGTTGAGCAAGATGCTTCTAAAGGAAACAATATTTTTTCAGGATTAGATCACTGGTGATTTTTTTCTTTGCTGTGCAGAATAATTGGTCATTCATTCTTTGAAGGAAGTAAAAAAGAAAATTGCACTTCATCTTCCTCTCCAGCCCCTTCCTTTAACAAATAGTTAGACAGTCATGTCTTGTCCTCTAATTTGAATTATCACTTTGTGAAATGGTTTTTTCCTCCCCTCTCCAGCTTGTTTCCAATTTTTTGCCTATAAGGAAATGATTCTGCTCCTCCTTTGCCACCCTTTTCTCTTTTCCTCTAAATTGGAGCTTTCTGTAATTTTTCCCCATGGTATCACTTTTTTGGGTTATGAAGCAAAGCCTCCTACTCTGAGATAAATCTGGATATGTGGAGATGACTCAGGATTATTGGAATAAGAGTGATTTTTTAATTTTTGGTTTCATTTTGAAAGGTCTCAACCCAATGAGAATATTTAACATAACCATGTCAACTACAGCAATAGAATTGAATTGAATTTCCTCAGATCCAAGGCCTAGGAGAGCTGGTGAGAAGGAATTCCACAGGGGGGGGAATGAATTTGAAAGTGGGATCAGGTGTATGAGCAAAGGAATTAAAGTTCAGGGAACAACGGGAGCACTGAATCAAGTGATTTGCTTGGAAAGTTCTCCAGGCTGCAGCAGAGAGAAGGAAAGAAATCCACCGCAGTGGCCCCAGGTGTTGGAAAGTCTCCAGCAAAGTTCAGTCACTGCAGGGCAGAGGAAATGGCCGAGGAGGAACTGCTGGATGTGCAGAGATCCTCAGGCTTGGGCAGGGGAAAAGCAGGAGTCTGGCAGGAGATGTGCCTTTGGAATAAAGTAACTGAGGGAGACAACCCAGAGCTGAGAGGGGACAGCAGGAGGCTGCAAAGAGGAGCTTCTGCTGGATCCTTGGAATGTGCGGCAGCCTGGGTGCTGGGAGCAGCCCTGCATTTGGGAACAGGATGATTTCTGTGTGGGGAATGTGCACAGGGATGCCAAGGGGATGGTGCAGCCCTGCCACGGGGTCAGTGGGAAGCAGCTCCCCTCTCCCATCCATTTCTGTGGTTCCATCCACTCCCATTCCCAGAGAATGAGGAGCCCTGGTGACAAAGAGCTCTCCCTTGGCCTTCAGCCAGAGGAGGGAAGCAGAGCCCTTGTCCAGGGTGGGAACTTCCTTCATTCCCAGGGCACTGAGGCTGGCTGGCACCAACCTTCAGCATCTGATTCAGAACCAAAGCTTCCTCCTGAAATTCCAGGGCTTAGCTATGAAATCCTTCATGTCCATCCCGCTGGGAGAAACAGGACAGTTTTAAGAAGTTTAAAAGTTATGAGAATGCATCTTTTCAAAGATGAACTCTCCAGTAAATGCTTTGCTTCAGTGCCTCTCAGGCAGCTGTAGTTGTTCAGTATTTCCACCAAATAACCTGGAGATTTTTAAAACTTAGCACTGTTAACATCCACCAGGAATTTGTGTATTCTGAGGAAAACAGGCACAAAGGGAAAGTTGTGCATGGAGCCAAGTTCAAGTGTTACCTGGTAATTCAACCATAGTCCCAAAAGCCCAAAGCTCTGAATTCCCAGAATCACGGAATCCCCGACTGGTTTGGGGTGGGAAGGGACCCTAAAATCACCCAGTGCCACCCCCTGCCATGGGCAGGGACACCTTCCACTGGGCCAGGCTGCTCCAAGCTCCGTCCAGCCTGGCCTGGAACACCAAAAACTCCTCCTGCAAGCCCTGGTGTGGCTGAGAAGCTGCACATCATGAATGATGCTCCTACCCTCCTCTCCCTGGGGGTGTTTTTCACTCCAGTAGCTGGCCTGGCTGTGGGAGAAGGAGCCTGGTGCCAGGTGCCCTCGGGAAGAGCTGTGTGATTTCAGGAAGGAGGCAGAACAGCGTTGAGCAGCAGCGTAGGACAGGGAGCCATGAACCCACCCGCTCGGTGCTGCTGTGACCCGGCAGAGGGCAGGAGCTGTTTGCTCTGGCACAGAGTCCCCTCCAAGCACAGGAGCTTCCTCAGGCCAGGATCTTTGCTCTCAGGGAGATTTATGGGGCAGAAAGGCTCCCTCAGCCGTTCCCCAGCACTTTGCAGAAATCAGACTCGTCTTGAGCTGGTGCATAAAAGCCCAATAATGCTTGAGTGAGGCAGAGAGGTTTGTAATAACCCATTCCTCAGCAGGTGGAGCGATGAAACACTGTTTGCACGCCTGTGTGTGACAGACCCTTCATCCTTTGGGGGGAAAAGCACGAGATTTTGCCTTGAGAAAATGGATCATGGGGTAATGATGGTGGAGTCAATTTAATCACGTGAAATGCAGCTCCTGCTTCGTTGCAGTTTGGAAGCATCTTCCCAAAGACAGCAGTAACTCAGAGGAGCTGAGCCTGGAAGCTCATCTTTGTTTCCCAGGAGTATTTACTGCCCTGAGTGCTCCTTGCACTTGATTGATCTAGGCAGTGCAAGGAGGGGAGGCCACAAGCACAAGGATTTTATGGCCCCTATAAAGTCCTGTACACAGGTTTTCCTCCATTTGCTGCTGTTAAAAGGAGCATTTAGGATCATATGGCACTTTAAGTGCTCTGATTTATGGGGAGGCAGCAATTGCATCTGTAACAAACATTCTAAAGCCTGAGTTTAAGAGCAATCCACTGTATTTATTTGGGACATAAACACTCACCTGCAATGCACGTGGGAATCAACCTGGGCTTAACTCCCAGAAACATCACAGCCACGAGCTTCAGGCACCAGCAAGGTCAAAGCCAAGGTGAAGGTGGATGTGACTGGGGAGAAGGGCAAATATTGGGAAACAGCAAATGGAAAAGAGCCTTTTTCTCCTGGTAAATATTCTGGATGCATGGCTGTCGTATCTTACTCTCCTACGAAGGGCCTGATGTTACACAGGACAAGATAAATACAGCCCCAGGCTCGTTTAATAGGAAATATTTAAGCACACAGCCAAGAAAAGAACATGAAAAACCCACTGAGAGCTCTGAAAAGGAATATAATAAAACTGCATGTGTTTCAGGTTCACGAAAACTGCCTCGTGCATGAGTGAAAGCACGGGAACCCTTTGTGGCTCTGGCACCTGCTCAGCTCTGCTCCACATGAGGGATCATTGCCAGTACTGAACTGATGATGCTCAGTGGGTGATTAGGAGCAGCAAAGGTAATAATTTTTAACTGATTTAAGTAGCTTTCTAGCCAGTTTAAATAGTTTAACCCTTCCACCTTTACATGTTTTTGTATGACAGTAATAGTGTGGGAACGTGGCATGGATGAAATTGAAATTATTAGGAATGAACGACTCAGAGGGACAGTAACACTTCTCCATTTATTTCTGAAAAAGAAGGAAGTCGCTCAGAGTAAGCAAATTCAGAGGAATCTCTGGTTTCCCAAGGGAAGTCAGAAGAGAGGACAGGGAAAACCACGCCATAACGAAACCATGAGCTTGATGTCTTCAGGGCAGCACAACTCACTTGGGTAATGACTGAAAGAAAAAAGACAAATTCAGGGTTCTTGAGTTTAAATTACGAGAGAGATCTGAACAACATTCACCCTTTGAGGTCACATGGTTTTGTGCCTCTGTTTGCACAGGAAAAGGGAGGAGGTTCTTGGCTCTTTTCACATTTGTTACACATTGAGACAGGAGTGACACAGTGAATGTCTCCCAGTCAGGAGGCCTTGCCCTCTAATGCTACAGGTTAATAAACTCAAATGGGACAAGAACGTCATAAACCAGTGCTCAAAATCCTCCTGGTAGCACCGCCGAGACTCAGGATGCCATTCTGGGCCGAGGATTTCTTTTTCCAGGAATCCTCTGCCACTGCACTTGGCACAGCCAATCCCCCAGGGCTGCTGGAAGCTCTCCGAAGTATTTCTGCAGAGTCAATTTTTCAGAATTTTTGCAGAGTGAATTTTTGGGTCTTCAGTGTACAAAACTCTGGGACAAAAGTTTGCAGGGTGAAATCCCGATCCAGAGATTGTGGCATTTTTGGGCAATTGATTAAATGAAGTCAACCTAACAGGAGTTTTGGTAAGGAAATCCCTAAAGCCTCTGCCAGCTGTTCACTTCCATGCTTTCCCTTGGAATACACGGCTGAATCCAGGCCAAAATATTCTCATCCTACATCAGAAGTGGCACTTTATTGTGTTTAATATGTTTATTCACTATGTGGCTTTGCCTTTGTGAGAGTCAGGGAGATAAAATTTGCTTTTCTGGATCTTCCTTGAAATAAAGGCTAAAATGGATCCCCAGTTCGAGGAGAAAGCTTCTGTGGGATCCTTTTGCCAAAGTGCTGGCATCTTGTCACTGCCCATCTGAGTTACTCATTAGCTCGGTTTGAAATCCATGTGAGAATAGTTTAAAGAATAAAATCAAGGAATTGGTGTTAAAATGTCACCAGACACAGATTTCTTTCCAAAGTTCTCTCTTTTATGTGTGGATATAAATTGTCTCCCTGGAATTAGGAAGCTCGAGGTGCTCTGCAAGGTCAATTATCTTTGAGCTCCCTCAAGTGGCAATGAAACCTTGGGGTTTGTCACTGGAACCCTCGAGTTTTTTACAAAACCCCTCGAGTTTGTCACTGAAATCCTTGAGTTGGTCACAGAAACTCTCAAATTTCTTGCACAACTGCTTTTCCAGCAAAGCCCTGTAATTTAAGACCATGTTTTTCACAGCTGCTCTGGTAAACTGAGACGCTCGGATTTCAAGGAATCGCAGCCAGTTTAGAGCAGTTGAAAAGGATTCATTTAATAACACAGTTCTGTTTAGACAGGTCTCTGAAAAGACACGAATCAAGTGAAATGAAGCGTTTCATGTCCAAGAGCAGCTGGCAGCTGATTCACAACGTGATACCTGCATGTTTTGAGAAGTTATTTTGACTTTCTTCTATGGTTCCTTAGCAAATTCATGACAGAGTAGCTGGACGGTGAAATGTCTTGGCTCAGCACATCAGGTAAAACACAGCCCTTTCCTTTCTACACTGTGAAAACAGAAATAAATCCTTTGAACTAAATCACAAGTTCATGTGATTAATATAAAAAAATACGCCTCATTAAGAGCGTATTTTATTGAAAAAGAGCATATTTTTAATGAAAAAGCAATTGCTGATGTGCACACAGGATTTGGGTCATTTTGGTGCAAGAAGATGAAATTTGGTGGAAGGTTGGAGCTTCTTAAAGTAAAAAAAACCACCTTTTTCAAGGGTTGGTCTAATATAGGAAGAACTTTTTGGAGCAAGAAAAAAAGACTTTGGAGAAGAGAAGCCTTCCAGTGTCTGAAGGGAGTTCCAGGGAAGCTGGAGAGGAGCTGCTCATCAGGAGCTGGAATGCCAGGACCCAGGGAATGGCTTCCCAGTGCCAGAGGGCAGGGCTGGATGGGAGATTGGGAAGGGATTGTTCCCTGGGAGGGTGGGGAGGGGCTGGGATGGAATTCCCAGAGCAGCTGGGACTGCCCCTGGATCCCTGGCAGTGCCCAAGGCCAGGCTGGACATTGGGGCTGGGAGCAGCCTGGGACAGTGGGAGGGGTCCCTGCCCATGGATGACCTTTAAGGTCCCTTCTAACCCAAACTATGCTATGATTCCATGATCCCATGACTTTAGCACCCAAAAAGAGAACAATACAGCCATTTTACAAGCTGTTGCATTTCCCTGGATGCTGTTTGCGGACTGGTTGCAGCCTGGCCCTCAAACTCCATTTACATTCACATTCACATTTACGTTCACGTTCACATTCACATTTACGTTCACATTCACATTTACGTTCACATTCACATTTACGTTCACGTTCACATTTACATTCACATTTACATTTCATTGTTTAGCTTTATTTTAAGTTCCCATTTCCCACCCTCGCAGGCCCCAGGCCCGGCGTTGCCGTGGCAACGGCGCACGTGACCCGCGCGGGTCACGTGGCGGGCGGGGCGCACGTGACGGGCGCTCACGTGGGGCGGGCGCGATGGCGGAGGAGGAGCGGGCGCTGCTGGGCGGCGATGGCGGCGATGGCGGCTCCCCGGGGCCCCCCCGCGCCCTGCCCGCCGCCTGCGACCCCCGCCGCCTCCCGCACCGCCTGCTCGTCCTGGCCCTCATGTGCTTCCTGGGATTCGGTGCGGGATGGGCCTGGGGGGCTGCGTGTGGGGGGGTTCCGGGTGTGCGGGGTGCCCGGACGGAGCGCTGAGCCGTCGCCTTCTCCCTGCAGGCAGCTACTTCTGCTACGACAACCCGGCCGCTCTGCAGACGCAGGTTCAGCGGGTGAGTCGCTGCCAGGGGGCTTTGAAAAACAGGGAGAGTGACCTTTGCCATGGGCGTGGAGGAACGGGGCAGGGGGGAAGGGCTTCCCGCTGGCAGAGGGGGAGGTGGGATAGAGGAAGGAATTGTTCCCTGGGAGGGTGGGCAGGCCCTGGCACAGGGTGCCCAGAGCAGCTGGGGCTGCCCCTGGATCCCTGGCAGTGCCCAAGGCCAGGGTGGAGCAGCCTGGGGTGGTGGAAGGCGTTCCTGGGGTTGGAACAAAATGAATTTTAAGTCCCTTGCCACCCAAACCAGTCTGGAATTCTGTGAATGACAAGCAGTGGCCAGGTCAGAAATGCACTTGTTTCTACACGGTTTGCTTGGATATTTATTCTGTGTCCCTGCAGTTAGCTCAGGAATAATCCCTTTTATAATTCCCCCGGTGCTATGCAGGACATGAAGGTGAACACAGCCCAGTTCATGGCACTCTATGCCTGGTACTCCTGGCCCAATGTGGTTCTGTGCTTCTTTGGAGGTTTCCTGATAGACAGAGTGTTTGGAATTCGGTGAGTGCAATGTTTGTGTCGCTCATGTGCAAGGAATGATGAGCCAAAAGCGCAGGTGAGGTTTAAGCTTTATATTATAAAATTTTTCCGCATTGCAATAAACTTTTCCAATATTTTTTCCCCACACAATTTAGGATGTTTTAACAATATAGTTGAGCTTCCTTTCCTTTATAATTTAAATAAATTTGCTTAAAAAGCACCACCTTGCACTGCCTGTTTTCTAGGGGAGCTGTTGAGCTGCACAGTTTATTACAGAGACCTTTTACTGCACATGCACCTCTCCTTGTTTCCCTGCTGCAGGTCTAACACAGTGTTTTGTAGGGGAAAAGAAGATTCTGGTTATGCATGAAGTGATTTGATTTTATTTTCTTTCCAGGCTGGGCACTATAATATTCAGCATCTTTGTGTGTGTTGGGCAGGTGAGTGCAGGGGAGGGGGTGAAGGATGATGAATTTGTGTTCCACATTAGACAGCTGAGGACTGGAATGGGAGAACCCTGGGTTGTGCTGGAGTATCTGGGAAAAGGGAATCTTGGAATGTGAGTGAAATCATGGGAAGGAGCCACATGTTTGATGTGGAATTGGTTGAGGACAGTCCTGGGTGGGCCAGCTTGGATATGATGAACAGCAGAGGGAGCAAGGACCAAAAAGCAGAGCAGGAACTGGGTGTGAAGTATTTCTGGGAAGGGAAAAGCATTTCTGTTCCTGTTTTTGCACGGTTCTGGTTTGTTCCATACCCGAAATGCACAATTATCGTTTTCCTTCAATGCTCTTTGCAGGTGGTGTTTGCTCTGGGAGCACTGTTTAACACTTTCTGGCTGATGGAAGTGGGCAGATTCATATTTGGGTGAGTCTGGAAGAGCAGATTTGTGCTCTCTGAGGTAAGGCCATCTAGAGAACTACAAAATCCAACCCTAGAAAACGCTCCTGGAAAAGTGCTGCCTCTTGGAGACAAAATGGTTGGATTCTGAGACCTCTAAAGCTGAGGAGTGCAAGATCTTTGCTTGCTTTCTCTGTGTAACTTAAAAACAAAAAATAGGACCTTGCAGGTCTTGCTGAACCAAAACCTGTGGAACCACCAGTGATTCTTAAATCACTGCAATTCTGTTCCTGAATCTTTGTTTTCTGTTGCCTTGTGTATAGAAATCTGCATTCCTTCTGCCTGTACACAACCAGGTTTCTCTGAAATTCTGCTCTTGCTCTTGCCAAGGACCTCGCTGCTTTGCCTGCTGCATTTTAAACGTTTTCTTTTGCTTTTCAGGATAGGTGGTGAGTCCCTGGCAGTGGCCCAGAACACGTATGCAGTGAGCTGGTTCAAGGGCAAGGAGTTAAACCTGGTGTTTGGATTGCAGCTCAGCATGGCCAGAATTGTAAGCTTGCACCAGTGCACAGCTGAGAACGAAGAGAGGAGTTGTGCCCCTTCTTGTAGGGCTCCTTTGGAGCAGCCTGGGGTGGTTTTAAGCTCTGCAGGTGTTTCCCTGGTGGGGCAGTGAGCTGCTCTCTGCTGGGGCTGGAGGATGTTCAGCCTGGTGCTCATGAGCAGCTGCCTCCTCTCAGCTGAACTGCTCTTAACTGGGGGTAGTCTTGGGGTTGCAGCCATGGATCCTTTCTGGGGGCAAAGGGAGGGGAAAAGGTGCTTGCTTCTTCCTGGTGCCTGTCAGGTGGGAATCCTGTGTGCTCTAGTACATTAAATTCAGCTCAGTTTATGAGCTCGTGCCCGTGGGGTTTATGCACTTCTCAAGTCTTGGTGAAAACCCTTCCAGATTGGTATAAATTTAAATTTGTGATGTTATATTGTTGTTGCAATGATTGATTTGTTACCAAGCCAACAGGGAATCATTTGTGTCCTTTTCCCTGCTGGTTTAAGTTCCCTGGGTAGCGTTTTCCCTGCTTGTCTCCAATAAACCCTTCTGCCTGATGTTCCTGTCGAATCCCTGGAGCTGGGAAATGCTGGGTTCTTCACATGGCTCTGTTGTGCCTAGGGGAGCACGGTGAACATGAATATCATGGGATGGATCTACTCCAGAGTTCAGGATCTCCTGGGCTATGCTGGCCCTAGCACCCTCGGCCTGGCTCTCCTGATAGGTCAGTGATGTTTTGGGTTGCTGTCCACCTGCATGTGTGTTAATGATTTATTAACCACTTAAAAGCACTTATTAACCACTTAAAAGCAGCACAAATCTGTTTGAGCCTCAGAGGAGCAATTCCAGCACCCTTTGTATCATGTTCTCATATTCCCTCAGGTCACTGCAGCTGCTGAAATGCTGTGGCATTTTTGGGGTTGCTGAATTCAAGTTTGTGTCTTGTGGAGATGAAATATTTCACATGCTTTGAGCAAAGGAAAGACTTGCAGAATTTTCTGAGGGGTGTCAAAGCTTGCCTGTGGTTGTCTGGTTGTAAAAGCAGAATTTGAACAATTCTGGGGTGTGTTCCCTTCCCTCAGAGCCATGGGCATGGAGACCCTGGTGTTGGGAGTAAGGCCAGGCTTTGTTTCTGTCACTGCAAGGTGCAGATGAGGAGCTTGGCTGTGCTGAGGGGGATTGGTGGTCGTGTTTTAAATAAAATAAATGTATGTTCATGTTTGTGCTCCAAGGCAGGTGTCTGCACACCTGTTGCACACCTTAACCTTTGAGCTGCACAGCTCTTGAGCCTTAAAGCTGGTGTTAAACTCGATGTGCCTTGACATGTCCAACAAAAACTGCACTAATTGGGCTGAAAAACCAAATTACTCTTTGAGTCGTTAGCTAAACGTGGTGTTGCCTTCTTCAGGTGGTGTCACTTGTCTCTTCTCACTGAGCTGTGCTTTAATCCTGGCTTACCTGGACAGGAGAGCAGAGAAACTGCTTTGTAAAGAGCAAGGGAAAACAGGTGAGTGGTGGGCCTGAGCTGGAACAGACCCTTCCAGCTGCTCTGCACAGGGCAGGTTTGCATTTGGGGTAATTCGGTGGCTGCTGCTGAACATCTTCACAGTTATCATTTACATGAATTTTTAGTGTTAAACACCAGTTCAAGAGGCAGATGCACTGTCACCTGCTTTATTTATAAAAATAGAAGTTCACACCAGTTTGTGCCCTTGCCACCAGTTCTGTGTCTTGTTGGAGTTGATCTGATTCCCTTCAGTAGGGATGCAGAACCAGGGAGCTCTTCCCTGTCAGCGTGTGGTGGCTTGAGTTTTCCATGTGGGAGAACTTAAGCCAATTAAAAGTAAATTAAATTTGAGATGCAGTGGAATCCCAGACTGGTTTGGGTTGGGAGGGGACCTTAAATCTCACCCAGTGCCACCCCTGCCATGGCAGGGACACCTTCCACTGTCCCAGGCTGCTCCAAGCCCCAGTGTCCAGCCTGGCTCTAGGCAGGAATTTCCAGCTGGTGAAAGATTTCCCTGGCCAGGTGTGTTGAACTCTGCTGCTCAGGACTTGCAGGGGCTGTGGAGCTCTTGTCCATCACTTCCTGTGGGAGGCACAGTGTGTTTGGCTTTGGCAGCGTGCATTTAACACTGGACATCCTTCAGTGAGTCCCACGGGGTAAACTCCAACCAGGCAGGGGCAGGGATGTGCTTCAGGGGGCATTTGGGATCACTGGTGTTACCCAGTGGGGATGAATGCCAGGTTTGTTCATCCTGACTGAATCCATGCTGTGTCTGCCCCACTGCAGGAGAAGTGATCAAGCTCACAGATGTGAAGGATTTCTCCCTGTCCTTGTGGCTCATCTTTATCATCTGTGTGTGTTACTACGCAGCAGTTTTCCCTTTCATCGGCCTTGGGAAGTAAGTGCTGCTCACTTTTCCAGCTATTCCTCTGGAATTTGGCCAGGCTTTTAACCAAATGCTTAAAAGCTTCACGTTGACCTGCTGAGCTTTGTGGGAGTTACCACTCTGACTTGTCAGAACTCAGGAGCGTGAGGAAATGTTTGATTTCCTGATTAAAACTGGATACAGATTTAAAACACGGGGTGGAATTTGCTGTCCTGTAGGATTCCTTCCATGTTTACAACCCAATATCTCATCTTATTTGGGTTAAATGTTGGCTGTGGACATTTTATGTTTTCCCCAAAGTATAATTTGAACAATCCTTAAATTAAAATCTGTGGAGTCTGATAACAAGCTCCTAAATTAATTATAAATGAGAATCTGGGATGTTTATGTCAAAGCTCTGTTTGATTTTCTTGTAAATGAGATTCTTGTCTCTTTGTCTAACTTAATTTTGATTTTATGTCCTTCAAGTCTGCATTTTCCTAAATAGTTTTTTTTTCTTCCTTCAGGGTTTTCTTTATTGAAAAATTCAGATTTTCCCCCCAGGAAGCCAGTGCAATTAACAGGTATATTGGAATTGATTAATTAGGAATGCTGCCAAATTTTAGGATGTATTTTTGGGCTCTGGGCAGGTGGGGAGAGATTTGGGATCTCCTGTGACTTGGATTTAAATGGAGAAATAATTTCGCATGACCCAAGGAATAACTGGGAGTTGTGGATGTGTTTTTTATTGAAAATGGATGTTCACACTGCAAAGAAAAAGCTCTGAAGGATTTTATTTTAGTATTTGGTGATTCTTTTCCGAGTGATAAAAGCAGTGTAATAACAACACTAAAAGAGCTCAGTGTTGGTCGTTTGAGGATGAATTTGTGATGTGGCAAAAATCACCCCAAAGTGATAAAACCCAACAAGGAAACACTTGCTGGGCTGTGATTCCCAGAGCTCTGTCACTCTTTCCTTGGATGCCTGAAACCTTTTGGGAATTCTAAATGATTGGGATTTTTTTGGAGGTGCTTTTTTCTCCTGACCTCACAGTTAACAAATGACTCTGGGAGTGTTGAGCCTTGAATTCTTCCTCTCCTGCAGCGTTGTGTACATCATCTCAGCCCCCATGTCCCCAGTCTTCGGCCTTCTGGTGGATAAAGTTGGCAAGAACATCATCTGGGTTCTGTGTGCTGTCATCACCACGCTGGCCTCGCACATCATGCTGGCCTTTACCTTCTGGAACCCCTGGATAGCCATGGTAACCTGCTCTTCTGGGATTTAGACCTAAATAGAAATAAAATCAGTATCAAGTATTTCTTTTATAAGTACAAAATAAGCAATGGAGTTAATGCTGAATTGTTCTGCCAGTTGGGAGGTGGAAGAGATGCCTCACTCCATTAGTAAATTCCTGTGCCAGGTGCTCACTTTTCTCCTAAAAATGGTTCTTTTGGTTTATTTCTGAAGTTTATAACTATTGCTCAATGTGCCTCTGATGTGCTGGATTGAACCTCAGTAAAAATCTGCATTACTGAGAGCAGATGCCCTGAAATACTTGTTTGGAGCTGAGGATTATGGTGCTCACCAGTGGGGCAGGGATTAAAAACTTCAGTTTTCAGGCATTTTTCTAGCGAGGTGCAGCTCTGGGTTTTCAGTCAGGCTCTTCAATTTTAATTAACAGAGTTTATTTTGGGGGTCATTCCTGGAAGAAGTTCTAAATGTGGGTATTTATTTGGAATTTCATTGCACGAGGTGTTACTTGAGCTCGCTTTTTGTCACTTTTGGGAGAAAGGGAAGGGCAAGGTGTTCATTTGTTAGAGTTTGACATCAGAAGTGCCTCTCCTCTAACCCTGTGTGCCTCTCCCTGTGTCCCCAGTGCCTGCTGGGAGTGGCCTATTCCCTGCTGGCCTGTGCCCTGTGGCCCATGGTGGCCTTTGTCGTCCCAGAACACCAGCTGGGAACTGCCTATGGCTTGTAAGTACTTCCATGGATTTGTGCAAATCCAGAGCACCAGCAGGAGCAGGGGATGGAGCAGCTCTGCTGGAGCAAAGGCTGGCAGAGTTGGCATTGTCCAGCCTGGAGAGGAGAAGCTTTGGGGTGACCTGGAGAGGGACTTGGGACAAGGGATAGAGGGACGGGACCCAGGGAATGGCTTCCACTGCCAGAGGGCAGGGCTGGATGGGAGACTGGGGGGGACTTCTTCCCTGGGAAGGTGGGGAGGGGCTGGGCTGGAATTCCCAGAGCAGCTGGGGCTGCCCCTGGATCCCTGGCAGTGCCCAAGGCCAGGCTGGACATTGGGGCTTGGAGCAGCCTGGGACAGTGGGAGGTGTCCCTGCCATGGCAGGGGTGGCACTGGATGGGCTTTGAGGTCCCATCCATCCCAAACCATTCTGGGATTCCTGACACTCCTGAACCACTGGATCTGAGCAGTTCCAACCCGTTCCTGGTTCCCAGCTCCTCCAGGTTTGGAGCAGGAAGCCCTGGCTGCTCTGGGGATGTGGCTTTGGGACACAGCACGAGCCTGGGGGGAGGCACAGGAGCTTCTGCAAAGCTGGAACCCTGCCTTCCACCTGTCCCAGGAAAAGGGGAAAGCTCATCTCCTGTTAGCTCAGTGCCACTGAGGAGCTTTCCCGAAGGAATCACATCCATGTGGTGCTCCTGCTCTGTCCTAGCATGCAGTCCATCCAGAACCTGGGCCTGGCAGTGATTGCCATAGCAGCTGGCATGATCCTGGACACCAGGGGATACCTGTTCCTGGAAGTCTTCTTCAGTGCCTGTGTTTGCTGTGAGTGTGGGACACGCTGGGAGTGGCTTCAGGAAGCTTGGTTGGGCTTTTTTATTTCCTGGAAAACAGAAATGACTCCTCTTCTAGAGGTGTCAGCTGGGGCAGTGCTGAGATGAACTCACAGCCAGTGAAGTGGTTTGGGGTTTTCTTGAAGCGTGAAGAGTTTCAGTGTTTAAAAAATGGAGTGAAAAATAGACAAATAATGCTTTTAGAGTGTAAGTTTAAAATTAAAATCCTTTTCTGAAGTACCACGTGCCGTGAGCATGGGGGATTTACAAAAGCAGAAAACTCCTCTGAGTTACAACTACCATGAAAAATCTTGGTTGTGGGTTGAACCTGTTCATTTATTGCCTAAACCTGTCCCTTTCCTTTCCCAGTGTCACTGATAGCTGTGGTCATGCTGTACTTTGTGAATCACCTCACAGGTGAGTCTCTGCAGCTTCTCTTTCCCTTTACCTCAGTCTTTACTTCTGTAAAGTAAGTTCAGACTTCTCAGTGCTCTGAGAACCCCTGTGGTGAGTTTTGATACCAAAGGCACAGAAATCCCAGTTTTCAAGGTCTCAGTGTGCACGTTGCTGCTGTTACAGGTGGTGATCTCAACTGGTCTGCAAAGAAAAGGGCAAAACTGCAAAAAGCTGCTGCTTCTGAGTGAGTACAGAGCCAGTGAATATCAGTGGCCTTGGGAAATGTTTGTCCTGGAGGGATTCAGTAGATCATTGTCTCGAGTCTGGTTTGGACTGGATTGATTTTCTCACCAGTCTGTATCAGGGTTTCGTACTCCTGCCCCTGTGGATCAATATTTGAAGGAGCAGTTATCCAGGTGTCCTTTCCTGCCACTTTTCCTCTCTATTTTCTTCTATTTCAGTGGCCTTCCAACTGAAATGTGGTGGAAAATGTTGAGTTTAAATCACAGCACTGATGTAAAACTCAGTTGGGGGTCAGATCTGTCACAAGTGCTCTTGTTACAGTGAGAAGTTTTAATTTTTAGGAAGAAAATGGGGCAGGACTTTTCAGTAAAATGGGATTCACTTCCTTTAAAAGGAAATGGAGCACTTTAGGTGGCAGAAAGGGTTGGAATAAGGAAATTTTGGCAGTTCCTGGAATAGTTTGGGTTGGGAGAGACCTTAAAGCCCATCCAGTTCCCAGCCCTGCTATGGGTGGGGACACTCCCATAGACTAGGCTGGTTCATCCTATTAAAATATGTTCATTATTCTTAATTTCACATTTTTTATGTGAGAGAATAAATCAATGTGGGGCTAATCACAGCTTGCAAAACCACACCTGTAGAATTCCAGCTGCTGCTGTGTGAAGAACATGGAATTTTCCCGTTGGAATGCTCTCTGTTCTGACCTAATTCAGCTCAGCAGCTCCCTCACATCCTGGAGCTCATTTCCTGTAGTTTTGTTGGAATTCTTTGTTTTTTAATAGGCAATTACATCTCACCTGCAGATGTTGTACATCACACAGTTGTATATATTTATATATTTTATAATATCAGACCTGTTTGATCCAGATACTTTGCTAATAAGATGTTTCTTGCAAATGGATTTATGGGCTTGTCCAAAAGTAGACTGTGCCCATATGGTGGTACTTAAATTAATCCCCAAAAACCCAAGGCACCTGTGAGCAAAGGGGATTGGTGAGGTTTGATATGTTTTTTTCCTGTTTTTTCCACACATGAATCTTGAGGAAAGCTCAAGGAAATTAAAACCTGACTTAATTGTGATGGGTTTCCTTGAACCGAAGGGATTTTTAATCCCATTTTTTTGATACAAACCCACCAAACCCCTCCCAAACCTCACAATTCTGTGTCCAAACAGAGCTGCTTCTCCCCCTGTAACAATTCCAGTGATTCCTGTGGATCTGTGGGGTTTAGGATGCCCCAGGCCAGTGTTTGCAGTAATTGTTGTCCCACTGTTTCTTTCAGAAAGGAAAGTTGAGTAGCAAACCCCATCCCGAAGTGGGAACACTTGATCAGCACCACCACCACTGAAGAAGGAGAGTTTAGGGTGCACTGTAGTTGTCTGGAAGATTCATTAACAGCTGGGCTTTGCCTGGTCCCTGCTTTGTCCCTGTCCTGGGGGCACAGCGGGGCAGGGCCCTGTGCCCTGGCTGGGCAGGGTGCCCTCCTGTGCCCACACCCCGCTGGCTGGAGGTTTCTGATCCATTTTTTGTTCTCTGGTAGAGCTCACCCCGAGCTCTCAACAGCTCACTGCTGCTCTTGTCACTGTCTTCATGCAAATTCCACTTTTTAAATGTATTTCCAGCTCTGGGTTTGTTTCCTTTCGGACACTTTGATGGAAAAAGAGCCACAAATGCTCAAATGGACATTTTTTTTTTTTTGTAGGAGATTTCTGAATTCTGAGACTGCTGAGCAGTCTTTTATTGCCTTCTTGATTCTCTTTGTATTGCAGTGTTTACTTTAAGGGATGCAAGTTTGTTTAACAGATATAAAAGTTGTTACAGAAGCTCCCTGAGCACATTGTAATCTGTGAAAAACCAAGAGATTTCTCTTTCTGCTGAAATCTTGGAATGAAATAAAAGGAACCTGCAGAAAACAGCCTCTCTGTTTCTTTACACTGAATTACTGACCCCTGCATGTCTCAGGGTCGTTAATCTGATACCCCAAAACATTTCTTAGGTATTGGAATAACCAGAATTCCCTGCTTGGCTCCACACTGCTCAGGGCAAACATCTGAAGGCACTTTTCTTTTGCAGAGCAGAAGAGCAGGAGAGGCTCAGACGGCAGAACGAAGATGATTTGGCAAAATTGCTGCCAAAAGCTGATGCCTTTAGTTTAAGGAATAAATACCTGTCCAGACTTGGAGCTCAGGTATCACTAACAGGGGGTCATAGGACAATGAAAAACTAGAGTAACGAGGGGTTTATTTTAGAAATTTGGCTGTTCCTAACAGCCAGCAGCTCCAGCTGTGAGTGAAACTCCTGGGGCTTGTTCTCAGAAATAAATCTCCCAGTGATTAAAAATCTAACGAAGGAAAGGAATCAATGGCTGGCCCACCCCAGAAGTTGAGGAATGTCTTAATTTTATTTTTTTGCAGCTCCCAGCTCATTACTCCTCCTGTTTATCGACCCTGGCCCACAGGAGTGTGTTGAAATAGCACCTTGGCCTCTGGAAAAGCAGGAATGCACTGAATTTCCTGGGACACAGAGCCCAGCACAAGCAGATGCTCCGTGCTTTGCTGCAAGCCTAGATCCTAGATTTCAAATATTGGCTAAATCTCCTCCTTCCTGGGCAATTCAGAGATCCTGATGGGAAATTCTGGCTCTGGTGGAACCTCTGAGTACTTGCTCCAGCCTCCTGTCTCAAATACTCCGTGAGTAGCTGAGTCAGTGGCCAGGATTGGATCTCCGGGTGTGAAATGGGAAAATTCCCTAATTAAATTGCTGGGATGAGCCTGGATGGAAGTGGGGCTTTTCCAGCCTCTCCTCTTGGACACCTTGGTTGCTCTGTTCCATGTTTCTGGGAGGAAAAGGTAAGGAGAAACTCCCAAGTGAGTATTTCAGAGGAAACTCCACTTCCAGAAGTACCAAAAGTGCTAACCCTGGAATTCATCCCAGCTCAGGAGCAGCAATAACCTCTACAAGCCCTAAATCTTGTGAAAACTGATATATTTTTAAGAGTTTGTGACTAAAAACTGCAAAAAGAGTTAAAACAAGAACTGAATTTTGCTTGCAGAGGGAAAAGCTTTCAATTCCCTGGTGAAACTCAGCATTTTCCCATCGTTTTCAATGGAAGGCTCCTTGCTGAACAGGGAGTTCCCAGAGCTCCTGCAGAGTGCATTTTGCTTTGGTTTAATTACTCCTCAAGGTAATGAGGGATAATTTATCCAAAGTGAGCTGATCTTGCTTTAAAGGGCAGGGGCAGGGGGTTTGTGGAGCCCCAGGAGCAGGCGGAATGTTCCTGGGGTGACTCCAGGGACTCCTCGTGTGCCACAAAACGCTCCAGAGCCTTTGGAAATGTTTGGCTGTGGAGAGAGGAGTTTGTTGGGATACAAATATTACATTTTACGTAGAATGTTTTATTTTTGCCTACAGTAATTTAAGCAGAACTCAAGGTCTTAAAGCTGGTTTTGAGAGAGACTTTGCAGTGCAGATTTCTTTGATGCTCCTGGAAAACTCTCATCTTCCTGAAGGGCTGTTTTGGGTGGAAGTTCTGGATTCTGAAGGACAATTGGCAAAACAAAGCAGCAGCGTGGGAACTTCCTGCCCCCCTGAGCTGTGCTGGTTTTTACTGGTCCTTTCTGGGCTCCTCAGCACTAAGGGGGTGGGTGGTTGGTTGGTTTCCTTGCAGACTGTGAATTTTGGGTGTTTTTAAATAAAAATGGACACTGGCACCTGTGCTTTTTGGCTGTTGAGGGTTCTGGGGTTGCCTTTGGGAGTTGCTGGGGCAATTTTTAAGCAAAGTTTTGTTTCCCCAAAGGGGTGGAGGGTTTGGGGGAATTTTCTCTTTGAGGATCCGAAGGCAAAGCTGCCCCCACTGATGGATAATGAATTTTTCTTGGGGAGGGAGAGAAATAAATTGAATTTTGCTCTTCATCTTCTGCTTCTCTTGAACTCTGACATATTTTGGTTGGAGAAACTCGTCTGCTGTTCCCTCGAGGTTGGCATTTCATGCATGATCCAACCCTGAAGTTCCTGTTTTCCTTCATTTTCGGTTCCTGAATTCTCTGTACCCTCCAGGCTCCTGCTCCAGTCCTGGGGGGGGACTTCTACAAACAGAGCAACTTCCCCTGGCAGCTGCAACCCCCTCCAGGCAGGATCCGAGATTGGGAAAGGGGATTAACCCTCACTGGGTAGTGATGGAAACATTTATTGAAAATATCTCAAAATCAGGAGTTTACTGGACCAGCTTCCTCAGAACCGGCTTTGTGCCACTGCCCGGAGCGGCTGCGGAGCCCTGCGGGAGGAGGGGCCGTGGGTGAGCTCAGGGAACGGGTGCGAGGGGAGCTTTATCCCAGCAAATCCTCCCTTTTTCAGGCATCCCTCGCTAGAGGTCAGCCCTGCCCCGCTGCTGCCTCGGGAGCGTTGGGAAATCGGGATGGAAACCTCCAAGGCTGCAGCTGCTGAGGGTGGTTCGGTGCCTGATTTACCCGGCTTGGTCCTGGCACAGGGAGTCCGTCCCTGGCACTGTCCCTGGACATTGGGGCTTGGAGCACCCTGGGGTGGTGGGAGGTGTCCCTGCCCATGGCAGGGGTGGCACTGGGTGGGCTTTAAGGTCCTTCCAACCCAACCCAATCTGTGATTCCGTGGAATAGAGTCCAAGCTTTGGGAAAAGCACCTCAACCCCTCACTTCTCTTCGACTGAATTTATTTCCAGGGTGGGTAAAGTCTTGGTGTTCTCCATTACAAGGGAGGCTCAGGGTGGACAGCAGCAGGAATTTCCCCATGGAAAGGGCGCTCAGGCCTTGGCAGGGGCTGCCCAGGGAGGTTTGGGGTCCCCACCCCTGGAGGTGCCCAAGGAATTCCCGGACATGTCCCCAGTGCTCTGGGCTGGGGACGAGGTGGGGATCAGGCACAGCTTGGACTCAGTCTTGGAGCTCTTTTCCAGCCTCAGGGATTCTGTGGCTATTCCGTGTCTTTCTGAGTGGGTTTGGGGAGTTTTTTGTGGATCAGCTTTGTCTGATCCAGCTGGACCTGACCTCTGGAGGAAAACCTCCTTGTCCCTTTGGGATTTGGGGCTGGGATCCCTTTGTTCTTCAAGCCAAAGGTGGGGCCTCCCAGGAAACAGAAGGAAGGAAATAATTCCTGCTCTGCTTCCCCTGACCAAGCTGCTCTGCCTGGGATTTGGATTTCACAGCTGTGGATCTGTAAACACGGGGCTGCTCCTCAAATGATCGCAATCAACGTTAGCCCTGAATTAATTGAGTTGTTTCCGTGTTTACAAAGCTGTGCGTGGGCACAGAGCAGCTGGGAATGGCAGGGGTTGAGCCCGGAGGAGCTGGCACATCCCCATTGCTGCTGGCAGCCGGAACAAGGACGGAGCAGCCTCATGGCAGCTGGGGGGAAATGCTCCTTTAGGGCTGGGACAAACCCAGAGGGACAGCTCGGGTGTCCCTTAAATCCTGATGGGAATTCCCTTCAGCTCCAGACTTCAGCACTTTGTTAAAAATCCTGCTGTGTTCCCAGAATGTCTGCGGGTGAGTTTGTGTGGATTTCCAGTATTATTTGATATTTTTAAATAGGTCTTTGGGGGTTTGTTTTACAGTGTAGCAGCAGGAGGAAATCAGCTTGAATTTGTTGGACCGGAGAAGGTTTTTGGGGTGTCCCTCGTTGCCCATCCTGCATCTCAGACCCCCCATGAAGACGAAATTCAGAGCAACCCTTGACTTTCTCATCCATCAGAACACACATTGCTTAGAAGAGCTCCCTAAAGCAAATTTCTCAGGCTTTTAGATCGAAACAACCCCTCCAAGCAGTTTGTAGGGAGACTGGAGGCGACATCCCAGCTTATGAAACGTGTGAGGAGTGATGGATACACACAGGGAAAGCTGAGGGAAAAGGGGAAGGGAGAGGTGGCGTTCCCAGGCTCCACTGAAATCCAACAGCTCCACGTTTAGATGGATTGGTTGTCCTGCCAGTGGGTCCTGATGTAAACACAGGGACATCTAATGGATTGGCTATAATGTCAATATTCGTTTAGAGCTGACTCCAGGAAAAATCTCTCACTGGCAGTGCTGGAATTGGGAATTCCAGGCTTTCTTCTGCTGGAGGGGAAAGCAGATCCAACAGCCTTTCCTTTTGTAATGGGGGAGTTAAATGAAAATGAGGGGCTGAGAGCAGAGGTGAGCTGGCTCAGGGCATTGCGTGTCCTGGAATGGGTTTGGGGATTTTCAGGGCAGTAGGAGGCTGAAGAGGGAGCACGTCCTGTGTTTCGGAGTATCCTGAACTTGCAGCCCTTGGGTTGGGGAATGGCCCCCAGAGGGCAGGGTTAGATGGGATGTTGGGGAGGAATTCTTCCCTGGGAGGGTGGAGAGGTGCTGGAGTGGATTTTTCCAAGGATGTCCCATCCCTGGCAGTGCCCAAGGCCAGGCTGGACATTGGGGCTGGGAGCAGCCTGGGACAGTGGGAGGTGTCCCTGCCCTTGGCAGGGGTGGCACTGGATGGGCTTTAAGGTCCCTTCCAATCCAAACCATTCCACAATTCCATGATTCTGGCATCATGGTCACTTCCATAATGCCATATCTATACATTTCTGTGACATTTCTATTCCCATTAATCATTTTTAAGGTGTCACATGAAGAGCACAACCCACAGACTCAAATTTATCCCTTTGCATGGAATAATTTTTTTTCCTCCTCCTTTCCTCCTGCATTTCCTGCTCTCCCTTTGCCCAGGCTGCTGCTCTGAAGGGTTTGTTCAGGAGCTTAACCCAATTACAGCCCTCAGGAACAGAGCCTGATTACCCTGGACATCCTTTTGGTATCCATCACTGGAATATTGCCTGACAGGGTTAGCAATTGGCCTCCCGATGAACCAAAGTGCTCAGGAGCTCATTCCAGCGAGGAGCACGTTCCGGATTGCCCAGCACTGCCAGCAATGTTCCACATTCTCAGGGCATGGCTTTGCTGGGGGATTCATCCACGTTTTTCTGCCTTGAGGTGGAAAGCAGTGTCTGGATTGAAAGCAGCACTTCCCGAATTGCTGATGTGATCCCTGTCCCAGCTGCTTCATGGACACGCCGGACACTTCACTGGAGAAGTTCCCTTTGAGGAGCTGCAGCAGCTGGAATCAGGAACTCAAATGCATTCCCAGAGCTGCAGGGCTAAAAGGCAGGAATTTAAGTGCCTCCACATATTTTCCTGGCTCAGAACAAAGCATTTTTCAGGGAAGCAAAGCTCCCCGGGGTTGTGTGCGCTCCAGGATTGTTAACATGGATCCATGGGGAGGGATGGATGGAGCTTTGGACACAAACAGGGATGGGCCAAGCCTTGGGTTCGGGGATCAGTCCCTGGGCTGGCTCAGGCACCTCCCAGGATCCCAGGGCTTGGAATAGTCTCATAGAATCATGGAATCACAGAATCCCTAAGGGCTGGAAAAGATCTTTAAATTCATCAAGTCCAACTCTCAGCCCAGCAGCTCCGCGTTCCCCGCTGAACCACACCCTCAAGTGTCACATCCATGGGTTTTGGAACAATTCCAGGGATGGGGACTCCGCTAAACTTTCCATCTGCTCAGACACCTCTGGAATTCACGTGAATGTTGGTGTAAAAACCCAACAGAAAAGCTCATTCCAGCCTTTCCTGATAGGGAAACATTCCTTGCTCCACTCTTTCCCAGGTTCCCCAGGGAATGGTCCTGGCCCTGATGCTGCCAGAGCTCCAGGAGCGTTTGGACAAAGCCCTCAGGCACAGGGTGGGATTGTTGGGGTGTCTGTGCAGGGCCAGGAGTTGGACTGGATGATCCCTGTGGGGGTCTTTTCCACCTCAGGATATTCCATGACTCATTTGTCTTGTTTTCTCAGGGAAACAGAAGTGGTGAGTGAAGCCAAAATGACCTTTTTTCCCCCACAGATCATCTTCCAGGTGATCTGGGATTAAGGGAATTCTTGGGCAGTAAACTGTGGGTTTACATTTCCTTTTGTGCAGCAGAAACCCAGCAAATCCTGTTAAAAACTGGGACCAGCAGATTTCCATGTCCCGGCTGCTGCCTCTCCCTGGGCTCCTGCAGGAATGTGGGGAGAATGAGGGGCACTCTTCAAGTTCTCCACCTTGGACTGGGACAATGGCCCTTAATTACCATCCATCTCCACTGGAAAATGTTCTTTCCCAGGAGAACCTTGCAGAAAGACATCTGATGCTCCAGTGGGTGCAGATTCCAGCTCCGAGCCGTGCTGATATCCAGAGGAAAATCATTATTCCAGCGGCTTCTTTAACAGCTCCTTGGATTGGGAATGAATTAACGGCAGCCTGGCATCATTAGGTGTTAACGGGCTCCCTCTGATTTATTTTTCCTGGCAGTCCTCCCCTGCTCCATGCATCATTCCCAACCACTCCATTTCCCTGGCGAGTGGAGAACGAGGGCCTGGAGCCAACTGGAGCTTAATGGGATCTCCCATCGTTTTTAAGGGTGAGTTATGGAATGTCACCCGGAATGTTGGGCCACGCTCCGTAACCTCCTGGTGACATCTGCGTTGTCCCAGAGCAGCTCCAGCTCCCCAGCTGCTGTTCCCCAGCCCTTTGGGGATGCTTTTGTCATTCCAAACCTCTTCCTGAGCTCCAGGGACGCTTCAATAGAAGACGGATCCCAGGGAATTCTGTTGTGGAGTATTAAAGTCAGTCTTTATTTGCGACAGTCGCTTTGGGGGGGCTTAATTGGAGCAGGTTTTGTGCTCAGGCTGCAGAATGGGGCAATAAAGATCAGAGATTGATGTTTATGAGCAGATTAAACACTTTAGCTGGGAGGATTGAAGTTATAAATGACAGCCCTGCCCGAGCTGGGATTGGCCACCGGAGATGTTGCTGAGTGCCCGTGGTGTTTAATGAGCTCGTTTGTTTGCAGGCCTCCAACTGCATCAACCCCGGGAGTTTATTGAAACTGTGTTTAAAATAACAGCATGCCGAGTGCCCGAAATAGGGGATAGGCTTGTGTGGGCTGGGTCAAATGGCCCAGAGGGAAAAGCAGGAGCTGAAAGCAGAGATTTGGATTTCCAAGGGAAGCCTGAGGGTTTGAGGAGTGCGAGGAGCTCTGTCCCCTGGCTCTACACTGATGGAATTTTTGTTTCTCCTGGTTTTTTGTTATTTCAGTGTAAACATGAGGCCTCAGCGTGCCAGGTGTCAGAAATATTGGATATGGGCTGGGGTCAAATATTCCAGAGGGAAACAGCAGGAGTTAAAAGCACAGGTTTGGATTTCCAAGGAAGTCTGAGGGCTTGAAGAGCATGAGGGATTCCATCCCATGGTTCTGCACCACTGGAATTTTGGTTTCTCCTGGTTTTTGGTCATTTTATCACAAACACGGGCTCAGCGTGCAGCACATGTTTGTAGAGTGTCTCTGCAATGCTGGGTTATTCTGGATAACCTGATTATCCGTGGAAATGAAATGTTCCCACTCCCAGGGGTCATGGAGAGACCTCAGCAGAACAATCAGAGCTCGGGAAAGATTGTGGGGCCGTGTGGAACTGCTTGGATTAAAGTTTAATGGATGTTTTGTCCCTGCTGGGAGACTGCCCCTGGTGACTCCAGCATTTCCTCTCTGTCCCTGAAAGGAGAGGAAATGGAGATTTGTCTAAATGGCAGAAAAGTGGGAATATCCTGAGGTAATTTGCTTACAGCTGGTAGGGCACAGCCTAAAAATCAAAAGCATAATACTCACATAATAGAGATTTGATGAAAGCGGCGCTGAGATAATTTTGTTAGATTGTCCCTAAGCTCCATAGCTGAAAACTCACAGAGAAAGGCTGGAATTCAGTCTGCTCTCAGAGGAGAATAAATTCTATTTCCTTACTTGCTGAGGGAGATTTATAATTGGGGTAAAAGCTGAGCTCTGAATTAATCTCAGTGCAGGATTGTGGCATCAAAAGCTCCCCATTGGCTCCGTGTCCCCGGGCCGTTCTTTGGTAGAGAATCATTTGTTTTACTCCAAAGGGCCCTTTTTTTCTTCCTCTATGAAAAAGTTGCTCTTTCTTTCCTCGTGGCTGCATTTCCTCTCGGGAGATCCTGATTAAACACTTCAGTTCCAAAGCGTTTGCACAGTGCAGGCGTTTGGGGAGGGAGGATCTGTGGGGATGCTGGGGGTGCTGGGGGCTCAAACAGGCTCTGCCTCCTTCCTCCCACATCAGCACCTTGCATGCTCTTCCCTGGGAGGAGGGAGGGGCCCTTTCCAAGGGGAGAAACAGTTATTTAGAGTGATGTTGTTTGAGGTGATGTTGTTTGAGGTGATGTTGTTTACAGAGGTGTTGTTTAAAGCAGCAGCTGATGGGTTCCCAGCCCCTCGTGCAGGTGTTGTTGCTCTCATTTTATTGGGGCGGGAAGGAGGTGCCCAGAGCCCCCCTGGGGAGAGGGAGAACCCCAATTCTGCCCCTGGCTTTCGTATTGCTGGATAACAGGATCATGGAATGGTTCAGGTTGGAAAAACCCTCCAAGGTCACCGAGTCCAACCATCCCCAGCTCTGCCAAGGCCACTGCCCCCAAGTGCCACATCCACAGGGCTGTTAAACCCCTCTGGGCAGCAGTGCCAGGGCTGGACAACCCTTTCCATGCTCAGATTATTCCCAATATCCAACCTAAACTTCCTCTGCTGCAACCTGAGGCCGTTCCCTCTCCTCCTGTCCCTGTTCCCTGCGAGCAGAGCCCGACCCCCCCCGGCTGCCCCCTCCTGTCAGGGACTTGTGCAGAGCCACAAGGTCCCCCCTGAGCCTCCTTTGCTCCAGCCTGAGCCCCTTCCCAGCTCCCTCAGCCGCTCCTGGGGCTCCAGCCCCTTCCCAGCTCCGTTCCCTTCCCTGCCCCAGCCCCTCCAGGTCTGTTTGGTGGGAGTCAGCACCAGCCCCTCCTGCTCTAATTGCACCTTTCCCTCACGAGCCCTGGTGGAAAATAATTAAATGTCAGCCCAGCCGGGCTCGGTTTGAGCCCCTGAGGGCACCAATTAAATGTAATAACGGGAACTGCAGCTTCGAACAAAAATGTGGGGTTTTCCTAAAGGAATGAGGTGAAGTCTTTTTACACAGCACGGAGCGGGAGGCTTTATTTCCGTGTTAGTGTCACTCCTGGAAAGCCTGAGGAATGTCTGAGGAGGAGCCATTTCCACCCAGGAAACAGAGGCAGGAAGATGTTCGGGGGGCAGGAATTCTGTCCTTGCCCAGAGCAGCTGTGGCTGCCAAATCCCTGGCAGCGTCCAAGGTCAGGCTGGATGGGGCTTGGAGCAGCCTGGGATAAGGGAACGTGTCCCTGCACAGGGGATGGAATGGGATGGGCTTTAACATTTCAAACCATTCCATGATTCTGTGATTCCTCTCTGCTGGGAAAAAAAAAAGGAATTAGTGTGGACAGAAGCCTGAGGTGGAGGTTGTTCCCTCTGGAGAAGGGAATGCTGCTCCAGCAGCAGCAGCAGCTTCCTGGGAGCACTGGAGAAGCAACCCCCGCCTCCCATCCGAGGGAAATAAAGCACCGGCATGATCCCAATAAATCCCGATAATTGTGCCTGGCAGCATGGGGTAATTTAGAACAGATTAATCTAACGAGCCTTGAAGAGGAATAAACAACAAACATCTCCATGCAGCGGGAACCCTGCTCTCCTCCACCCCGCCTGGATATTCCTTACTGCTCCTAAACAACATCCACCCGCGAGGAGAAGGCACAAGGAATTAACCACAGGGAGCTGGGCAGAGCCAGAGGGGAATTCCCAGCATCGGGAATGTGCTGCTCCCGTGGCTGGGTGTGCCTGCGATGGGAAGCAGGCTTTGGAAGGGGGGCTGGGCTCCTGGGGCTCAGGGTGGATTTTGTATCCCTCATTTCCCGGCGGGCTGGATGCTGCTGGCAGGGTTGGAGCAGGGATTCTCCAGTGTCTCCGTGGAAAAGGGTGGAGCTGGGCTCATCCACATCCTGCTGGAGAGCAAATCCACGGAGCTGAGACCCAGCAGTCTCCTCCTGACAAATGCAGGGATAAATCCCAGAGGAAAACTTCCTCACCTGGAAAAACAGCCCCTAGAGCCGTGGGGGTGGGGAGGGTGAGCCGTGCCTGTTGCCCTCTGTGTGTGCCCGGAGCGGGGATTTCAGCTGGAGCAGGAATTTCGGCTGGAGCAGGAACGTGTGGAAGATGGATGCGAGGGAGCCCCTGCGCATCTGCTGCTCTGGAGCGCTCCCTCCATCTCTCCCCTCGCTGTGGTGCCGGTGGCTGGGTGAGATCCATCATTTCCTGCCTTTCCTGCCGTGCTCCCAAGACTTTCTCCAGCAAAATGCTTGGATCGGCAGGAAGCAGCACCAGAGGCTCCCGCATGGAATTTTCCCTGCTCCCTTTTTCCATGCAGGGCCTGGGCAAAGACATTTTGCCGGTGCACACTGCAGGGGCGTGGATGGGTGAGCCCGTGCCAGAGGGTGAAAGGAGCTGGGAAGGGGAATTTGGGACGTTTGGAGGTGGAATGTCCCGCTGGGAATGAGGTGGGGAGCTCGGCATGGCAGGAGGGAAATTTCCCTGGGGGAATTACTGGGTGCAGCTGGGGCTGGGCACCTGAGTATTCACAGGGGTTTTGCATCCTGGTTGAAATTGTAAAGGTGGCAGGATTCATGGAAGGCACCTGGGAAAGGTGCCAGGGATGGGGTAAGGTGTACCGGGAAGGAAACTGCAGCCCAGGAAAAGCCCACAGAGGGATTCCATGGGAAGCCACCTCGATCTTCTCCCAGGAAAGCAATTCCCTGCTGTTGTGCCACACCTGAGAGCAGCAGATCCTGCTCCCAGCAGGGTTTGGAGGCCGCTGGAATCCCTGGAGCTTTAAGATAAGTGGGAAAAGGAGGAGGAGGAGGGAGCACATCCCTGTGGCCTCCTGAGCCTGGCTCAGGTGGGTGTTGAGGGGCTGCTCATGGAATGGGATCTGGGACAAGGCGGGGCTGTGGATAGGGAAGGGATGGTTGTCGCTTGTCTCCCTGGGGTTTGTCCATGAGTTTTCCATGACCTGGGAGTGTGTTCCTGTGCAGGATAGAAACCTGTGGGCTGGGAATTGCCCAGGACTCCCAGGAATCTTTTCCTGGGCTGTTGCTTCCCTATGTAGAAAGGTTGTCCCTGTCTCCTGCTTGTGGGAAAAGTTTGGAGTTAATCAAAACCCCATCAGCCCCCAAATCCCAACAGTTCCCGTTTCCCAGGAAAACAGCAATCAGCAGCTGTGTGTCCTGCCTTATCCCACAGCTCCAATCCCAGAGAAGTGTCTTCCCTGATTGCAGCAACCCTGGAGCAGGGTTATCCAGCAGCTTTCCCTGCTGCTGGGATGTGAGAGGTGGATGGACAAACCCAGGGATATTTCATCCATTTATGGTTGGGCGTCTTTCCTGAATGCTTGGAGATTTGCAGGGATTCTTTGCACCAGAAATGGATTTGAAATGGACAATTGAGACTCCCTGGAATAAGCAGAGAAGGAATTCTACTTAAAATTTTAAGTGCCATGGGCTGAGTTCTTGGGCTGTTTGCTGGGTGAAAAGTGGGAAGCGCGGCCTGAGCCTGGAATTCCACAGGCTCACAGAACAACAGCAGTTCCAGAAGGGCTGATTTGGGGCAGTTTGCAGCCAGCAGCCCCTGGTTAATTAACGGGATGTGTTTGACCTTGGCATGCTCGGGGTGAGCCCTGCTGCTCCCTCCCTTGTGTTTTTGCCTTTGGATTGGTGTTCCCTGCGCCTGGAATTGTTGGATGGGCAGATCAGGATCTTGTCTGGGAGCTTTGGTTCATCCCCAGGGCTCTGCCGTGCTGTTCTGTCCTCTGTGGGATCTCCATAGTAACGGAGCAGGGGGATGTTGTGCCTCGGATTTTCATCCTGGCTGGAAGCACCGGGGCTGGCCGATATTTGTCTGTATTTCTGCCCACTGCTCCTCTGGAGCATTAGGAGCTTGTGCCTTTGGCTTCCAGGGCACTGCCCCTTCTCCTGGGGGTGTGGATCCAGCTGGGATGGGCAGGAGGAGCCTGGGATGCTCTGGGAATATCCCGAGCACGCTGATCCCTTGTTTGCAAGCAGGAGGAGAGTCCTTGCTCCAGAGCCCCGGTGATTAATGGTGCAAACCCCAATTTCTGCTCAGCAAATGGAGAAACCGAGGAGTGAGGTTATTCCAGGGGGTTGTGCAGTGGGTTAGAGCAGGGATGGATGGGATCTTGGGAAGGAATTGTTCCCTGGGAGAGTGGGGAGGGGCTGGGCTGGAATTCCCAGAGCAGCTGGGGCTGCCCCTGGATCCCTGGCAGTGCCCAAGGCCAGGCTGGGTGGGGCTGGGAGCAGCCTGGGATGGGGAAAGGTGTCCCTGCCCGTGGTCCGGATGGGCTTTGAGGTCCCTCCCAGTCCAAACCAGTCTGAGATGGGGATTCTTAGTGCCTCTATGGGAAAGGGGTTTTTTTGGGGGGGTGGGGGGGAAATGCATTTTTAATTCTCTGGGAATTACATTTTCCAAAGGCTGCTTCAGCAAACAGGTGTTGATTCACGCAGCTCCACTCCCGGCGTGTTTGTAGCACAGTAAAGTATGGGAATAAGTCTATTTAGGGGGTAGATAGATATAGAATCACTGCCTAAATTATCGTCATAATTAATAATAGATGTGATGTAATAGATGTAATTAATTATATATTTTATTATATATATTATATTTTATTTTTATATATTATATATAAAATATAAAAATTATATAATTTATATATTATATAATATAAAAAAATATATAATATAAAATATAAAATATAAAAAA
>NW_024581136.1:19996264-19998361 GCF_017639235.1 Corvus kubaryi | reverse complement strand
TTTTATAAAATATATATATATATAATATATGTATTATATATTCTATATATTCTATATATATTATATATATATAACATCTATTATATATAATATATATTATATATATATTATTAATATAAAATAACATGGGGAAAGTATATAAATAGCAAAGTAAAACCTTTTCACTGGCTCTCATTTTATTTTTGAATTTTTCCTTCCTTTCTTGATTTTTTGGGGGGTTTGGGGGTTTTTTGGTTCCTTTCTCGGGTTGTTTTTTGGTTGTTTTTTAAAATTTGTTTTGGTTTTTAGGGATTTTTTGTTGTTTTTTGGGGTTTTTTTGGTGGGGTTTTGGGAGTTTCTTTGTGTTGGTTTTTTGGGGGTTTCTTTGTGTTGGTTTTTTTGTTGTTGTTGGTTTTTTGGGTGGGTTTTTTTGTTTGTTTGTTTGGGATTTTTTTGGGGTTTTGTAGTTTGGGGAGTTTTTTGTTCCTCTCTTGCTTTTTCCTTTGGGTTTTGTGTTTCTCCCCCAGCTCGGATGAATAAAATCCACCCAGGCACCCCTGACAGGAGCTCCTTTCACACCAAGGATTAAAAATGAAATTCAGACATCCTGCAGGGAGAAGCAGAGCCCCAACCTCCCCGTGCAGTTCCATTCCCAGCTCACGCTGGGCGCAATTCCCCGTCCGTGCCTCTGGCTCCGTCTCCTCCAATATCCGGGCTGGGTGGGATGTTTAACCATAAATACATTGAACTCCCCGACCAAACGGCTCCTGCTGTAAATATTGGGGCCAGCCTGGGTGATTAAATATGAAAAATGACATTTACAGCAAGCTGCAGTCGCTGTGGGAGCGGAGCTTTCACAGATTTTGGCTCCGGGCTGAGCTTTGCAGCAGCCGCTGCAGGAAAAAAATGATAATTCCCAAAAAACCCCACCTGGGAGTTACAGGGGGGATGTCAGAGCCCTCTGTGTCCCAGGAAAAAGTCCTGAGCTTTAATCACAGGACCATGGAATTGGGAAGGCTGGAAAAACCTCTGGGATCATTGGCCCAGCTCCTGGGTCCTTTGCAGGCTGGCTTTGGGGCTGTTTCAGAACGGTTTTGGCAATTTTCTGGTGGATTCCTGTTCACAGTGCAGGAGCTGATGGGGAAGGATTTCCACCAAGTTCCTAATGACGAGGCACATTCCAAGAGAATCAGGGAATAAAGGCTCTGGGCCACCAGCAGCGAGAAGGACACAGAGCTGCCACCCAGGAGGAGAATCCGAGGGGATCCACGAGAACGTTCTGCAGAATCTGAGAGCTCTTGCACAGCACTTACAGAAATAAAGAAATACAGATAAATAAATAAAAACTTCAAAAGAAATAAAGTTGACCACATCATGGCACAACTCTGGAATTCCATTGTGTGCATCTCCCTCACAGTTCTGGGGTAGAACTGGGGGAGCTCACCAGGTATTGTTAACGAAGGAACTGATTGCAATGTCCGGGTCCAGCGGTGCCTCTGCCCCCGCACACGTCAATAAATGCCCGGGTTCTTTCCCCACGGACAGCGTCCCTCCCTCCCATGGGGCGCATCCAGCACACCCTGCTGGGCTCTGGGGGGCTGAGGCACAGGGAGGCCCCGGTGGCCCTGCCAGGCTCTGGCACCTGGAATTGTCCCTGGTGGCACCGGGGGCTCCAGGAGCTGCCACCTCCAACATTCCAGAGCCTGGAGGGGCCGGGAAAGGGAACAGACTCCAGCAGGGACACCCCGGCCCAGCGGAGCCCCCAGGGCTTTGGGGGAGCCAGGGACAGCTCTGGGGGACAAAAGGGGACACCCAGGGCATGGGGGGGAAGGGGGAACCCCAAAGGGTCCTGGTGGGGGACACGGGGAGCAACTGAGGGGGAATGAAACCCCTCAGAGGAGCCACTGTGGGGTCACAGGAGGGAAACGGGCATTAATGAGGATACAGGGGTTACTCGAGGTCATTTGGGGTCACTCGAGGTCATTTGGGGCCCTCACCGGGGTTACTTGAGGTCACAGGGGTTACTTGAGGTCATTGAAGTCTTTTTAAATTGATCCAGGGGTTACTTGAGGTCATTTGAGGCCCTGACCGGGGTTACTTGAGGTCATAGGGGTTACT
>NW_024581136.1:19933038-19996254 GCF_017639235.1 Corvus kubaryi | reverse complement strand
GTCATTTGAGGCCCTGACCGGGGTTACTTGAGGTCATAGGGGTTACTCGAGGTCATTTTGGGTTGGTCGAGTCTTTTTGAGTTCCCGGCAGGGGTTACTTGAGGTCATTTGGGGTTACTTGAGGTCATTGAATTCTCTGATGGGGTTACCTGAGGTCATAGGGGTTACTTGAGGTCATTGGAGTACTTTTTACTTGATCCAGGGGTTACTTGAGGTCATTTGAGGCCCTGATTGGGGTTACTTGAGGTCATTGGGGCTACTTGAGGTCACAGGGGTTACTTGAGGTCATTGAAGTATTTTTAAATTGATCCAGGGGTTACTTGAGGTCATTTGGGGCCCTGACCGGGGTTACTTGAGGTCATTTGAGGCCCGGATTGGGGTTACTTGAGGTCATAGGGGTTACTCAAGGTCATTTTGGGTTACTTGAGTTTTTTTGAGTCCCTGGCAGGGGTTACTTGAGGTCATTTGGGGCCCTGACTGGGGTTACTTGAGGTCATAGGGGTTACTTGAGGTCATTGGAGTATTTTTCAATTGATCCAGGGGTTACTTGAGGTCATTTGGGGCACTGACCGGGGTTACTTGAGGTCATTTGAGGCCCGGATTGGGGTTACTTGAGGTCATTTGGGGTTACTCAAGGTCATTGAATTCTCTGATGGGGTTACTTGAGGTCACAGGGGTTACTTGAGGTCATTGGAGTATTTTTTAATTGATCCAGGGGTTACTTGAGGTCATTTGGGGCCCTGACTGGGGTTACTTGAGGTCACAGGGGTTACTTGAGGTCATTTGAGGCCCTGATTGGGGTTACTTGAGGTCATATGGGTTACCTGAGGTCATTTGGGGTTACTCAAGGTCATTTTGGGTTACTCGAGTTTTTTGAGTTCCCGGCAGGGGTTACTTGAGGTCATTTGAGGCCCTGACTGGGGTTACTTGAGGTCGTAGGGGTTACTTGAGGTCATTGGAGTGATTTTTAATTGATCCACGGGTCACTTGGGGCCATTTGGGGTCAAGGGGTCAGACGAGGGCACCAGTGAGAGCTGCAGACACCCGTGAATTCCCCTTTAACCACAGCCCGGATCTCAGGATCAACATTCCCGGTGCTCCCGCTCGGCAGCGGCCCCGATCCTGCCCGGCCCTGCCCCCGCTCTCTGCCCCCGCAGCACCGGCAACCTCTGGGGGCGTGGGCTGCGCTTGGGGCTGGGTGGGGGCACGGGGAGGGAAGGGTGGGGCTCCTTCCAGGAGGGAAAAATCATTGTATTGTATTATATTGTGTTATATAATATAATATATATTATATTATATTATGATTTTTATGAATATGATATAATATAATATATTATATTATATTATGATTTTTATATATAATATAACATGATATAATATATTATAATTACTATTAATAATTAATCATAATTAATATAATTAATATATAATATATAGAATTATAATACATAATATAATTATATATTAATATATAATATATAATATAATTATTAATATATTATAATATACAATTAATATACTTAATTAAATATAATTAATATTAAATATTAATTATATTATAACCATTATATATATAAATCATTATATATATGATATATATTATATATAATGATTATAATATAATATTATATAGTGTTATAAATATTACATATTAAGATATAATAATATATAAATAATATCATTATTTATTAATATATTGTATACAAATTACATTACATTATTATGTATTATATATTAATATAGTATAATATTAATATTATAAAACAATATTATATATTGTTACTATATTAATTATCTCATATATATTAATTATATTAATATATTATTATATATTAATTATATTAATAATTAATTATTAATTATATTATGATATATTATATTATAATGTATTCTATATTTTATATACTAACATACATTATTCATAATCTATAACTCATTATTCTTTTATATTATTAATATATTAATCTATAATATATATTAATCATATTATATCATATTATATCATATCATATTATCAGCCTTTTGTTTCCCGGGATGGAATTGATGTTTGGGAGACAAAGGCAGAGCAGCAGATTTGGGAACGATGGTGGGATTCCAGAGCAGAGCTGGAACTGGGGTGTTCATTTTCCTCGTTCCATCTTCTATCAGAAGCGCTGGGTCGGGGCTGCATGAGAAGCCTTTAAAATCGAGGGGAAGAAAATTCCCGTGGATAGATCCATGCCAGGGAACTGAGGTCAATTTTTGGGGTGGGAATGGGTTTCCTATCCCGTGTTCCAGTGACTCCATCCGGCCTGGGAGCCCTCCCTGGCATTTGTGGTCTCAGCATCCCGGGCTGGCAGCAGAAGCACATTTGGCTTCCCCCTCTTTGCATCTCCAAAATGGGAAAAAAGGGGGGAAAATGGGGGGGAAAACTGGGGGGGAAATGGGGAAAAATGGGAGGGGGAAAAGGGGGAAAAGGAGGGGGGCAAGGGGGGAAAAAACAGGGGGAAAATGGGGGGGAAAAGGGGGAGAAGAAAGGGGGAGAAGAACGAGGGGCATAAAAAGGGGGGGGGAGAAAAAAGAAAAAGGGGAAAACGGGGAACAAGGGGGATAAATGGGAGGGAAATGGACAAAAGGGAGGGAAATAGAAAAAAATGGGAGAGACGTGTCTGGAGAGCAGCGCATTTCCCGGGAAGTGCTGAGCGGCCCTGAGGACGGAATCAGGAGGTGGGGGCAGGTCCTGTGCGCTGACAGGGAAAAGTTCGGGAATGCCGTGACAGGCAGGAGTGGGATGGACACAAACTCCCTTTGGATGCTCCCCACCGCCTTCCACAGGGCGGGGATTTGAAGGAATGGGATCGTCCCTCTGCCCAGGAGCGATGCTCTGCTGCCGTGGGGTTCCTGCAGCTTTCATCCCGCCCCATTTCCCACCCGAGCCTCGCCACGGGTCTTCCCTGGTGTCCTGCTTTGAAGGACGCCTGTCCGCCCTCCTGGGAACCTTCCTGCCGTGGGAAATACCGCCCCCTTCCCTCCGTGTGGTTGTAACTTTGGAATTAGGGAAAGGTTTGGGAAAAGGAGTAAGAGAATACATAACGAGAAAAACAGCACCAGCAAAGGCAAACAGAATCCCAGCAGCCGCCTTTCCCCAGCCGGGCAATTCCCCCTTCAGCGCGGCTGTGGGAACAGCGAGATGACCGCGTGGGTGTGGGGTTTTGGGTTAAAGAGGAGAAAAAACCCCCGAAAGAGCGGCAGAAAACAACGGGGTCCGGGCAGCTCCGGGAGGAGAGAGGAGGAGGAGGAGAGCGGGGGTTGTTTGGGGTTTCCGCGGCTCTCACCTGTCCCGTGCCGTGTCCTGGGGCGGCAGCGGCAGCCGGGAGAGGCTCCCTCCCAGTGGGGTCGGGATTTGGGGTCCCCCGAGGCACCGAGCAGAGGGTGAGGCTCCCTCCCAGTGCGGTCAGGGGTTGAAATGTGCCAGTTCAAGGGTCGCTCTTGGGGGGCAGAGGCTCACCCACGGTGGGAGAAGCAGTGAGGGACAGGACTCGGTGGTGGCAGCAGCAATCCCACACCAAACCCACACCTGTCCCCTCTCCGGTCCCCAGGAGAGCCGAGCCCCGCCCCTGACCCCAGCCCAGCCCCCCAGATCTGTGCGTTTCCCCAGAGAAACTCCCCAGCCACCAAACTCACCCCCAGTTCTGCAGCAGCTGCACCCCCTCCTCCCTGTCCCGGCCGCAGCTTTGGTCCCTTAAGCACCGTCCTTCCCATCTTTTAGGCAGCAAACGGGAGAAAAATTCCCTGGGAGAAAGAAACAACAACAGCAAAAGAAGGATAAAACCTAACCTTCCACACCTGTCTGTCCCTAACGAGCTGGGGATTGGCACAGCTGGGATCCCACTGCCTTTGGCACTGAGGAAATGGCAGCACCAAAACGGTGGCAGCAAACTCATCTGAGTGAAGAGACAAAGCTCCGAGGAAGCCATCCAGATGGCCTTTGGAACAGGAATTAATTTGCAATTTAACATCACCTTCGTACCAGCCCTGGCAGTGCCTGCTTGGGCCCAGCCCCGCTCGAACGCAGCCCCATCCCCGGCTGCCCCTGAGCAGAATGAAGTGTCTGGAAATAAACTTCCCTTTAAACCCCCTCCGTGTTTGCCACAGCCACAGGTCACCTCTGCTTCGATCTCTGTGCTCTGTGAATTCCAAACCTAAATCACTCCTGCCCTGGCTGCCACAGGATTTTCATCCTCGTTGCTTGGCTTCGGAGGGATTTTGTGGTGCCATTTTTGGATTTTACCAAGCCCCTACGAGTGCTGATTCCATCTCTAATTTAGCCTCAGTAATCCAGGCCCAGCAGGCCAGGCTGGTGGGGAAAGGATAACACAGTGCTCAGAATGAAAATAACAACAATAATCATCGACAATAATAACAATAATCATCAAAAACCAGCCAGGACTCTGCAAAGGAGGAGCGTTTGCACTGAGGAAGGGCAGGTTCCTCACTGGGAATAGTGGAGCTGGTAAAAAGTCTGGAGTTTAGTGGATAAAGTGCCAACCGTTCATTTTAAGCAGGGTTTAAGTGCTGGGCTCTCTGGGCTCGTTGGGCTGGGCCCAGGTGTGAGGATGCTGGAGGAGCAGAGCTGGGAGCAGCTCCGGGAGCCAAGCTGGGCAGCCCTGGAGGCTCCTGTCTGGAGCTCCTAAATCACCACAGCTCCTAAAACACTGCAAATCCATGGTTAAATCCAGCAGATGGGAATTGCTCATCCAGAAAAATCAGAAATTCATTTTCATGGACAATGGGGAGCCAAAACTCAGCATTTAGGAGTAAACGTGGGGGCTGTGGCTTTAACGAGCCTTTGGGGGTCAAACTGCTAGGGAATATCCCAGGGTCATGGAACATCCTGAGCTGGAAGGGATCCACAAGGATCACCCCAGATCCAGGCCTGCACTGGCAGGATCCCAGCTCTGGCATTGGAAGGGCTCCAGGAGTGCAGGAAAATCCCCCCTGCTCCTTATTTTTGGGGGTTTCCATGTCCTGAATCCCGTGCTGGCAGCAGAGCTCTGTCCCGGGGATTTTTGTGCAGGAATTCCCCTCGATCCTGCCCAGGCTCATCAATCAGCAATGATTCCCAATTTTCCTTTGTTTGGACTGATGCAATCTCTGAAATGTTATAAATCAGGAGAGAGCAGTTATCTTATTCCCCAGGCACCACTCAGGACTAATTAAAGCCTGTAATTAACTGGAGCAAGCCCATGAGGAGCTGCAAGGCAGCGGGAACGCCGCTCCCGGACAGCGGGAAGAGCATTTCCCACTGGATTTGCAACCTGAGGGCTGAGCAGGGGATGATAAAAAATGCTATTTTTTCACCCTTTTCTCTCCACCATAAAGCTTTCATATTTAAATATGATGATTAATTTTTTCTAGATGAATTCTGGCTCAAAGTTCCGTTGGTTTTCCGAAAGCACCAGAACTGATGGACAGACCTGCCCTACCCAGTGCTGGAGACACTCAATTATTCCAGGGATTTTTCTCCCAACAGCACCAAAAACCCCCAAATCTTTTATGAACCACCCATTATCATTCCCCTCTGGATAATCCATCACACTCCCTCGCAAAGCTTTGGAGTTTCAGCTCCTGTAATCCCGGTGCTCCTGCAGGAAAAGGCTGGACAGGCCATTTAAACAACTTAAGTCGTGTCCGTAGGAAGCAGGATGGGATTTGGGAGTTTTCCCATTGGTTCCTCTTTCAGGTTGATGGATGCAATGCCTGGATTTGATTTAAGCTCTGTGGGAGTTGGGACTGGCTTTTTAAGGAGCAAGGGCAGCTCCCTGGAAAGAAAAACGGATTTTCCAAGGGTTCCACTCGTCTTGCACAGCACAAGGACGCTCAAAATAAATTTTGGAGAGAAACGAGGAGCTGAAATCCATAATTCACCGCAAGGGCTGTTGGTTTGTGCTCTGGGAAGCCTCTGGAATGGAAAAAAAAGCACTGGGAAGCTCTAAATGGAGCAAAATCCCCAGTAAAATCGGGAAGGGGAAGAACAGCTCGAGAGGAGTTAGGCAGTGTGGCTGATTAGGGATAATAAAGGGGAGGGAATGACAGCAGCCAGTTTAGGGAGAAATTAATGGCAATCTGCATAATTCCTGCTGCTTTTCCTAGGAAAGATGTGCTCGGGATTGGCAGGGGGGTTGGTGCCTTAAATTTTTGGGGTTTAGAACACAGGCATTGAAAATGCATCAGTGTGTCAAAACCCGTGGACTTTACAGTTGGACCAATAAATATTTCACAGCCTGGACCAGGAACAGTATCCAGGGAAATGCCTCTAAATCAGCCATGGAATGAGAAGAATAATTAAGCAATATTTACTTGCAGTTAGATCCAAGCACCTTTTTTTTTTATGCTGAGATTCATTAAATTCCCGGATTCCCTTGTAGTCCCTGAATATATTAACCACGGGAATTCTCCAGCAGCTCATTAAGGGCCCCAAATGCTGTGGATCCCACTGGAATTGGTTATTCCTTACCTTGCACTGGAAATCTTTCCATGCACATCCCTTGGGCCCAGCTCCCACACGGAGCAGACCATGGCCAAAGCCACTTCCCGTGAATTCCAGGGGATTTATAGCGGAGAAAATTCTTTTGGGGACATTGGGCTTTATGAATTAACCAGGTAGGACTGAAGGGGGAATTTCCCAGCAGCAAAATGAAGTTGCCAGGATGTACAGCTGCATCCAAAGCCATCTCCAGGTGTTTCCATGCCTAAATCCAGCCTTTTCCAAGTGCTTCCACGTGGTTTTACTTTAAAATAATTGAATCATTTAGAACTCTTGAAATGGTACCGTTTGAAAGTAAACTGGTAAATGACTAAAATAACAATTTAAAATTATTAAAATAACAATTAATAAAATTCCATTCCAATGCACAAGTGCTTTTATCTGGTGCTGAAATGGGGAATTCTCTGTTTTCATCCAGACTGGGAATCCAAGGCTTGGACGTGGTGAATGCTGGGAAAGCTGGGATGGGGTCTCTGCTGCCTGAGCCCATCGTGTCCTATCAGGGAAGGTGAGGTTCCTATGGAGCCCCTGACCCCTCAATCCCATGGAAAACCTGGAGATGGGATCTCCATCTTATCCTAGAGTCATGGAATGGTTTGGGGTGGAAGGAACCTTAAATCCCATCCCCTGCTGTTGGGGACACCTTCCACTGTCCCAGGCTGCTCCAAGCCCCAATGTCCAGCCTGGCCTTGGGCACTGCCAGGGATCCAGGGGCAGCCCCAGCTGCTCTGGGCACCCTGTGCCAGGGCCTGCCCACCCTCCCAGGGAGGAATTCCTTCCCCTTATCCCATGTAAATCCCACCTCCACACACACGTGCGGCTCCCTGGTCTGCAGTTCCCTGGGTTTTCCTTTCTTCCCATTTTAAGAGCAGGAATGATGTTTTCCCATCTTTGTGACTTCTGGAAAACTCCATTTTAGGCTTCAAATTGCAAAGAATCCGAGGTTCCTACAAGGCCCCCAAGGAGCCACACCCAGGATTCCATTTTCTCTTGGATAAATCCATCTGGAAGCAGCTGAGTGTGGGCAGGATGAGACAACTCCAGCTTAGTCCCATATTTGAGCAAGGCTGTTCAATAACTGCATTCTTAAACATCTGGGAGTCTGTTCCTTGAAATCCGAGGGAGGCTGGGGGAGCCATCCGGGAGCTTTTGTTCAGCTGGAGCATCCAGGAGTGGGAATCCCAAACAGAGCCAGCTCTGAGAGATTGATGGAATTCTCCAGCAAGAGTTTCCACGCTAATGAGCTCCCCAGGGAGGGTGGGCTGGAGCAGAGGGAGCCAGCTCGGGTCTTCCTTCCCATTGGCATTCCAGGAGTGCAGAGCTCCAGATCCCGAGCCAGAGCTGATCTCCATAAATGATTAACCTGCTGTTTATAGGGGCCGGTTTTCCTGTGAGTCTGGTCAGCCTTGCAGGGCTCAGAAAATCAGGTTTTAGTGCCAGACTCCTCACTAGGCCCAATTTTAGTCCAAAGCCTTGAACAACCCAGCACCTGGGCTTGGTTTGGTGACGGTGGCATGGTGCAACACCCACAGCACGTCCTGACGGAGCACAAGGAGCTTAGGCCTGGCCTAAGGACACACAAGGACTGGCTTAAAACCCCTTTGATAGGGGACAGATGTGCCCTGGGTGTGGCTCAGGGGGAGCTTCAGGTGTGCTCTGGAGAACAGGGGCAGGATGGGACCAGGAGTTGGGAATGTTGAGGAGCATCATGGTCTGGCTGGAGCACTGCATTCCAGAGGGACCATCCTGCCCCAGAGGGACCACCCTGTTCCAGATGGATCCCCTTGCTCCAGAGGGACCATCCTGTTCTAGATGGATCCCCTCGCTCCAGAGGGACCATCCTGCCCCAAAGGGACCATCCTCTTTTATCTGGATCACCCCACCCTGACCAGACCCCGAGGGCCGAATCACCACAGCTCCTAACACACAGCAAATGCATGGTTAAATCCAGCAGATGGGAATTGGTCCTCTGGAAAAATCTGGGTAAACCATCCGTGCTGAAATTCCACGTTGGGATGTGTGGGGCTGGCTGGGTAATGGGTGCAGCTCCGAGATCACACTGCAATCCCAGATCCCACTAATTAGTAGGGTGAGAAAAATTACCCCGATAGCTTTGTTGATTTAATTCCTGATTTAATTCCTGGGTTTAAGGCTGTTTCCAGGAGGGTTCCCAGGCAATTCTGGGAATGCAGGAGGTCCTGGGTTTTGGCTGCCTTAAAATCTGCTGGCTGGGCAGGGAGTGCTCATTATTCAAGAATCCAGTGGGAATTAACAGCTTGGATACAGGAACATGCCCAGATCCTGCTTTCCCAGCCAGAGCTCTTCATGTCCTTCCTGCTCTCCTGAGGAGCAGGAACAGCTCCTCTCCCTTTCCATCTGCTGGTCCAAGGCCATCCACCAAGTCCTTGCCATGGGATCAACTCCTGGGAGCACAGAGAAGGACAACCCAGGCTCCTGGGAAGGGCAGAGAGGGTTTTCCCACATGGAGAAATCAGGGAGAGGGGCTGGAGCTCAGGAGACCAAATAATTCCCTGGAAAACTGGGGTTTGGAGGTGTGAGGGAGCACCAAGGGTTGGTTTTTCCTCCCGGCATCAGATTTGGGAATGAGCAGGAGAATGTGCTGCTCAGTGCTGGAGCCATCAATCTTTCCAGCTTTATTTTGGGCTCAAAAATCAGGAATTTTGGCACACACGTGTGGCTTTGGTGTGGCATTGTGGGACTCCAAACTCCTTTGGAAAAGGCTTGGAGATGTGGTACAGGAGATGGATTTTTCCCTTTTTTTCCCTTGGAGATAATGTGGCAACTTAACTCTGCAGAATCTGTGGGGCCTCCAGGGCGGAGTGAGGCAGTGTGGAGCCTTTGGAAAATCCAGGTTTCCCAGGAATTCTGTTTCTTCTCCCTTCAAACAGCCCGGGTGTTCGAAGAAATCAGCATCTTCATTTCTGTCAAAGAGCAGCTCTCGGGCTTCCTGTGCTGGAATAGGTGGATGTTCATTCCCTGGATCACACAGTCATGGAATCAAAAAGACTCCTAGAAACTGGTTTTGCTGGAAGTAGAAAGGACAATCATTGTCCTGGTCCCTGAGGGGTTTGGAATGTGCAAAAACCACCCAGGAGTGCAGGGAGGGGTGGAGGGAGAGCAGAGGGTGGCAGAGGCTTCGTTCTGCATCCCATGGAGCTGAGCCGTTCCCGGGAATTAGCTCCTCCTTCCCAGAGCTATAATTAGCCGCCTCTGACTTCCACCGTCCTGCAGTTAATTTTAATTTCCGATAAAAAGTGGATCATAAAAATGGGATCTTTTCCTGGTGCTGCATTATTATCTCACAGATAGAGTCACTCGGATCATCCGTTGTTCCCAGATATCCAGCGCTCCCTTTCCTAACCAGGAAAATCCACATCTCTTCCATGAGCTCACCCAGCACAGGCTGCAGCTGCCACCTGAGGTCTTGTGGAGTTTTCTTTTGGTGCCAAATCTGTTTGGGATCCCATTTTTGGGAGCAAGCAGCAGCTTTTGTCCATGGGATACCAGGAGGATGTGGATTTTGGGACCCCACCAGCCCATCCTGGAGACAGGAAGGATCCAGCAGCTCCCAGGTCCCAGCTTTGGGCAGTTTAGTTCACCCACTCCAGGTCTAGAGGAACAAAAATCATCAGAAAATTTGGGGCTGGTGTCCAGGTAAAAGCTCAATTCCCTAAGGACCCACACGGTTTTTCCATGGCAAAGCCAAGGGAAAGTCCTCTTCCCTCCCTGCACACGGATTCCTGCCGGAGATGGCTCCTCCCTGGGAAGCAGATGGTGCAGGGTTGCTGTCTGCTTTGCTATTTCTTTCTCCTTCTAAATTGTTTTTGTTTCATCCTGGGAAAAAGGGATTGGGAATAAAGCCTGGTTAACCCCAAATCCTTCTCCCAGAGGGTGTAAAACCGGTGGGGAGGGGACACAGGGGGGCTGCAGCTCTCCCAAAGACCTTTTTTCCTGTCTTTTTCTCCATAAGGAAATTATAAAGATGGGATTTGAGATCTTGATAAGACACTTGGCTCAAGGAGCAGCTCTGCAGTGATCTCATCTGAGGGGAAAATCAAACTCGTGTGTCCCCAGTGTTGTCCAGGCTGGACACACAGATTTTCATGGCCATGATTCAGCGTTGGTACAAAACCTGGAAATCAGAACGGGAACCAAAGGCTGAACTGGGAAACCATGGAATCCCAGACTGGTTTGGGTTGGGAGGGACTTTACAGCCCATCCAGTGCCACCCCTGCCATGGGCAGGGACACCTCCCACTGTCCCAGGCTGCTCCAAGCCCCAGCCTGGCCTGGGACACTGCCAGGCTGGCCCTGGAGCAAAGGAAGGGGAGGGGAGGTGGGTGAGACATTCCCTGAGCTTTCCAGGGACAGGAATCCGGGGGAAGGTGTGGAATCCATGGCAGGGGGTGGAAGGAGATGAGCTTTAAGGTCCCTCCAACCCAAACCAGTCCATGATTCCTTGATAAATGCCCACATTCCCTGATGGGAAATGCAGGTGTGCAGTGCCAGCCAGGGAGGAATTTTGGGCCAATTTCCAGCTTCTCTTTTGGAGCTGGGATGTGGTGGGTTGGCTCCTCAACCACCAGCAGGAACCCTCCTCCTTCCTGGGGCATGGACTTGGCTGCAGCCAAGTGCCAGCAGGAATTTCCCCATGGAAAGGGCGGCCAAGCCTTGGAAGGGGCTCCCAGGGAGCTTTGGAGTGCCCATCCCTGGAGATGCCCAAGGACATTTGGCACTCGGTGACAAGGTGGGGATGGGGCACAGGTTGGACTCGCTGGCCCTGGAGGGCTTTTCCAACCTCGCTGATCCTGGAATTCTGTCCACGGGGAAGAAATCTGAAATCCTGAGCAGGACCCGTGGTGCTCACCAAACCCAGCCACATTCCCAGCACTGGGATAGCTGGGATTGTGCAGCTCTGGCGCCCTGCTGAACTTCCATGGGCACATCTGGGCACAGCTGGCACCTCCTGGCCGCTTCTCCTGCGGGCCTGGAGCTGAGCCTGGAGAGGAACCACCTGTGGGAGCATCGCTGGTGTTAAGGACGGCTCTGTTTCCAAATATCCCAAATATTTTGCTTTTGTCACGAGCTCCTCGGCCTTCCCGGGATTGCTGTGGCACCGAGGAATTCCTGTTTGTCTGCTCCCGTGTGATTCCCTTCCCACTGAGGGCTCATTTCCCCACGGGAGGGGAACCAGCACCGCACCCCCCTCCGGTGATTCAGCTTTGCCTGACTCCTCGTTTTCTTCGTGGGCTGAAGGAAACCCAGCCCAGACCTGCAGGAATCCCCTTCCCAGTTTGGAAAGCTGGAATTGTTTGGAGCTCTGTTTACAGGGACTGAACTCGTAACCTCATTTTCAATAAATAATTACACAATATAAGCAAATAACGATGGAGTAAAAGAGGCTGAATTCACTCATTCGCTGCCAGTTTAAGCCACGCTCTCTGGAGTTTTTTGGGATTTTTAACCCTTTTCGTGCCAAAAAAGTGTTGATTTACAAATTTTCCCTGAGCTGACATTCCCTTTGCATAGAGGGCTGGAAAATATCCGAACACATCCCTGAGCCCTGCTGGAGCTGGGGTTCAGGAGAAAGCCCCCAAATTCAATATATCTAAATTATTTGTCTTATTAAATTACATTATTACATGTCTTTAAACTATTTTATATTTTAAACTAAATCTATTTTAAAATATTAAATATATATTCCCTACCAGCATTTAAAACCCCCAAATTTTTGCATTTGCTATAAATTCAGATTTAAACACTTTCCAAGTGATCCTGGTTGTTTTTCTGAGCCTTACAGAGCCTTTTGGCCTATGAAAAGTTGGCAATTATTACTATTTGGGATTATTATTCATTTTCCTTTTATTGCCTGCCAAAGCAGAAATCTTTGCACAAGTTCAGGCTCAGAGCACTTTCACCACGTGCTTGAAATCATCGGAATCACCTCTGGAAAATGGATTTTTGGCAATGCTGGGAAAAACCCCTTAAGGGATTTGTTGGTGTGCCTGAGGAGCATCATAAACCCCAGAGAAGCCTCTTGGATGCAGATTTGGGATTGGAGTTGTGCATAATAAAATTCCCACCGAGGAGCTGATGGAATGGCCTGGCTGGGGTTTGTGCTGGCACCTGGGTCTGTTCATAGAAAATAGGAAATAAAATAGAGAAATCAAAATAAAGATAGGAAATACAATCTAGAAAATAGAATAGATAAAATATAGAATATCTAAAACGGAATCTGTAAAATACAGATTCTGTAAAATACAGAATATCTAAAATACAGAATATATAAAATATAGATCTATAAAATAGAATATCTAAAATACAGAATTTACAAGATATAGAATATATTAAATAGAATCTGTAAAATACAGATTCTATAAAATATAGAATATCTAAAATAGAATCCTGTAAAATATAGAATATATAAAATACAGAATATATAAAATATAGAATCTATAAATTAGAATCTGTAAAATATAGAATATCTAAAATAGAATCTATAAAATACAGAATCTATAAAATAGAATCTCTGACAGGGACTCTCTGGCTGATGCGTTTCTGTGTGTGCTGCACACACCCACCCCGCCATTCCCTCTCGGACCCAGCGTCGTTCCTCCCTGGATTCCCTAGAAAACGCTCCTTGCCGGCTCCGAACCCGCCCGTAAATCCAAGTTTCGCTCATTCCCATGGCTGCGCGCCTCGGGATGACAGCGGATCCATCCCCGCGCTGGAGCCGTGCCAGAAGTTTCCCATCTCGCTGGCTGTGGGCTGCTCGCTCCCGCTCTGGCTCTTCCCATTTTTTCCCCCCTCTCTTTGAGGTTTTCCTGGTGCCTACAGAGTGAGCTCAACTCCGAGGGTTGCAGCTTCCCCGGCTCCTGCCGCTCCACGGGAGCCAGCGCCGGCAGGAGCCGCGTTCCTGCCTCTTTTCCCTGGGAAACTTCGCCATGCGGCTGGTAAGGGATTGCATTCCCTAAAGAATGCCCCGAGCTCCCTCTCGGGCAGCTCTGGGATGGAGCAGCTCCCTCGGGAATGGGGAAGGGATGCCGGGGCTGTGGGGTGCCCGCCGGGACATGGAGGATGCTGTGTGTGACTCCCCAGCCGGGGATGCGCGGGCAGATTTCCTCAGGGAATCTGGGATCCAGCAGCACTTTTGCCTCGGGGGAAGGAGCCTGGAGCAAACGCGATGCGATTCCTGCCGTGCTGGAAGTTTATTAAGGGAATTTAAGGCTGGGTTCTGTTGTCGGCTCGGGAAGGGGGGGAGCAGCTCCGGGGGATAACAATTCCAAACAGTGCTTGGAAAAGATGCCTGAGGATTCCCAGGGCTCTGCCGAGCGGTGGCCGGGCTCCGTGGCAGAATTTCCCTGGATTTCACAGCCTTTTTTCTTTCGGCTGTGCAATTCCTGGGGGTGGGGGAAACGTGGCTGGGCGTCCTGGGGGGAACGGCCCGCGGCTCTGAGCCTCGGGATTCCGCAGGGATCTCAGCTCCTGGCGATCCGAGCCCTGGAATAGCCGGCGGATCGATGCAGGGCTGCTGGAGCCGAGAGTTCAGCTGGCTGTCAGCACGGAAAAGCTCCCAGCGCTGCCGGCTCAGCGCTGGATCCCGATGAAGTCATCCCGGGAATGTGCGGGGCCAGTGCGGGCTCTGGCGGCGGGCAGAGGGCTCCGATGATTCCTCCGTGCCGGACTGATTGTTTATTTTCGGCGCTCCTGCCGGAGCAGCTGTAGCAGGGCCGGCTGGATTGGGCATCCAGGCTCTCTCCCAGCGCGCTGGAGCTGTGCTTCCCTCGGGAGGAGATTCCACAGGGTGGTTCCTTCCATCCCAAACTCCATCCCCCGCGCACAGGGCACAGACAGCCCACGAGGCTTTTCCAGAGCTCTTTCCAAGGCTATCGGCCAGGATGTGATGGATGGGAGTGACCGTGGACAGACACCAGAGGGTGGAAATGAAACAGGGAGAGACACTCAGAGGCAACACAGGGAAGTGGGAATGGTTCCTCAGGCATTCCAAGGGCAGGGAGCCGACCCTCGGGCGAGGATCCATCCTGCACATCCCGTTCCTCACTGGAGGAGGAGGCCGAACACGTTGGGATTGATGGATCCTGCACGGCTCCGAGTTCCAGAGTGGGTGGCTGGAAATCAGCAAATATTGGATTCCCGTTTCTCCCACGCTGGGATCAATCCCAGCTTCTCTGTTTTCCAGGACAACTTGTCAGACAGTGGAAACTCACTGGTTAAACTGCACAGGGGGGAAAAGGCTGCATTGGGAATATCTCACTTACCTGGAGCTGAATAAATTTGGATTGCCTTTGCTGGTTCAAGGTGTTCAGCTTCCCAAAAGGCTGGAGAAGCTCCGCAGGAGTTTTAGAAATAAAATAAATCCAGAAGAATTTCCGTGAGCTGGAGGTGCTGGGATTCACCTCATGCTCCCAGTGCAGCACTGTCAAACCTCTGGAATTGTGTCCAGTTATGCTTTCCCTGAGCATTCCAAAGCACAGACAGAACTGGAATCCTTTCCCTGCTTTAAATCTCTTAAAACTTGGATTTTCTGTCACTTGAGGCTCCTGCAGGTTCCTGCTCAGGCCGTTTGGGGACTCCTGGAATCCCAATAAAACCGGGGAGACTCTTTCTGTGCCCAAAGGCTAAGGCCTGCCTTTGTGTGCAAAAGCCTGCTCCGACCTGAAATACAGGGAGGAGATCAAATGCCAGGGAATGTTGGTACTTCCAGCAATTTCCCTGGATGCCCAAGAAAACACAGGAAGAAATGACAAACTGGTTGGGATGAGCCCACTGAAGGGAAAGGTTTCCTGTTTCAGGGGAGCTGTGGCTCTCAGTGCCCCGATTCCAGCTGGGAAAACTCAGCAAAGCCAATATTCCACATTTCCTACAGCTGGGAAACCTGATTGCAGCATCCTGGAGCAGCGGGATGCAGGTGGGCAGGAGAAGTGGGACACCTCCAGGTGTTGTCCCAGATTTCTGTGCTGTCCTCCAACCACAGGGGCTGGAAACTGAGTTCAAACTCACTTGTTTACAACAGGCTGGAGAGTAAATACAGTAAATACAGTAAATACAGTAAAATCAGCCAGAGGAAACATGGAAATATCTCCTGGAACAAGGATCTTGTCTAGGGTTTAACTGGAGTTTGGGCAGCTCTGCTCATCCCGAGTTTTCAGCAGGATCTTGATGTGGGGATATTTCCATTTAGCAAGGTCAGAGGCTTTGAAGGGTCTAAAAAGTGGTTTTGAGGAAAAAATGGTGCTGGGAGAACATCCATGAGGAAAAGAAATGCTCAGCTCTTCTCCTCTGTGAGATCTGGAGACTGAGCTGGGAAAATCCCACATTTAAGGGGATGTCCAGGGGGTGGAAACAGAGCTGGTCCCAGACTGGAAACAGGAAAACTGTGGGAAAATAGGAATTTGAGAACCAACCTGACACTGAACTGGGCCAGTGAACCCGACTGCATGATCCAGGCTGAGCTGCTGGGAACAAAGCAGAGAGAAGCTCCCATCCCTTGGGAATGGGTGATGATTTCCCAGGCAGTTCTGATGGATTTAGGAACACCTGGAAGGGAGAGGCTTCAAAGTGCAGGTGGAGATGGGGTTTGACCTCATCGCAGTCAGTCCCCCCCGGGTCAGGAGGGCTCAGAGGAGCCAGTCCCTGGTGCTGAAAGTGAAACATCTGTCATTCCATAAATGGGAAAGGATCAGGAATATAAACCACTCCCCCATGTGAAACTCCAGCTTTCAAAGATGGGAATTACCTGGAATTATTTCTTGGAGTAGACAGGGATCTGATGAATGAGGTGCTAAAGGTGATTGTGCTGAATATAGGGAATTTTTCCTGTTGGAGGGGCTTTTTTTGCCATGGGAAATGGTTTTTTATGGTTATTTTGATGCAAAATAAACCCTTCAGGGAGCCAAAGGAAGTTTTACTCCTTGAGCCCTGAAAAAAAGCTGTGCCAAGCTCTGTGCCCAAATATCTCCAGCACATCTTGGACTAGGGACTGGCTTCCTTCTTCTTTTATTGAAAAAAAAATCTCTATTCCTGTTCTGTAGCAAGAGAAATTCCTGGTGGACCTCGGAGTTCTTTCCAGACTCCAACGAGGTGTTTAAGTGGGGCTGTTAAACGGGAAGTGTTTCAAACACCCATAAAATGTGGGTGTTTAATGGGACTGTTGATGCAATTCCAGCATCAGCGATGCCGGGTGGCCAATTTTTGGTTGTGGGAATTACAAGGCATTCCCATAGGCAGGACAGCTTTTCCATAAGAATGTTTTGAGGAGCTCCTTAGGGAAAGGTGGATCAATCTGCAAGAAGCTGAAAGACACCTTGAATTTTTTAAGGAATAAACCCAGACCCTTTTGTAGGGTTTTTTCTGTACTAGCTTTGTTTAAGGAATAGAAACACCTTTGTACAATGCTGCAATACAGAAAAGATGGAATTTCCTGCATTTTACAGCTCTGCTCACTCTGAGAATGATCGGGAGTGAGGGAAATCCTTTTGGAGTGACCTTTTCCCCTCCGTTCCCACAAATCCTACCCTACATCGATCCGTGATAGCGAGTCCTGGCTCGGGAGTGTTAATTAAGAACACCTTGTTTATCCTTGATGAGCATGAAGCCCGTCAGGGCCTGCCCCCATCTCCTGCAGCCGTTCCTCACATTTCCTGGCACGGATTTTCCCATCCATTCCTGCGGCACCGGGGGCAGCTGGGCTTGATCTTCCTCCTGCCATCCTGGGCGGGTTTGGCTCCCTTGGTTCCCGAAGGCTGCACATCCACATCCCGATATCCAGGCAGGGAATTCGTTTGCACGCCGTGGATGGCTCAGCCACCCCTCAGCCGCTGGCATTTTGTCCCTGCTTTGGAATATTATTTCCATGTATTAAAAAGCAGTTGGAGAATGCTCAGCTTGGTGCCTCTGAAAACAACGGAGAGCAGCTGCTTTCGGAAAGGCACAGACGAGGGTCTTTTATTAATAATTAATTTCCTGGTAATCCTGTGAATTCCTTCAATTATCAAGTATTTAAAGTGGGTTTTGTGTGCTAATAACTGAATGAATGAGAAGCGTGGGGCGTTTCTCCAGGTGCCTGAATTTCAGGCTGATTTTAAATCCTCTCCCGTCTTGTTCTCCCTCTCCACAAAACATCCCGAGCTTTTATCCCATCCCTTTTCCTCTTTCCATGAGGAATCCGATGATTCCTGATGGTGCCTGATGGGAGTTTTCCATCGGACGGTGACGTTGTTGTGGTGGTCATCGATCGGAATCCTGATGGAAAATGTCCACTTGCAAAGGGGGAGGTGCCGAAGGAATCTGGGAATGCTGGTGGGGTTTAAGCTCAGCCTAAAGGGGGGAAGGTGTCTGTGTAAGCCCCTCTCAGGTCTATTTTAGGTCAGCGTTTCAGCAGCTGCTTTGTGTCAGACTCCTCATCCCAAAGTTCTCCCAAAACTGGGATCAGCCTAAAAATAAAGACCCAAACTGGGTGAAATTAAAATTAAACCAGAGTGTTCAAACTGCGATACATCCCAGCAAAACGAGCCTGAATTATCCATTTACAGCTGCCCATGGAAAATGATCCTTATAATTCAGAGTGGGCACAAAGCACAACTCATTGTAAAGGGATTGTGACTTGGGGCAAACTCATCTGCCATGGAAAAAGGGAAAGCGAGGGAATCTCTCCCTTAGCACAGGAGACAGCAGCAAATGGATGTCACTGGAGCAGGGAACTTCATGGTGCTGTGCAAATTAAAAGCTCCTTTCTCCTCAGGTTTAGGATTTGAAGGAAGGATCCTGAGCGTTGTAATTAAAAGTGGAGCAGAGGCCTGAGGGTGATGGATGGGATGATTTTTCCGGGGTTTTTCCCTGGCAGAAAGTCGATGGGAATTCACCATCGGGACAGAGCAAACACATCCACACTGGGCTGGGGGAGGGAGTTGCACTGGGAGCAGCCTGTGAATGTGAATATTCCAGTGCAAATTTTCGTTGAAAATAAGGCCTTAATTGTGGGAATTCCACAGTCACTTCATGAGGGCATGGATGTGCTCCCTCCCTGGGGATGAAGTGGCCTCAGGGTTGTGGGGCCCGTCCCAACCCCACAAATAACAGAATTAAGGAACTCAGCAGGTGACGTTCCTAAACACGAGTTCTGACAGCGGAAATGGGGCTCAGGGAGCCCAAAGCAGCGGCAGAATGAACGCTCCTCTGACGGGGAGAGAGGGCTGCAAACGCTTGGTGCAGAAATTAGAAGGCATTAATTGACATGTAAGAGGCAGAAATATTTGAAGACATCGGCTTGCTCGGAGTGCTGACAGACAAAAGCAGCACTTTTGGAGTTTATTGCTGTTTTCAGCCTCCCAGCTGGCTGCAGACTGTAGGGTTTGGGTCCATTGTGCCTCTCCCGGTGCCAAATGAACAAAGGAATGCTCAGTCTTGGCCAGCCCCAGTGCAGTGCACGTGCCAAGGATGGGAACGGCTCCGCTGTGCCACCAAATTGCTGGAAGCAAGGCAAGATGTGGGGAATGTGTGTTTTAGTTGGATTATTTTGGGATTCAGGCTCCTGTTCTGGAGCTGTCAGAGGGATCTGTTTGCATTCCGTGTTTGCCAGCACATTTCTGCTCTGAGTCTTTCACCTCTCAGTTGTTCCCGGGGAATATTTTGGGGCAGAAATTCGTGTTTGGTCTAAAGTGGAGCCTCTGGAAGGGGAATAATCCATGTTTGGCAGGAGGCTCCTGTTTAGAGGGGTTGTATGGACACAGGTGTCAGATCAGTGAGTGCTGTGGATCCCGAAGAGGTGATTCCTGCTCTCAGCCCGGCTTCTGGGATGGGGAGGTCAGGAAAAAAGAGATTCACTTTGACCATGGATTTGTTTCAACCTTCTTGGAACACCCCCAAAGTTGTATTTGTCCTTGTGGGAAAACCCCACTGTGTCACCAGGAGCTCTCCTTGACCTTCTCACCCTGGAGCAGCCAGTGAGCTGCTAGAGTTCCCTGGAATGGTGCTGTTTGGGGCACATTCCACCGGGAATTATTATTCCCATGAGGAAATATTTCTGATTTCAGCCCTTCCCCCTGCCCTGTGCCGTGGCTGAGCCTGGGTTTTCCAGAGACACCTGCAACTCCCGGGCACTGCCCGGCCCTGGCTGTGAGGAGCTGGAAATCAAAGCCCGCGGTGTGTTGTGCTGTAATTTATGCCAGGAAGCAGATTTAAATTATGCAAATTGCTGTCTGCACTGGATCTGCCATCTGGAAAAAGTTCTGCGTGCAAAAATCTGTCGGGGCAAGGCGAGGGACGAGGGATCATTGGGAAGGGAGGAGAGCTGATGGAATAAAAACAAGCTGCTGCTGGAAAATTGATTCCCGTGCTCCAGCCCAGTGGCAAAGCTGCTGTTCCACAGGAGCCAGATCAACATAGTAGGGATAAAATAATTGTTTAAAGCTGCTTTGCAGCTGGAAGAATTCCTTGTTATCCAGGAGAGATAAAATGCAGGTTAGGCAGGGAAGGAGGAGCCCAAGGGAAGGGTGGCACTTCCAGAGCTGGAGGTGGGCAGGGGTCAGCGATGAAAGGGAGGAGCTGACAGAGGAGACGTGGCCTGGAAATTTTGGGGCACAGGATAATCCTGGAGCCATCCAATGTGGAATATTCCTGTAATAAATGGGAATTGGAGAGGTTGAAGGATGCAGGATTTGCTGCCTCTCTAGTGATGGATCTCAGGGAGAGGTTCTTCCCCCACAGGGTGCCGGGCACTGCCCAGGCTCCCCAGGGAATGGGCACGGCCCCGAGGCTGCCAGAGCTCCAGGAGCATTGGGAAGGTGCTGCCAGGGATGCCCAGGGTGGGATTTGGGGTGTCTGTGCAGGGCGAGGGGCTGGACTGGGTGATCCTTGGGGCTCAGGAGATCCCAGGATTCTTTATGATCTGTCAGAGCAGACTTGTGTGACTCCTTCTCTCCCAGAGCCAGAGCTTCTGTGGCAGGAGGAATGGACACCTTGGAGTTGCATCACCTCCTGGGGTGAGTTTTCTGGGCAATCCCTCCCTTTATGAGCAGGAATTGCCTTCCCTTGTGTCCCCAGGATGTCCCCAGGTAAAACTCTGCAGAGCCCTCTCCAGAAATCAGCGCTGGTGGGGTCAAGGACTTGTGGAACTCCTTGGAAAGGCAGAGGTTGCTTCTTGACACCCTCACAAATAGAAAGCCTCTTGGCTTTCCAGTGCCCACCCAGCCCTTTCTGCGCCCCTCGGTTCGGGGCAGCAGCGGCGCCGTGTCCCCGTCAGCAGAGCAGTGATTACAGAAAGCTCAGCCAGACCTTGTCCTCTGCTCCTGCAGAGGATCCTGAGCACGGTGACGGGGCTGTGGAGAGGCCCCTCGCTGCCTGCACTCCCGTTAACTCCACAGGCACGGTGCTAATTTGGAAAAACAACAGTCGGAGGCTGCCGGGGATGCTCCGTAAAAACCCTGCCAGCGCCTGCTGCAGTGCAGACGGGAAACAAATGGTTCCCATTTAAACTTGGCACGCTGTAACCCTGCTGAGCTGACTTCCCAGGATAAACTGCTGCCGTGGAATTGTATTCCCCCAAGCAGCACGAGGCCCTGTTTAAAAAGCACCACACGACCTCGAGTGTTCCTAATTATTTGTGTGATGAAGGGAGAAACACTTCAGGGCTGGTTTATTTTTGCTCACCATCCTCATCGCTATGCTGGGAGTGCTTTGCCTCTTTCCAGTGAGCTGTTCTGGTCGATGGGATATTGGGAAGGAATTCTTCCCTGGGAGGGTGGGGAGGGGCTGGGATGGAATTCCCAGAGCAGCTGGGGCTGCCCCTGGATCCCTGGAAGTGTCCCAGGCCAGGCTGGACATTGGGGCTTGGAGCAGCCTGGGACAGTGGGAGATGTTCTGGGTGGAATTGGATGGGCCTTAGGACCCCTTCCAACCCAAAAAATCCCGGGATTCTCCAGCAGGAGAGCTTGGCTCTCAGGAGTTCCTTGGATTGGCATGGCACAGCTTTGCAGTCCTGGTGCCTTGGAGATTTTTCTTGGCTTCGTCTGTCCATAGAAATGGATTTTCCAACAGGGAAGTGCTCACTGAACCAAGGACCCACTTGGTTTTTCTGGGCTTAATCCCTAAATTTAGGGCTGGTGTTTTGTGGGGGTTTTAATGCTTTACCTGGGGTGGGGAACCATGTGCTTCAAATTCCCCCATCCCACAGCTCTATGGCCCACCGGAGAGCCTGGCACAGGGATGGAAGGGATGGAATTCCTCCCCATGGCAGGAACACGCCCAGAGCACCCAGCAGCCAAAGCATCTCTGCACCACTTGCAGCACTGAGTGCTGCCCGGCTCGCAGACATCACAAAGCATCACCCCCAACCTCTCCTTCCCACGGCCAAAGCTGAATTCCCTGGAAAGCCTTTCCTGTGGGAGCTGTGATGTGACCTTTACCAGCTCCAGCAGTCCCTGACAGCAGGAGCAGGAGAACACCCAGCACCAACATTTGTATTTCTTTAAGCCTGAGCTCCACACTGTGACAGGTCCCTCCCGTGAATGCTGCAGCTGCCAGAGGTCCAAGCCCAGCGTTAAAGCGGCATCTCCAACAGAACATTTCCAGAACATTTCCTTCCAGCTCCCCCTCACCCCTCCACGCACACAGAATCCACAGGGATGCGACTCCTCGTGCCCGTTTGACTTTTTCTGCAGCTTTTCAGTGGATAAAGTTCGCTCCCGTGGCCTCGGCGCAGCTCGGCAGTGGTTGTGTGTTGCTTCAGTGGTGTTCCTGACATTCCTGTAGCATCAAACCTGGCCAAAATGGGGTGCTTCACTCCCGGGCTCGGCCATGAAAGTTCTTTGGTGTCACAGTGAACTTTGAAAATGAAAAGGTGTTCTAAAAGCAGCTGGGAAAGAAGAGATTTAATCAGCGAGACTCTGCCGCCAGGTAGCCCAAGGGCTCTGCCTTGCTTTTGGATGACAGGAAAGTTCAAAGCCCTGGTGAATGGAGTTTCTGTCCTTTCTGCCCCTTGGATGGAGGGAGGATCCAGGCATTCCAAAGGAAGGGTTTTGCTGTTGCTCTTTCTGACGCTTGAATTCAGTTTTGGTCTTGGAAACCCAAAGCAGAGGCTCCTTCACAGCAGAGACTGCAGGAGAGCAGTGAGGGAAGGCGGATTCTCGTCACATCTGGGGGCCCTTTGGCTCTGAATAATTATGCAGCATTTTGGTTTCATTTGGAGACAGGTCCTGGAAGGGCAACAAAGCTGGGGAAGGGTCTGGAGAGTAAATCCTGGGAGGAGCAGCTGGGGAAGGGGCTCAGGCTGGAGCAAAGGAGGCTCAGGGGGGACCTTGTGGCTCTGCACAAGTCCCTGACAGGAGGGGGCAGCCGGGGGGGGTCGGGCTCTGCTCGCAGGGAACAGGGACAGGAGGAGAGGGAACGGCCTCAGGCTGGGCCAGGGGAGGCTCAGGGTGGACATCAGCAGGAATTTCCCCATGGAAAGGGAGGTCAGGCCTTGGCAGGAGCTGCCCAGGGAGGTTTGGAGTCAAAGGAACACCTGGAGGTGGCACTCAGGGCTCTGGGCTGGGGACAAGGCAGGGATCAGTCACAGGTTGGACTCGACGGTCCCGGAGGTCTCTCCCAACCTCAGTGATCCTGGGATTCTATTCTGTGGCTATAAAAGATGGATATGGAGCTCCAGAGCAAGGCTGAGCCATTATTTTTTATTGGACCTAAGTGAGGGCCAGCCCTGCTGATCCTACCCTTGAAGCTGATGCAGTTCCACCCCCCTGCCGTGGCCAGCGCCTCCTTTCATTATCCCAGGTTGTGTTTGTGAACGCTGGGATTTGATTTGGTTTTTTGCCTGATCTTGTGATGTCTGGGAGTTGAGACCTTTAATTTCCTGTCCTGGTGGATGTGCCTTGGCAACGCTCCCAGGGATGTGTCTGCAGGAAGCCAGGACTGAGAAAAGGCCCCTTCCCTCTGGAAAGATGCACCAAAAACCAAGCAGGGCAGAATGAGCAACCCAGCCAAGCCAGTATCACTTAATGCAGTTCATTGTGAGCTGACCCCATCTGACTGAGTTAACTGAGGATGCTGCAGTTCCTGGGGTCACCTGCACATTTCCCATCAAGGAAATGCAGTGGAGCAGGACCAGCTGCTGCAGAAAACCAGGATTTTGGCTCTGTGATTGAAGAATCCAACTTCCCTGGGAAGGCTCAGCTGGGATTATTTGCTCTTAGGCTCTCAGCTGAGCAGCAGCAAGAGCAGTTTTCTCTCTCAGGAACTCGTTAAAAAACTTGAAATAAGTTTATTTTGGTCAGAATGGGGACTCCCACAGAGCCAGGAGGGTTTTAATCATCATTTTATTATTATTTTATCCATATTTACATAAATGAGTGGCCCCGTGGCAGGTTTCACTCAGAGAGTATTCCAGAAAAATAAGAGTTGAGGCTGGGAGCTGTGTGGCTGCCTGGGTAGAAAAGCTGGGAGGAATCAAAGCTTTTCCAGCTTTTCAGGATGGAGCAGCCACTGAAATCAGAAGGAAGAAAAACTGGATGAGGTATGGAATGAGTTCTCCTGGCAGCTCCTGTGAGCTGAGGGGCAGGATTAGGGAGAGCTGGAGATTTTAGTCTGATTCACTCCTCCTGCCTCTTGTTCTTCAGAGCAGCGACTGCAAATTCCAAACCAAAGTGCTCCAGAGACAATTCCATTTCCACTGCCCCTTAAACATGGGGATATTTCTTTACTAGCTGAACACTAACGAGGCTGATGGGAATGTGGGGGGTTTGTGGCTGAGCTCAGGGAGATTAATTAATGGGATCTCCATTAGTGCCATGCCTGGGGTGATCTCTGGAAATAAAGCCCCACCAACCTATTTTTTTCCAAAGTGCTGTTGAAAAATATCCAGGAGTTTATCTGGAATTCAGAAATCCAGCTCTGCCCCAACATCCCTGCGCTGGAGCCACAATTCCATGGATTTTCCATAGAAGTAGCCCCAGCAATGCTTATCCAGGAGTTGTCTGGGGAGCAAACTCGCAGTGTCAGAACAAGACCAATCCCCCTCTGTGTTTTCCCTAACAAAAGGGAAGAACACTAAATAATTAACGTCAACAAATGAAAACTAATTTGCCAGTTTTTAATTTTCCCCCCATTGAGCGATCCCTGTTAATGAATAATTTACCAGGCAGAGATGAATATGAAATGAAAGGATTTCTCTGGGGTCTGCTGTGTTCTCTGAACATCTGAGCTGACTGTTTGGATATCCAGATATATATATATTTTTTTAAAGGGTAAAAAATAACCCCAGAGAAAACAGCATTCAGCAGCAACCAGGCAGGAATAAAAAGAGCTGCAGCCTCCAGAGGCTTTCCCATTTCCTTCTAGACCCGAGATCATTTGTCTGAGGCTGGTTTTGAATTATTCATACCAAGTGTAGCTCTTTGCTTTCCCAGACTGAATGTGACCAGGTTCCATCTCAGGCTTTCCCGTGCTGCTTCTTCTGTTTGCATTTCGGGTTTTCCTGGGACGCCTTTTGATGCCTCAGGAGGCCACCTAAAACCAGAGACTAGACAGGAGTAAAGGGAGGTATTTATTTGAAAGGCCTTCAAAGGTACCCCTGGGGAGCCAGAGGCCACTGCAGAGAGGGGCCCCAAGATGGACCCCAAGATGGACAACAGGTCACGAGTTCCTCACCCTTTTATAGGTTTGGTTCATTTGCATATCAGGGTTAATTCTCCAATTAAAGCTTCAGTTTAATGATGTAATTTCCCCAAGCTTGCCCCCCCCCCTTTAGAGGCTTTTGGTTTACACTCTTTGGGCCTAGAACAGTCTGGGTGTCCTTGGAGAGCAGGACCAGAGAGGCTTTGTTATGTCTGCCCAGCATGAGAGAGCAGAAATTAACAGGCTACAAGAAACTTTCAGAGTTACACACCAGGCAGTAAAGAATTTGAAAAATATAAAAGTTAAAACCCAAGGCATCACCTTTATCCCAAGGCTCTGCTGGGTGCTGGGGGATTCTGTCATCAAACACTCAGAACCTGCCCTGTGCCCAGTGCCCAGCGCTTCCCACAGCACATGAGGCAGCTGTGGGAATGAGAATGGGATAACTGAGGAGCCGGGAAACCTTGGGAATGGTGCCGTGGCTCTGCTTTGACTTTGGAGTGCCACCTCCAAGGGAAAAGTGTTTGTTTTTTTAGCTCTGTTGATTTTAAGGGTCTTGTGCATCCCAGTGCCTGTGTCAGATTAACAGGAGCATCCCAGTCTGGGGAAGTGTCCGGGAAGTATCCCTGTCCTTGGCAGGGGATGGAATGAGATGGGATTTAAGGTCCTTCCCACCAAACCAGTCTGGAATTCCATGGCATGACACTGCCCCCAGTGTCCATGGGATGTGGAGATGCTGCTCACGTTGGAGGCTGGTGGGGCATGGAACACCAAGGAGGCCTTGGAGGACACACTGAAGTTCATCCCAATCCTGGATGTGTTTTCCCAGTCCTGGATATATTTTCCCAATCCTGGATCTATTTTCCCAATCCTATTTAACACAACTAAACCCAAGCAGGTTTTGAGTGGCAGCTGAAGCAGGAGCCATCCCGGTGTTTGTGAGGAGCCATCCCGGTGTTTGTGAGGAGCCATCCCGATGTTTGTCTGTGAGGAGCCATCCCGGTGTTTGTTTGTGAGGAGCCATCCCGGTGTTTGTGAGGAGCCATCCCGGTGTTTGTTTGTGAGGAGCCATCCCGATGTTTGTCTGTGAGGAGCCATCCCGATGTTTGTCTGTGAGGAGCCATCCTGGTGTTTCCCTGCTCCAGGTGGAAGCAGCACTGCCCACATGGGATGCGGTTGCCAAGCAACGCCCGCGATTAAAAACGAGCCATCGCAGCGTCTGGGAGAGGAGATTTCACTCCTCGGGAGCTCCGGAGCCTCCTCCTCTCCATCTGTGCTCGCTTCACCTGCAGAGCTTGGCAGGGATTTTTCTCTCTCCGGTGCTCTGATTTGTGCACGTGCCCAGATTCCCGGGATCACTGAGGCTGGAAAAGCCCTCCAGGATCACCGAATCCCACCAGTGACTGATCCCCACCTTGGCACTGAGGGACACATGCAGGAATTTGGCTTGAAAGGAGCTTAAAGCCCATCCAGTTCGACGGGCAGGGACACCTCCCACTGTCCCAGGCTGTTCCAAGCCCCAATGTCCAGCCTGGCCTGGTGCTGTGGCCGAGGATAAACCCATGTGGAAAGGCCAGGCCAGGCTGGGCCCATCCTCCCTGGCAGCCCAGTCCACACATTCCCATCCTCACCCATCACCTGGAGCTGATGGATGCCTCTGCCTCCCCTCCCTGGCGCAGGAATGCCCGTCCTGCCCAGGGATGGGCAATCCCAGGAGTGTTGGAGGATCCTGGCATTAAACCCTGGAGGTTTATCCGAGGAAAGGCCCTTGCTGTGACGCTGGGGACAGAGCAGTGTGGCAGATACTCCCATACCCTTTCCCAAAAGCAATTCCTTTGCTTATATTCCAAACCCACAGTGCTTGGCCTAAACGGGGCTTCGAAGAGTGTAGAAAATAATAGAGAAATCATATTTCCTCATTGACAGGGAGGTTATTTTTTACAGGAACTTTCTGATTCCCAAACTAGTTCATCCCTCTTTTGTGAAAATTACAGACGGTCCCCCGTGCTGGAAAGCTGAAAATTGGATTAATGGATTTCCTCTCAGTTTTCAAACACTCCTCTGTTGTTGTCACTAGAACTAACAGGCTCAGGAGCTATAACAGGAGCTTCCTGCTTTTTCTGGGGAAAACCCCTCCCCTGGGAATTCAGAAATGGATCTGTCATATGAGATTTCCCCTCCCTTCCATGCTGGAATTCACCCTGCCTGCGTTACCATCTCCTCGTGTTCCTCTCCAAAGTAATCCAGACTCCAGAGTGTCGTGCAATTAAAGCAATAAAAAATGAGGAAATACAAAATTAACAAAGCCCAGGATGCTGGGTACCCTCAGGCTGAAAAATAATTAACAGATAAACGGAACGAGCGGGAAGAAGACACTTTGGGTTGCTCTGAGTGCGCTCCTCAAGCTTTCCTGGCTTTTTTCCCCTCAGTGTCTCCGTGTCTGGAGCTGCCCAATCCCTGTCTGTGTCTTTATCCCACTGGATGAGGGAAGGGAAAAGCTCAGGAAGTTTTCCACTGTGTTTGTGTTATCTCCGGGCCCAGAGATGTGCTGTAACTCATCCTGGATTCCGGCAGCAGCACGGAGCCCTTCCAGTTTAATTCCCTGGAGCTGCAGCTGGGTCGCTGTGGGCAGGATGTGGAGCTGGGGGTGGCCCAGCACCATCCTGGCTGTCCCTGTGCCCGCAGTGCCCCTGCAGCACCCAACCCCTTTTCCACGGGCACAGCAGCACGGGCAGCTCCATCCATCCCGTGGCGAGGAGCGCCGGCCAGTGTTCCACGGTTAATGATGCCCAGCTGCAATTAGGATCGATTTCCTGTCTCCTCCTCTTCCCAGTGATGCAAACTTTGCCGGGCCCCTTCCAGAGCTGCCTCTTGTCCCTTTTATCCCGGCTTTCAGAGGTGCTGCCCAGTGATGTTTCATTTGGAATGGTCAAAAATGTCACAGCCGATTTTGGCTTTTGCTTTTTTGTTCTCTGCTCAGCCCTCATCCCGGGGCTCATGGAAAATGATGCTCTGATATTTCCTTCCAAGCTCGTGCTGGATTATCAATAAAATATTGCTTTCTCTGTCACTATTTCGGATTTCTAAGTTTAAAATCTCATAGGTGGCACTTGGTGGATTGTTTTGTTTCAGGGTTGACTCAAAACTTGCTTTGTTTGGAGGTTGAGAGGGAATCTCCAATGTCATCCAAGGGCTTTCCCATAAAAATAATGAATTTTTTTCTCTCTCTCCTTGCAGGAAGAGCTCAGGAGGCTCCAGCACACCCTGGAACAGGTCAATGGTGGCAAAGGCTCGCTCCAAAGGTAAATGTGCCTTTCCCAAAGTGTCTCGCCCATGATAAAGTGAAATGGGTTTTTTAAGGACTGAAACCTTTGCTGAGGGATCCTCTTTGTCCCGGACAATATTCCCAGTTTTGCCTGTCTCCCATAAACGATTCCCAGCTGTAGTTACAGGAGGGTGATTTCTGACAGTGATGTCATTGAGTGCCCAGTGAAGTCTCAAAATCACTCCACAGGTTGGGGTCTGATGTCCCGAATTTCCCTGCCACAAGCTGCCATGCAACCCCTGCTGCTGCTCCCATCCCAGGCAGTGCTCCCAGGTGCTGGATTTGGATATTCCAGCATTTTCACTTTGTTTTCTCCAAGCTATCAGTTCCCAGCAGCAGATCCCCAGCCATCATTTATTACAAAGAATTCATTCTTCACCCCCCACGTGGCTTTTGCTGCTGTACCTCATTTGCTGCCAGCATTCCCATTGTTCCTTTCCGTTTCCCTCTCAGCTTTCCCAGTGTGGTGCAGGGATGGAAGTTAATTCAGCAGGAATATCTGTTCGATTCACCAGTGGGGTTTTATTTTATTTACAGCAGCTCCTTCGCTGGCCGTGCCTGTCCCTGCAGCCACGGCAGCTGGGAGGTTAAAACAGGGATTCAGGCAGCTTCTCACTGGAAAACTGGATCCAAATTCCCATTTTTTGATGGATGCTGGACACAGTGGTCCAGACAACTTCCTCCAAAGACAGCAACACCTTCTGATCAGCAGCTCTTGTTTGTTCTTGTCCCAATTCCAGAATTAATTCCCAGGACTGCAGGAATGTCAGGCTGGGACATGACAAACTCATTTCCTTTCCTCTCCCGTAGCCACCAGCTCACCATGGATGAAGAAAATAATATCCAGGAATATCCTCTCAACCTCCAGCCCCTGGAGTCCAAAGTGAAAATGTGAGTAAGGAAAAGTGCTGGCTCTGCCTTGGAATGCAGCTGAGGGTGCCCAATTCCTGAGCTGGAGGATCCATGCTGGATCCATCCCGGATTTCTGTGTAACTGGATGAAAGAGCTTCAGTTAGCAAATTGATTGAGTTCTCTGTGTTTAAGCACGTGGAGCTGAGAAAATGGGGATTGTTCAGCCTGGAAAAAGAGAAGGCTCCAGGGTCATCGAATTGTGGCCTTGCAGGGCCTAAAGGGGCTGCAGGAGAGCTGGAGAGGGACTGGGGACAAGGCATGGAGGGACAGGACACAGGGAATGGCTTCCCACTGCCAGAGGGCAGGGCTGGATGGGAGATTGGGCAGGAATTGTTCCCAGCGAGGGTGGGGAGGGGCTGGGATGGAATTCCCAGAGCAGCTGGGGCTGCCCCTGGATCCCTGGCAGTGCCCAAGGCCAGGCTGGACATTGGGGCTTGGAGCAGCCTGGGACAGTGGGAGGTGTCCCTGCCATGGCAGAGGTGGCACTGGGTGGGCTTTAAGTTCCCTTCCCTTCCCTTCCCGGGATGAACATTCCCTTTGAACCAAGTTTCCAATGGTAAACATCAGTTTTGCACCAGTTTTGGCATCTCCTGTGTGTAACTAAAGGAATATTTGGGAATCTGTTGGATTTCCCGTGTGTGCAGAGAAGCCAGGGAAGGGAAGGGCAGCCCAGAGCCTTTTCCCTGGTGCTTTTCCCACCCAGCATCAGTTTCCCAGGGACCCCGTGGATGGAGCAGCCCTGGGGGTGCAGGGGCTGGAGACGGGAGCAGAATTCCTGCTCTGGGGGTGCAGCCCAGCCCCGCGGCACGGGAAAAGCGGGATTTCCTCGGGAAGCCGGGCAGCTGCCGGCACTCAGCAAGGCACACGCTGACACCTGGCTGCACCGACGGGAAGGGAGCGGCGCGCATCCCGGGGCGCCGGGAATCAGCTCCCGAACTTCCACATGCCACCGAATCACGGAATCATGGAGCGGTTCGGGTTGGAAGGGACCTTTAGAGACCTTTCAGTGCAGCCCTGAGCAGGGATAGCCTCAATTAGGGCAGCTTGGCAGCCTGGTTTTGGGTGGTTTTAGGGATGGGGCGTCTCCCACCTCGCCACCCTCACAGAAAAAAATCCTTCCTCCTATCCTAAGTCGAGCCTCTTTTGGAGTTCCAGAATAATTTTAATTTTTGCTGTACATTACACGACGTGGAGTTCCCCCTAGGGTCAGTTATTCTAAAAGTCTTGACTTGGGATAATTAAAACTTCCCCACGTATTTATCAGAGTCCAGGATTCCTTTTGCAGCCTCTCCCATCGTGGATCCTCCAGCCCTGGAGCAGGAATCACCTCCATCCAGCAAGCACTCCCTCACTTCCAGGCCATTAAAATATTAATGCATATTAAAATATTAAAAGGACACGAAGTTTCCAATTAAAACCCAGGGTCTTTTCATCTTTTAGTCATGCAAAGAAAAGCCAGATGAAAGAATCCATTTTCGGGGAGCTTGCTAGCAGGGTAATTACGACTGAAGCTCAGTCTATTCTGCAGCTTTAAAACAGAAATACATGTAAATATAAATCTGTGAATATAAATATATAAATGCAAATCTGTAAATACTGCTCGTCCCACTGAATAAACCCTCAATAGCTTAAAAATCCTACAAGGAACTCTTCCTACAGAGAAGCTGTGGATGCTGGAGTTGTTCCAGGCCAGGCTGGATGGGGGTTGGAGTAACCTGGGATAGTGGAATGTCCCTGCCCATGGCAGGGGGTGGAACAAGATGATATTTTCCAACCTAAACCATTCTGGGATTCCATAACTCCACAACACTGCTCTGGCTCTCAAATTCCAATTGTGTGTGAATGATAATCTGGAACGTGCCGTGAATATAAAGCATCGAGGGTTGTGAATTCCTTTAAATGCACAGATGTGTGTTTTTATTTTGATTGCAGGGTGTCAAATCGGTCTCAAACCACAATCACTTCTGTCGGTTTTGGGATAGGTTTGGACTCTGAGTAAGGTGTTTCAGTGGAGCTGTCCCTGCCCATGGAAGCAGATGATCGTCCAAGTCCTTTCCAACCCAAACCATTCTGGGATTCCATAATTCCATGACCCTGCTCTGGCTCTTCCCTTCCAGCTGCACCTGGTCTTAATCCGAAGTGTGCTATAAGTACACAACACTGAAGGTTCTGAAGTCCTTTAAATGCACCAATGTGTATTTTTATTTTGATTGCAAGGTGCCGAATCGTTCTCAAACCAAAATCACTTCCATCTGTTTTGGGATTGGGTTGGACTCTGAGTAACGTGGAAGGAGTTTGGAACCAGATGATCTTTAAGGTCCTTTTCAACTCAAACCGCTCCAGGATTCCCTGACCCTCTTTAACAAACCGCCCCAGATTACCCCAGTCGTGCCTTACACAAACCCTACAGAGGTGCTTCCGTGTGCTCCCCATGCAGAGAGGAAACCTGAAACGGGACCCCCCCAACCCCGGTGCTTTCAGTCAGGGGTCTGGACTGAAATCCTTTGTTCCCTCAGCATCCAGCGAGCATGGCGTGAGCACCTGCAGCGCCAGGACCTGTCCCCACCCCCGGAGCGGCGGGACAAGCGCAGCCCGTCCCCAGTGTCCCCAGCGTCCTCCACGTCGCCGGCCTCGGGCAAGATGAGCAGGTCCGTCAGCATGAACATCTTCTCCGACAGCAGCACCCCCGTGAGTCCAGCTGGAATCCCTCCCTTTTTCCTTTCCTGGCTGCCTTTCTGGGATTTGGGACAAGTGCAAGCTCAGTTGTGGGTTCAATGGGTTGATAATGGGTTAAAAAGGGATTTTTAGGTGTCTCAAATGACCTTCAGGCAGAGGTGCCTCTTGTCGCCTCACCAGGATGTGCCACTGTGGGTATCAGACCTGGATTTCAGCAGATTTTGGAGGTGTTCTTGCTGGAAAAAGGTGCTTCCAGGTGGTCTTGTGTTCTCCTGTGTGTTTAGAATATTGTGTTCCCAAAAACCCCCAAATTGTGGTGCTTTTCCAGCAAAGAAAGGTGGTTTCTTGGTTGGTTTTTGGTTTTATTTTGTTGGGGGGGTTGTTGGTTGATTTTTATATTTGCTGGAAGCTGATTTAGGAGTTCAAAATTAAATTTGGTTTTGGAATAAATATTCCACCGTGACCAGTGGCTGGAGGCTGCATTTGTCTTTTTAAAGTGACCCCAAACAAACCCCTAATGCAGATGCCATTTTTGGAACACAGACAATGCTGTGACTGCCTCTGAATTGGGATTATTAGGTCAATAAGCAAATAGAGAGCCCGGAAACGTTGTTTTCAGCTTTGTCACAGAAGACGAGATTTGAGGGAATTACAGACCGGAGTGCATGGAATAACTCAGGAATTCCAGGAGCAGGAACTGCGGTGCTGCCTGGTGCAGGAGGTGTCTCCCTGCTCCTGAGGAGGGAACAGGTTGGTTGGGTCCTCACTGTCAGTGGCTGTTGCCACTCACAGGACAGCATTTGGTGGCTTCTGAATCCCTACAAAAATTCGGGAGTCATTGTTAGTGGTGTTCTCCGGGTTGGATAAATTTAATTCTGCCTTGACTTGCAAAGTTGGAGCGATTTTCATCATGTGAAGCCCAGGGTACTGATCCAACAGAGCTTTTCCATGCTAAAAACTCTGATCTTGGAGTTCTGGGGATAATTTGACTCTTTTCCAGTGTTGATCCAGGCCCAAAGGGAAGCTGTTCCCAGCAGGTTTATTGTGGGATGCGATGCCTGACAGAATTTAATAAAATATCCCTGAGGGCAGTGGTTTGTTTTTAGTTGGGAGCTGGAGAGCAGGAGGATAAAGTGGGCTGGAATATCGGGTTGGACACTGAAGTTTCACGGATTAAAGGGGTTTGGTGCCTTTAACGAGAGGAATCAATGGGATGGAAATGTTTATCTGCCACTGGAATCAACTTCCACCAGAGGTCCCTCGTGCCCTGCGCAGGGACACTCCCGGGTGCTCCAGAGCTTTCCAGCACTACTCTCGGTTGGAAAATGACAATTTTGGAGTGTTTGGGAGTTCAGGAAGGGCAGCTGGGAGTTCTGTGTTTGTGGGAAAATGAAGCTTGGATACTGGGGTCGGGATTTAATTTGTGTTAATGCGGCGCCCACTCATCCCACTTCGGCGTGCAAAGGAAAAGGGGAATATTTCCTTACACTTCCTGGTGCTTAGCCTGTTAATAACCCTCGGGAAAACAGGGAATTTTTCTGGTGGCTGAGACATAAAACAGGCGCAAAATAAAGCAGGGCACAAAGCAAAGCGCTGGAAGTCCCCTGTCAGAGGCAGAGGAGGAATAAAAAAGTGTTAAACAATCGGAAATTCACACTCAGAGAGGATGAAGTGAACCCCAAAATATTTCATGAGTTGATAAAATCCAGAAATTCTCTGGTCAGTATTTTGAAGGTAAATTTAGGAGGATGAAGATCTGTGAACATTCACACAGAGGTTTCATCTCTTTTTGCAATAAATTGATTTTTCCTGGGAAAGGGACGCCAAACAGTCTGAGCTGCACGGATTGGAGTCTCCTGATTTCACCCAGAATTCCCATGTTAGGAACATCCCACCTGACACGAAAATAGGTCCCCTTTTCTTGCCACTTGGCTTTCTTTGTCCAGTCCTAGAGAGACTCTCCCAACTCTGTTCTAAGACACGAATTTGTGCTCAGTTGCTGTTCCCAAGGCTCCTGGATGTTTCCTACCCTCCAAATCCAAGAACCTCCAAGCAGATCAGCTTATCAGGGAATGGATCCTGCTGTCCCTTTACCAGCAGATAAATCATCCCTGACATGGGGAGAGAGCGATGGCTCCACCTCTGAGTGTTTGTGGGATGGAAGCGGGGTTCCCCTGTGCCTCCCCCTGGAGGTGACTGACAGAACGTATCTGACTGACAGAACGGGCGGGATGTCGGAGCTGGAGGGATGAGATTGGAAATGGAGAATTCTTGTTGGGCTGCTGCTCTGTAGCACAGAAAGGTTTGTGGGTGTGGAGTACAAAGTGGTTTTAACTGTTGGAGAAGATCTGTTATCCATCACTGATCAGAGTATGGCGTGAGGAGCTCTCAGGCTGTAGCTGTGCTGTTGTCACTTGCTTTCATTTTCCTTTTGCACGTTAATTTCTGCTAAAGAAAAAAATTAGAAGACAGACAAATAATAGATTTGAACTGATGCTCTTCCTTGTAAATGTTTCCAATTTTGTTACTGTGTAGAAAGGTGCCAAAACCTTCCTTCCTGGATGGGTTTCTGCTTTTTTCCTCCAGAATCCCAGAGTGGTCCAGGTTGGGAGGGACCTCAAAGGTCACCCAGTCCCACCCCTGCCATGGGCAGGGACACCTTCCACTGTCCCAGGCTGCTCCAACCCAACCTGGCCTTCGACACTTCCAGGGATCCAGGGGCAGCCACAGCTTCTCTGGGAATTCCATCCCAGCCCCTCTCCACCCCCCCCCCACAGGAATTCCTTCTCAATATCCCATCTAAATTCCAACTCCTTCGGTTTGAAGCCATTCCCTTGTCCGGTCACTCCAGTTCCCAACGAAGAGTCTCTCTTTGTCTCCCTCATTGCCCCACTCAGATCGTGGAAGGTGCTCTGGGCTCTCCACATAAATTTCCTCTCTCCAGGCTGGACAGCCCCAACTTTCCCATCCAGTCTCCACAGGAGAGGTGCTCCAGTCTCCTTATCAACTTCGTGGCCCGTCCTGGACTCGCTCCAACAGTTCCGTGTCCTTCTTACGTTGGGAACACCAGAACGGGGTGCAGCGTTCCAGGCGGGGCCTCGGGCAGCATTCAGTGTCCGGGAGGATGCGCTGTCCCTGCTCCCACCCCGCTGGGCTGCCCGGGAGAGGAGCGGGAGCGCCCCGGGATGCGGTGGCGGCGCTCGACCGTTCAGCACCGCGGGCAGCGGCGGGGCCGGGGCCGCTCAGCACCGCGGACAGAGGCGCGGTCCTCTCGCTCCTCGGCCGGGACTGGGGGCTCGCTGCCCTTTGATGAGGATCTTTCCCTAACCTTGTCACTCCCGATCTCCCACCCTGGCAAAGCACCTCTTTTCCTCTCCTAAAAATCATTGCGATGCTCATGAGAATGGCACGAACCGAATCCGTAAAATTCCCAGGTTTTGCTGGAGCCAAGTCGCTCCAACAGGGGACTTTCTACCAAGAAATGCTCTTTTTAGAGGTGTAACCACACAAAACCTGCTTTTCCAAACGGGAATGGCTCTTTTCCCACCCTTTCTCCGTTTGTTGATGCCACAGAAATATCCAGTGGGGAAAAGAGCCAGGACTGAACTCCTCTGCTCCTAAACCCCCGTTTGTTTGTCATTCCTGCCCTGTGTGGTGCCTTCACAGCTGGGGCTTTTCCCAGTGATTTATGAAGGTTTGGTTCTAAAACCTTAATTCTCTCTGCAGCCTTTGGGTGTTCCTAGGTCTCCCACCTGCAGGAGAATCCTGTTTTTCCACTGCTGTCTGTGACATTCCCAGGGGTGTTTTGCACCTGCAGGGGCGATGGGAAGCTGAGGGGCAGGGAATATCAACGTATGGGAGGCAGTGAAATCCTAACGATCAGCGGGGCATTAACACGGGGAACATTCCCTCTTTCCTGCGAGCCTGGATTCCCAAATCAGCAGCCGAGAGGGAGCCATCTGATAAATATTTACAGTGTGATTTCTATAGAATGTAAAAATGCAAATCTTGCCCTTGAGCAGCGGGGATGGAAACATAATTAAAGATGAGGGAGACAAATCCAGCGCTGAGATGAAAAGGCCCTAATTAGAAATAAAATATTTGATGGTTTGGGGAGAAACATTAACGCTGATGTGGCTGTCAGACAACACTTGGAATGAAGGGAACATGGGAAAAAATGTTGTTTTCAACCCCTCCCATTGGCTTTGGATAATCTCAGCTCTAAACGTGAGCAGGGATTCACAGCACTGTGGCCCAACATGGAATTTATCTCTTAAAGGGATTTTTATGGAGAAATATTTGTGAACATAATCATCCGGAATGATTATCCAAGTTTAACTCTCTTGCAAATATTATCCCATGGGATTTTAACTGCTGGGATACAAAAGGACCCTTTTGAGCCTTTCTGCTGGTGGGAGCAGAACACCAATAATTCCTTCTTTTTTATGTTGTGTGTATTGAAGGTTGAGTATTGATGGGACCACTGATGTCGATTTGAGTCGTTGTGGTTTAGCAGCAGCAAAATCAATCCAGGAATGATCTTGGTTGACGATAAAATGTCTGATAAGACATTTCTGCTGGTGTGTCAGTGGGAATATTTGGCTGCTTGAGACACTCGAGAACAGTTTTGTTGAGCTCTGGGGTGGGTTTAGCTCTGTGAAGGTTCAGAAGGAGATGGCCCTGGTGGGTACCAATGAGAGGTCTCAAAAATAGGTTTATTTTAAGTCCCACTTCAGGAAATTTGGCTAAATCCTTCATAACCCCTTTCTAAGCTAATTTGATCTCCAATATCTCATTTATTCCCACGGCATCACCTTCCTTTTGCAAAGCCAGGCTCCAAAATGAAAATCAGATCAATGGAGGATTTAATGCTTAATTAAGCAGGGGGTGCAGAGCACATTTGCACCATCACAGAAAGTTCTTGGGGGGTTTCTCTCCAGCCCTGTGACAACACACTGAAAATCCAGAATTTTCTTTGTCCAAGGAACTGCCAGAGGACAGGGATAGGTGGGATTTTGGGAGGAATTGTTCCCTGGGAGGGTGGGCAGGCCCTGGCACAGGGTGCCCAGAGCAGCTGTGGCTGCCCCTGGATCCCTGGCAGTGCCCAAGGCCAGGTTGGACATTGGGGCTGGGAGCAGCCTGGGACAGTTGGAGGTGTCTCTGGATGTGACAGGGGGTGGAATGGGATGATCTTTGAGGTGCCTTCCAACCCAGACATTCCATGATTCTCCACCCTGTGTCCAGTGAGCTTTGCTGATGGCATTTGCAATCTTTGGGAATGATGACAATGACCTGATCTCTTTAGGCTGGAAAAGATCCCATTTTTAATCCAAAACTCCAAGACCTTTTATTGTCACCCTTCCCCAGCACTGCTGATGACAGAGATCCAAGAGGTGAATCCAGAGTCAAATACTGGAGCAGTGCAGGAAATGGGAGTGGGTTTGGAATGGGAAGAGTGGGAATGGTGGTGTGCCCCCAACACGGAATTATTTGAGACTGGGAGATTTCCAACCACAGGTTTCCCACAAGGAATTATCTTCACTGGCTGGAATGAATTATATTTTGGTGTGACCAAAAAAGAGGGGAAAATGTATGAAATTTAACTAATGGATGATAAAGTCATGATTGGACCAGGAGGAATTTGATGTATAAAATATATTTAATAGAAACTTCCTGGGATGGAGGGAAAATCCGATGGAAATTGCCCCATCCTGAGCCATTAAATTATTTTAGTGGCTCTATCACCAAAGAAATGTGGCAGCAGCAGCACTTTAATGGGGTCTATTACAGAACAGTGGATCTTCCCAAATATATCCAGATTATCTCCTCCCAAAGGGCAGAGTATTGATTCCTGCTCGTAAAAGGAATTTTCAGAGTAAACACACCGGAAAAGTGCATTTTGGTGGGAATAAATATGATTTGGGCTATTTCACCGCTCGGAATTTAAGCAAATAATAATAATAATAATTCTGGTTTGTGGGAGATTCTGACTCTATTTCAGTCACTCCGTTTTTGGAGGCAATTTTCCACCTGTGAAATGACTTCTTAGGGTCAGATAAAGTTCATTAGGAAGACGTAAATGACATTTTAGGGGGGGACAATGTGCTGAACACTTCTGCCAATGGGATGCATTTAAGGAAAAAGCTGTGTTTTCTTAGGGAATTTCTGCAGTGGAGTGAAAACTTCACAGTGGGGGTAAAAAAAGCCATTTAACTTCAGCAAAGATCCCAAAGCGAGCAGCACAGAAGCACCCTGGTGGTGGTGGTTCATGTCCCACCTGCTCTGCCCATCCTGGAGCTGAGTCCCACCACAGGTGATGCTTTTGGGAGGAAGGTCGGGCAGCTTTGCTCCTCAAGAACATCTCCTTAAATCCCATTTAACAGAGATTCCCACGTTGGAGTTATTCTGGTCCTCAACAAAACCTGATTAAATCCTGTGTTAATGGAGATTCCAATGTTGGAGTTATTCAGGTCTTCAGATTTTCTCCAAACCCTGTCTCTCACACCAATAATTTTTGGCAAAGCCACCCTTTTGCAAAGGTCTTTAGGAGATCCAAATCCAGCAGTGAACTTTGGGGTTTATTCCAGATTATTCATTGCTTCCATGATTTGTTTGATTGCATCACTTGGTTTTCCTTTTTTTTAAACTTCTGAGCTCTTTCTCCCTTTCATCTGAAATATCAGCCTCTATGAACACCCAAATTCCCCCAAATTCCCCTAAATTCCCCCAAATTCCTTTGTTCTACCCACGTGACAGTGAATTTTGAAGGGGTTTCCCATTTCTCAGGCTCTTCTCTCCAGTAAGATTTTGTTACCAGGGCCAGGATCACCTCACACCCCAGTTGTGTCCTTGTCTCTTGGACTGTGCTTTAAACTCCCCTTCGCTGGTGACTTCTGAAATTCTGACCTTGTTTTGCCCTTCTTTGCCCACACTGAATTCAATATTTCTCCTCCCGTTGGACAGGGCAGGGAAATGCTGGGAGCTGAGCAGTTCGCACCTGGGAACACCAGAGCCAGAGGTGAACTCTGGAATATTCCTGTGGTTTATTACATTTGACATTTTCCTGCCCTTCTGATAACACCTTCCCCACATCGTGTGTGCACCAGTCCTTCATTATTTGAAAATTTGGGAGCTTTTGTTTTCCCAACTAAACCCTTGTTTCCGGTTCCTAATTAAGGCACTGCTTTAATTGCATTAACTGCTCTCGTTCCGAGCCTGAGCGTGGCCGTGGAGCTCGGAAAACGCCGCTCCCATCGCGTCAGCGGCCACGCTTTGGCTTTTCCAAGGCATTTAAAATTCCATTGCTGTTCCAATAAACCTCAGCCAGTGGATTATTTTTCATGGACAGACAGTCCATCCTTCTCCTGGGGGTTTTATGGACAGAGTGTATAAAATGATAACGCAATGAATGGGCCACCTGCCATCCTCTATCAGCTGTTTAAATCAGCTGCTCCAGACAGGAATTCAATACAGGAGAAGCTGTTCCAAATGGATTTTTCAGGTACAAGGCATAACAAGGAATTTCAGGAGTATTCTTGATCCATTGGCACCGAGATAGCTTTAAAGGCATTTATGGGCCTTCAATAAAGATGCTTTCAAACCATCTTCAGAATAATAAAATCGCTTCGGTGCTCTGAGGAGCTCAGAAGAAAATCAAATTATTGTTAGATTTGATTATGGCAATGTCCAGAAATCCCAGATATTGGATAAAATCCACTGAGAAGCAAAAGGAGAATCTCATTTAGGGAGGGAAAGGAAGAGAAGGTTTTGCATGCAGGAATAGAATATTCCCCTGTAATTTTATTTTTATGTAAATTATGTAAATTAGATGAAGATGTCATAATATTTCCCGTGCTGAATTCGTGGTATTTATGAACACTGCAGTGCTGTTTCCCCCTCTCCCGGAAAAACCTGCTGCGCTTCCCAGAATGCTGGGGGTTTATTTTGTCTCCTGTGTTTAATTATGCAAAATTGGGATGCAAACTTAAATATGAAATCTTGAAGCCAAATTTCAGGGACAGATTTCCTACCTTGAAGGAAATGGAAAGGGACCATGGAGCTGCTGTGGGGAATTCAGTATTTTTTGGGATGTACAGCAATTAAAACAGGCTGCCCAGGGAAGTGGTGGATTCCTGGATTCACCATCCCTGGAAGTGTTCCAAAAATGTGTGGATGTGGCACTTGAGGACGTTATTTAGTGGTGAACGTGGGTTGATGGTTGGACTTGGTCTTGGAGGTCTTTTCCAACCTTAAGGACTCTGTGATTCCATGAAATGAGGCCTTGGTGTCTCTTCCCAAACTGGGAATGCTGCTGTGGCTTCCTGCCCACTTGGGGCCCATTTTGATGTTTCTCTTCCTGACAGTCAAATATTTCCTGGATTTTCTTCCAAAATAATTCTAAATTTGTTTTGTGGGGTGGAGTTTCATGGGTGGCTGTAGGGCAGGGCTGGACATTTGTCTGTTCCTTCCCATTTCTGGGAAATAAAACCCCCAAACCTTTGATTGAGCCCTGAATCTCCTCTAGGGCAGCAGCGAGGCTCAGAGGAGCTTGGAATTTGCACATACAAATCCCAGCCTGGCTTTTCCATGTCCCAGTTCCCATTCCCTGCCTTTAATCCTCACACACTTCTTTGTTAAGCCCATCTGCAGCAACTCCTTCACTCCCTTCTGATGGAACAGATCCTTATCCCAGAAGAAAGGGAACTGGACACCTTTGTGCACGGATTGTGACCTTTCCCTAAGGATTCGTGCTCCCTCTTGGAGAAATCTTTGGGAAGGCACTGATTCCCTGCAAATCTGAGCCTGACTCATCACATCATCAGAAAGCCCCAAACCCAACTCGATGCGTAAAAACATCCCAGAGTTCTTAACTCGCTCTCCAGGAGGAGTTTAATGAGCCAGAAAATTAAGAATATTCACATTTTTTTCCAGCAAGGAGATATTTTAATTCCAAACATTCCTACTTAATTTCCCTCGGAGCATAAGCTCAGACTTTCTGTGGCAATGTCCTTTCAGCTGTCCTTGTCTTTGGGATTTATTTTTTCCATGCTCTTATTTTAAACCCAGCTCTTTGACACACAAAAAAGTATTATTTCATTTATTAGGGGCCGTGCCCACCATGAGATAATCACGGAGAAGGAATGAGAGGCTGTCACTGACTCCTCTCTCCATGAGAAAGGAATGTCAGAGCTCCTGGCTCTCAATGGATGCCTTTTCCAGCAGCACTGAAGGGCTTTATTTGGATTCTTCCAGCACCACTGTGCTTTGTTCCCAGCCTTGGCCACACAGTGGAACTTTGTGTGCCGGAAGGGCTGATGCCAGCGGTGGAAAAGGTCCTAAAAACTCATGGAATTTCTTTTGGGATACATGAGCCTCAGTAAATAAGGTTTTATTACAGCACCAGGAGCAGAAAGAGAGGCATGGTTGGAGAAGGGTCTTGCTTAGAGTGTGACAGAACAAATCAGGTCGGGACAGGTTTAATTCAGGTGAATCGGGGTTTAATCCCAAACTCTCAAAGTTTGGCTCTTCCAAGAGGGATTTTTATTAAAATATTCAAGTCAAAGTTTAGCCTTGTGCAAGCCTAAACTCCAATTAAATTAAAATTTTGTTGAAGTTGAATTAAAATTCAATTTTAGCATCACCTGCTGTTCTTTTTTCCACTTGACTAGGACTAAACAGGAACTTGAGTGTAGGGTTTTTATAATTGGTGGTTTTCCCTGGGAAAGGTTTGTTTTAGTGTCTCCTCCAGTCACAGAGCAGTCCAACCAGTGGGAACGAGCTGTGTTTGTAACTCCAGCGCTGGTTTGGCTGCAGGGCTGGATATTCTGGATTGACCCATGTCAGAAACTTGGATGTCTAAAAGTGAACCCTCAGTGCATCAGGTCTTCTGCTCCTCCTGTGCTTTCCTAGAATTCCAGGATGGTTTGGGTGGGAAGGGACCTTAAATCCCATCCCATCCCAAGGGGAGGGACATCTTCCACTATCCCAGGCTGCTCCAAGCCTCATCCAGCCCGGCCTGGGACACTCCCAGGGATGGGGAAGTTGTCCCAGTGTGTTGCTTATTTCCTTGGTTAAATCAGTGCCAGAGATAAATTTAATTCCTGTGGAATTTCACTTAAAACACAGAAATTGCCCCAGTTTTTGGGAATTCACTGTGATGTAAATGATGGGGAAATGTAGCTGTATCCTACTATAAACATTTCCATGTGTGAAGTAACTTACAATTGCGTGATCCAGGTGTTTTCCTGCTCCACAAAACCTGGATGGACACGTGCAAAACACAAATATCCAGCATCCATCTGCATCCCAACTCCTGCATCCCTTGGCAGAGGGATGCTGTGGGATCAGTCCCTGAACGAGCCTCTCCCTGCCCCCACAAGCTGGGGATTTATCCGAGCAGCCTGACCTTCCCCAGGGACTGATAACTCAACTTCCTCCCCTTCAGCATCTCAATTAAATGTTGGGAAAGCCTTGCTTGGCCATTAGGATGAAAAATCCAGGATTGGAAATGATTACTTATTAAATATTTCCTGGGCACTCCTGAAAAAAAAAGCTGGATTTTTACATTTAGCTGGTTTGGGAGCTCAGCAGCTGGAGAAGGAGCCGTGAACCTCTCCTGATCACAGCCAAGACGCCTGGAAAAATGTTTCCACAGTGACAGTAAAATCTTAATAACCTGTCAAAGGCGCTGCTCAGGAGAGGTTTGGGATGAGAAATTGCTCCAAGATTTCCAGCTGAACAATGCTGGGTTCCTTGTACATCCATCAAAACCCAAAGTGAAAGTTAATTTACCTCAAGTCTTGCTGCTGAGCAAAGCCAGGGCCTACTTTTTAATTTTCCGGGAGAAAATTGGGCATTTCAGCTGTGGCTTTTCGAGAGCCAACGTTTGTGAGGAGAAAAATCCCAGTGGGGAAAGACTGGGAGTGATCAAATACTTGGAGGTGCTGTTAAATCTGAGATAATTGTTACCTCAACACAAAAACTGGGGAAAAATTAAATAAATTACAACAGGGCCCCAAAGTGCCTAATTAACCTGACAGATTAATTACACCCCCAGGGAAATTTGGGCAATAGGATCAGGAAAAACTGGCCTGGTTTTGGACAATCTGATCAGGGGAAATTGAAATCTCCTGGTTCAGGAGAGCCTGGACACCCAAATTGTTCAGGATTCCGGGCGGCCTTCAAACAATCAGACAAATAGGAGCTGCTCCCAAGGAATTTTCTCCCAAAAAAATGAAATCCATACCTTTTCCTCTCACAGATGTTCTCCCAAACTTTGCATTTGTCCCATCTCTGCAGGTTGCTGTTGGTCACAGAAGTAGTTTGGGGTTTTTTTCAGGTTTGTTTAAAGCAGGGCCCTGTTGGGGTCCCTCCCCCGCCGTGTAGCCCTGGGAGAGGGGCCCTGAGGGCACAGACACGGGGTTTCCCTGCCCCTGCTCAGCCTCGTTCCCATGGGTTGGTTTGTGTTCCCTGCGCGGGCAGAAGGACCCTTGGTCCCGTGACTGGAACAGTTCCTCGGCAGAGCCCCGGCCATGCGGCTGGAGAAATAAACATCTCTCTGAAACAGCTATCAAGAATCTGTCTGTCCGTATATATTTCCTTTCCACGGGACTCCTGGTTTGGTATATGCGTGTTGCAGGATCCCCACTGCAACAAATGGTGGGGAATGCGGGCAGAACGATCCCCGATCCCTAAGCGACTGATTTGTGTGAGTAAACCCTGGAAACTTTGGATTCCTCTTCTTGGTTTTGCTTTGCTATTCCATATCTAAACTATGGAGGAACGGTGGGAAGACTCTTGGCTCTCCGAGCTGCATATGGACATTTATCTTAAACTTAAAATGATTCTTGAACAACGATTTTTGAATTTTAGCTTGATTCAAGCTCAAAAAGAACTGAAACACTTCCTGGCATGGTTGTTTAAGAACTTTTTCTATGTTTCTTGGGATTTAATTCTTACCAAGGGCTTTTGGAAAACCGTTTGGACACAGTTAATATTGGAGTCAAAATATATGCCGATGGAAGAATATTTTCGTGAATATTATTTAGTTACCGAGACCGTTGAGCAATGTCAGCTGTGTCCTGGCGAAGGGAAGCCTGGCACAGGGACCGTGCGGCCCAGGCCACATGCACCGAGCACTCTGCGAGCAGCAGCGAGGCAGTTCCCGCGTGCGGGCAGAGCCACGCCAGCCGCAGTGTCGGCGGCGGAGCGAGGAGCGGCGGGACCCGGCGGTGCCCGCCCGGCCCCACGCAGCGCGTGGTGGAGCGAGCCCCGGGAACGCCCGACCGAGAGGGGAGGCGCGCGGGCGGCGGCGGTGGAGCGGAGCCGTGCCCAGCTGAAACACGCGCTGGAGCAGGGCGCGGGGGGGTCGTCGCTCGGGGGCCTGGCAGAGATGTGGGTGCAGCGCCCGGCATCGGCAGCGAAGCTGCGACCAGAGGAGGCGGCGCACGGAGAACTGAGCGGCGCGGCCCGGCCCGGCCCGCGCAGCCCCGAACGCGACCCCGGGAAGAGCGCGCAGGCACCAGCAGCCCCGACAATTCCAACACGGGAGCGACCGAAAGAGAGAGCAAAGACGCAGCGAGACAGAAAACAGCAGCCACTCGGAAAAAGGAAAAGATCATAGTACCTAAGATCTTAGGGATAGTAAAATGGTATAATGTTAAGCAAAATTATGGTTTTATGACAAGGTGTGACAACCAGCAAGACATATTCGTGCATAGAACTGCTATTAAAAAGAATAACCCTGAAAAATGCATCCCAAGCTTGGGAGATGGAGAGGTGGTGCAATTCAAAATTATACGAGGTAGAAAAGGGTTACAAGCATCGCAGGTCACTGGGCCTGATGGTGTTCCTGTAAAAGGCAGTATATATGCAAAAAATCGTAGTCATGTTAGACAGTATCTCTATTGTAAGTCCCCCCCTACAGTCTCCCTTTCCTAATCCCACCTTTCCCTTTTACCCTATGTCCTATTACCCCCAGTGTATTCCCAATCCGTTTTTTCACCCATGGTTTCCCTCACAAAACCATGCTTTTGCCAACTGTTTCCCCAAAAATCCCTTTCCAATGCCGAGTGGAGGATGAAAAGGGGGAGGGAAGAAGTTAAACCCTCTCCTGCCTCAGTTTCCCCACAAAGCATGCTCAGAGAGTTCTGTCTCCCTTCTGTCAGCCCTAAGATGTTCCACAGAATCTGCTTGGACATTTAAAGACTCAGGAGGGTGGCTTGTTTTGTCTTGAAACGGTTCTTGTAATGTTTATCCAGTTGTTTTCATTCTCCTTTTATTAAAATAAAATGGGTGAGGTGTTGGGGTCCCTCCCCCGCCGTGTAGCCCTGGGAGAGGGGCCCTGAGGGCACAGACACGGGGTTTCCCTGCCCCTGCTCAGCCTCATTCCCATGGGTTGGTTTGTGTTCCCTGCGCGGGCAGAAGGACCCTTGGTCCCGTGACTGGAACAGTTCCTCAGCAGAGCTCCGGCCATGCGGCTGGAGAAATAAACATCTCTCTGAAACAGCTATCAAGAATCTGTCTGTCCGTATATATTTCCTTTCCACGGGACTCCTGGTTTGGTATATGCGTGTTGCAGGATCCTCACTGCAACAGGGCCCTGTGGAAGGAAAGGTGGGTTTGAGTTCTGCCTTCCCTCACACCCTGAGGAGCAGAGCTGGTGACGATGGCCCAGCCCCAGGCAGGCAGGACAATGGTTTTTTCCTGCTTTAAAGGCCTGAGAGTTATCCAGGATTTTCTGGGAGAGCCACGTCAACATAAGGAATGTGGGGACACCCTTTAAGGGGTTTCTTGGAGCTGTTATGCATTTAAATTGTCCCATTAGGGGGGCCACGCTCCCCTGGCTGCCAATAAAATCAGTCTCGGGAGAGCTGTGGGGGCTCTCCCAGGAATTATTCCTGCTCTTTCCCACTTGAATGGGTTGCTTATTTTAGGAAAACAATGATTTTCTCCAAACGAGGCAGCCTGAAGTTTAACCTTTGTGGGTGGGTATTTATTTGCTGTGATTGCTGGGTGATGTTCTTATCTCTTATCACAGATTCGCTCAATAAACGAGTTCATAAACACCTGATCAGGCCCCGCATGGATCCAGATTCCTGGATTCCTTTTCAATTCCTTGATTCCCTGCTCCTTGCCAGTCAACATGAATCCCAAAGAGACAGCCAAAAAACAGAGGTGGGGACACAACGATTTCCTGCAGTGGCTTTTGTCCGTAATTAACAATAAAAGCTAAAATAGAAATGTTAATTATTGCCTGTAACACTCAGCTCTGCTTCACTTCTAAAGGATTGGGAGAATTTAGGTTGGAATATTAAAAATATCCTTAAAGATAGGAATACCTGGGAAATGTCTCTCCAAAACTCCACAGCCCTGGCACAGGGTGCCCAGAGAAGCTGTGGCTGCCCCTGGATCCCTGGCAGTGTCCAAGGCCAGGTTGGAGCCACCTGGGATGGGGGAATCTCCTCAGAAATTGCTTTTATCCCGGTTTTCAGGGAAATTTTGAAGTCTTTTAATCACTCAGAGCATGTGAAGGACGTGGTGCTGTATCAGCCAGCAAGACTTTTATAATATTTAATAAAATCAAGGAGAGTATTCCCGCCCTGAGGGAGCAGATTGCAAGGGAAACTGCCCCCAATCCGTGAGCCTCTGGGGACCCAGCAATTTAGGGAATGCTCATTGCTGTGCTTCCAGACAATTCCCTGACTGTAATCCCATTTCCAAGCTGGCTTTCCCTCCTGCCTGGCAGCAGGAGCTCTCAGACAAGGAATTTGTGAAGCTTGGATCACTTCCTGCTTGGGACAGCTTTGCTTAAAGGTGATCCTGAAGTTTAAGGAACTTCCCAGGAGTTTTACTCCAGACTCGGGGTATTTTTGGAGAGCTGCTGGTTGGAGAAGTGGAAGGAAAGCAGATTTTCCTAAGGAAAATGGGAGGCACCTGTGGTACCTCTGGTTTTCTTCCTACCACTGGGACAATCCCAGCTGGGGTGGATTCCAAGCCTTCCCTTCGCTCCAGGGCTCAGCTACATCACTGCCATCCCACTCTTGTCCATAAAACCACACTACAGCCAGCAAAGAGTTCTCCCAAATCCGTGAATAAATCCCTAATTTTGCTGTGTCACTGCTGCCGAGCGATGCCACCTTCGAAATCCAAATTAAGTCACGGCATTAAAGCCGACTCTGCTTTTCCGGCCCGGGCTGAGCTCACCTGAGTCCCCCCATCCCAAATGCATCCCTTTGCCAGATCCTAAAAGCACGTTGTTGTCCCAGCCGGAATTTGCATTTCCAGGAGGGATTTCTTTTGTCTCCCGGTGCTGATTTGATTGTCCTCGCTGATAATCGCTTGATTAGCCTCCCATCAGCTCTAATAACTTGTTTCCTCCTGATCAGGGAGCCTGAGAAACCAATACGGGATGGAGTGGGGAATATCCCAGGTTTATTCCAGAGGAACCAGGAAAGGCACAGCCCTGCAGCTCCTGGAATAACTTAATGAATGAGAGCTGATTTCAGCCACCTCATGGATATAAATGGATACAAAAATCCCAATTTCAGTGTAAAATAGGGATTGCAATGTGTTCTGTGCCATTGGAATTGCAGGAGAGGGAAAGCAGCAGTTCTCCTGGGCTCTCCACATCCCCTCCAGAACAGGGAGAGCCTGGAGCTCTCCCTATTCCATCATTCCATGATATTCCTGACCCAGCAGCCTGGAGCAGGGGGTTGGGAACACCCAGTGCTCATTCCAGGGCCACCAGGAAAGGCACAGCCCTGCAGCTCCAGGAGTAACTTCATGAATGGATATAAACAGAGCTCAAATCCCATTTTTAATGTAAATTCGGGGTTGAGACGTGTCCTGAAATGTTGGAATTGCAGGAGAGGGATTGCTGGGCTCGCCACATTCCCTCTCCTCCTGCCTGAGCCCCTCATCCCCATCCTTCCCTCCCTCCCTCCCTCCCTGGAACATTAGGAAAGTAAAGAAAGCTGAATAAATGAAAAGCCCTGTGAATTATTTATCCCTCTGGAGCGGCTCTTCCCAGCTTTTCCAGAGCCCTCCCTCCCCCTCTCAGAGCCGCTCAGCTCTGCTTTAGGTTTGTTTTAAATTAGCCAAGGTTTCCTTCCATTTTAATGCCCCCCACTAATTAATAATTAATGGCCTCACTGGCTCTGGAATCTGTTTTTTTCCAAGCAGGGATTCAGGGACAGGGAGCGAGGCTGATCCTGCTCCTGCTCAGGCTCCACCACTGCCCAGCTGGGAAATAACTTCAGGTTTTTAACTGAATGTTGCATTTTTTCAACTTTTTGGTGCATTTTTTCACCTTTTGGATGTATTTTTCCATCCTTAGTGTATTTTTTCCACTTTCTGGTGGTTTTTTTCCTGTCACTCTGCTCCTCCGTGGACCTTTCCCAGTCCTTTTTTCCTCTCTGCTCACTTTCTTCCCTTTAATCTCATTTTTTTGGGGCTTTTCCCTCCAATTTTTGCTTCCTGTGCCACCACCCCCACAGAGTTTTCGGGGCTTTTTTCCTTTTTGAATAATTTTTACCCCATTTTTTGCAGTTTTCTCCATTCTCTCCGTGTGATTTTCACTCCAGCTCTGCTCAGGAGGGTTCCCCACTCTCTGCCCCTGCTGGAGGGACTCCACAGCCAAAATATCCCAACGACCTTTCCATATTTCCAACAGCAGATGGACCTAGAATGCCAAATTCTGGGATTTATTTTCCTTGGTTTTGTTTGAGTCGGGCATAATTTAATCCTTGAAAATGAAAAATTCCTTCTTGAACATTCCCCACCTTTTTTTCTTTAAACCTTGAAGGAGTTTTTTGCCTTTGTGGCTCTTCCTGGGAGGAATCCCCTGAGGATTAACACATCCCTGAGGAACTGCAACAGGAAAAACCGATGGAGAATAAATATTTTTTTATTTTAATCATTTTTTTTCCCCGGAGGAGACTTGCAGGGAGTGCTTTGTGTCCATTTTTCAGCTGCTGATCCGGGAAAAAATTCCAAATTTACCTAAAGAAAGACTCGAGGAGGGCGCTGAGGACACCTCTCCCGGGATTCTCCCGCTCCAAGAGTCAGCCTGGATTTCCTGTCAGGATGCAGAACATCCCCACAGCTGCTGCTGGAACTTTCACAGCTCCTTTTTAATCCATTTAGAAAGAGAATTTGAAAAGCCAGGACAGGTTATTCAAGGGAGTCACCCCCGGTGGAGGTGAGATTTCCAAGCTTTATTGTGGAAAAGTGAATTATGACAAGTTAAAATTGCAAAGGCGCCAGGCAGGATGGAATTAGGGGTTGGAAGGACTGGAATATTCATCTGGGATTGCTTTATTTGTGGTCTGACTTGGGAAAAGGGGGAAAATTTCCTGCCTTTTCCGGCCATCCACAGAGCCTGTGGAAATGAGGAGAGGTTGGAGAGATGTCCAGGATTGGTGCTTGGAAATGAATCCCCATTTTTGAGCTTCCTGCAATTTGCTGGCTGCTAGAAATATTCCCAGTTTTTTCTTGGATGATCTCTACGTTTCTATGACACCTCCCACTGTCCCAGGCTGCTCCCAGCCCCAGTGTCCAGCCTGGCCTTGGGCACTTCCAGGGATCCAGGGGCAGCCACAGCTGCTCTGGGAATTCCAGCCCAGCCCCTCCCAGGGAACAACTCCTTCCCAAAATCCCATCTGTCCCTCTGTCCTTGTGAAGCCATTCCCCCTTTTCCTGCCACTCCTTTCTCCAAGGGATGTGTTCAAAGGATGGGGATGGGAGGAGGATGGTGGGATCAGGGATGTGTTTGTTTGTGCTCCAATCCCATGAGGAATTAGCAGAAACCCATCAGAGAAAATCCTGATCCTGTATTGGAACAGGGGGATTAAGGGATCCAAGGAATTGTCCGTGCCTGGGGTTGCAGCACATCATGGACATTTCATTAATTAATTCATTCACTAATTAGCGCCGAGGGAGCCAGGGACAAACTGGTCCTGGCTAAAGGGGGGAAGGTCTGAGGGAAGAGAAACAGATTCTAGGGACAAAGCACAAAGTCCTGCTCCCACAACCCCCTCCAGTCCCCTCCGGGTGAGTCAGGATGCAGCTCCCAGCAACACTGGATTAGGGATCTTTTCCCAGGTGAAATCAGGGATTTTCCAATCCCACGAAACTCTGAGGTTCTCAGAGTTCCCAGTCCCAGAGCTGGCTCCTGCTGCAGCCAAGGACAGCCCATCCCAAAGCGCAGCTTCACCTTCTCAGCCGGAGGGAAAATACTCCCAAAGTTCCCATCTTCCCAAAATCCATGAATGAGGAGATTTTGTTGAAATTCCTATTTAGGATAAACTGGAGCTGCAGGAGCCTGGGAATTCCGTGCTGGAATGCCTGGATGGCTCCCTTCACCCTTCTCCTCAGACACAGCCCAGAGCAGCAACAAGCCCACCTTAAACATGGAAAAGAATCCAAGGGATAAGAAACGCCAGGAATCGAGGCCGGAAATTCATTGGCTGGAGTTCCCTGCTGCTGGAATGTCATTTGGCTCAGATAACAGGGCAGGAATTCCAGCTTTTCCAGCCCCGATGTGAGCAGCGGGAGCCGAGGGAAGCGTTAGTGCTGAGCTGATTGCTCATCCCGCTTCCAACGGAAAGGGTTTTCCATGGGAAAGAGCGGACCTGAGGGGATTTGGGGTTTGGCCACTGTGGAGCAGCTTCAGGCACCAGATTCCAACCGATCTCCCTGGGGAAGGAGAGAGGATCCTCTGGATACTTTAATCCATTTCCAGACTCCGGAGCAGGTCTGGGATTGCCGCAAACAGCGGAATTCCAGGGGCAGATCCCGGCGGGAGGCACCCAGCAGGCAGCACCGCGGGGAGCAGAGCCCGGCCTGGCCTCCGCCTCAACACCGCCAGGATTTGCCACCAGCATTCCTTACCCAGGATAATCCCGAGGTTTTTCCTGGAATTCCCAGCACCGTTACTTCGCTCCGGGCTTTTCCGTTCGGAGCTGAAAGCTTTCCCTGCATTCCATGCCCAGGCAGGCTGGGAAGTGCTGCCGAAAGCAGGAGCTCCAGCCGGATCCAGCCCTGCTCTCCCTGTTCCGGAGCTGTTCCTGTGGTGCTTCCCACCAGGAAGGGCGCGCGAGAAGCTGGAGACGCGGATTTGATTCGGGAAACCCCAGGAATGCTGAGGAACACCTCCAGGATGGCGTGAGTTTGGAAAGAGGCGATAAAAACCCCAAACGGATAAAAAGTCATGGCACATTAATGCTTGGAATTGTCCGCTGGAGCAGCACGGGAAGAGGGATGAATAATTCAAGGCAGACAGGATTTCCCTGGCAAGGTCGAGGCCTGTGAAGGGGAGGATTTTTGGGAGAGAGCAGCAACCTGCTTTCTTTGGGAAGAGAGCTCCGTCCACCCCGAGGGGTCAGGAGACTTCAGGGACCGTCTGGATTTTGGGAGATTGTTTTGGAAGCGGCTCCGCCGGCGGGACGCAGGGCTCGGCTGGAATCTCGGATGCCAAAGGAATTCAAAGTGGATTTTTCAGCTCCACGGGCGAATCCCGGAGGAATGGGCAGCGGGAAGGGCGAGCAGGGAGCGGAGCCCTAAGCGGCCGGAGCGGGGCTCGGGATCCCGACACGCCAATCCCTGGGATTTCTCCCAAAATGGCCTGAAAGAGGAGCCGGGAGTGGAAGATGAATGTGAGTACCCGAAAATCGGATCCGCTCAGGCTGAGCTCTGCTCGGTGTTACCTCAGCCTGGGGACAGATCCTTTCAATAATTCCCAAAAAACCTCTGCTGCACCTCGTTGGAATGAGCAGGGCTTTGTAGGCACTGGGGAAGGAGCCGCAGGATAGGGAAGAACTCCAGGGATTCTGATTCCGGAGCCCAGCTCAGCCTGGAGCCACCTCAGCAGCTCACAGAGATTATTAAGACATTTATTTCTTTATTAAGAGATTTATTTATTTATTTATTTATTCATTCATTTATTAAGACATTTATTTAATATATTTTTTTATTTTTTTATGGAGAGATTTATTTATTTATTTATTTATTAAGACATTTATTTCTTTATTAAGAGATTTATTTATTAAGACATTTATTTAGTTATTAAGATGTTTATTGCTTAAGACATTTATTTATTAAGAGATTTATTCATTTATTTATTAAGACATTTATTTAGTTATTAAGGTATTTATTGCTTAAGACTTTTACTTATTTCTTTATTAAGATATTTATTTATTTACTAAGACATTTATTCATTTATTAAGACATTTATTGTTACTAAGGGATATGCAGCATTCCAGAATAATATTAATATTAATAATAATAAATATCTTGGCTCGTTCTCCACACCCCCAAGTGCATCCCAGGCTCCGGTCTGAGCTCAGCAGCCCAAAATATCCATGGATTTTATTCCTCTGCAGCAGCAACAGCTCCACCAGCAAATCTTGGATCCTTGGGAGGGATCCTAGTGGACCGTAGGTCATTATTTTTAAACTTAATTGGATTTATTTGATGAATTTTCCCTGTTGATTTCTCACGGAGGCCGTAGAGGGCAGGGAGCAAATTCCTTGGAGCGACCTGCTGGGAGTTTGTGGGGCTGGGGATTTTATAGGGAATTACTCCAGGAGGGATTTTAAGCCGGGGGTGTGAGACCCTGCAGGCAGAGCTGTGGGTCTCAGGGAATTCGGGATGCTGGGCTGGGATTGTGACTCAGCATCCTCAGCCCAGGGACGGATGTGCTGGGAGCAGGGAGAGGCAGGCAGGACGTGGTGTCCAGGAATTCTGGGATCCGCTGGGATGTGCAGCTCCCTGCAGCACCCCTGGATCCAGGATCCCTCCCTGGGTCTCTTGGGATGGTCCCTGGCTCCAGGGGCTGCTCCAGCCGCTGTTTCCCATCCCTGGGAGGCAGGGAAGGAGCTGCCCCATGGATGTGCTGCCCCTCACGGTCACGACCCATCCGCAGGGATGGGAGCGGGGGAGCACAGGGCCTGGGAAAGGCGTGTCCACGCCAGGAACCCCCAGTCCCCTGGATCTGTTTGGGATCTGTTTCCCACACGTTCGGATAACGTGTGTTCGGCTCGTTCCCCTGAAATTCCCTGGATTTCAGACTCATCTTGGCTGGATTTAAAACTCTGCTTGGGCCGGCTTTTGTGGAGGGTTGGACATAGTGGATGGGGAGGGATTTGGGATTCGGGATTTGGGATTTGGTTTGGGGGCAGAGCAAAAGTTAAACTCCAGCACCCCCTCGAATAAAAGGCAACACCTTGGATATTCCCAGGCAGCTTTAGGATTTCAGGAATGCCCCAGGTCTGGGAGGTGTCTGGGAATGTGTTGTCACCACTGGGGTGGCCGGAGGGCTCCATCCTCCATCCCTGATCCAGGGATGCTTTCCAGGCACTCCCTTTTCCCTCCCTGGGAGTTATTTTGTGCTGTCTCCTTTCTCCCAGCACTAACATCCTCAATTTTCCCTCATTCCCATAACTCATACCAAACCCTCGGTGTTAATTGGAGCCCAGCACGGCCGTGCCAGCCCCGCTAAGAGGATTATCCACTTTCTGTCTCCCTGGCTTTCCAGGGGGAAATCCGGCAGCACGAGGCCATTCCCAAAGCCCTGGCTGCAATATGAGCTGTAGATCGTGGAGTCATGGGAGGAATCATGGAATGGCTGGGGTTGGAAGCTACTTTAGATCTGATATCATTTATATATATATATAATTTATCTGTGTTGGTCTGGGGAGTTGGCCTTGGGTCTTTCCTTCCATATGAGGTGGGATGATTTATAAAACTAGGTTTTATTCCCTGGAAAGCTGCTCCCAGGCCTTATCCCTGCTGGCAGGAATTGCTAACCACAGAAAAAGGAACATCCCGTGCTCTACCAGGCCTGCAGCAAAGTTATTCCGTGGCCAGAGTCTCCCTGGTTGGGATTTTGGGGCTGGAAAAGCCCAAACTGGAGCTGTCTGCATGAGGCACGGAGCTGAAAAGAGCAGAGAGGGAGGGAACAGAGTGAGACAAAGGCTGAGCAGTTGCTTCCAGCCGAAAATGTAGATTTATGCAGAAAACAAACATCAAGAGCTGCATCTGTTGCAGGCTTAGTACAATTCCTCATCAGGGAGCAGAGCTCCTTCCTCACTGCTCCATTTGCTGCAGCCACAGATTTTATTTTCCCTGGATTTGCGTGTCATGAAGGAGTTTGGGGTTTTTTTGAAGTTGCATTTCTGTCTTGGAATATAAATGAGTATAAAAATACTTCCCTGGGCTGGGTGACCACGCTTCTAAACCTCCATCCATCAGCTCCTCGATGTGTTTGGGAAAACCAAGCAGGGAAAAGCTGGGAAAGAGCCTTTGGATAATGCAGAGGTGTTTGGGGGATAACAGGGATGGCTTTCCTGCCCTTTCCCTGTGTGCAGTCTGCATCCCAAGGGATGGGGGAGGGAAGCTTTCCCCCAGCAATTCCCCCCTCCCTGTGGCTCTTCCACACTCATTCATTTTGGAGAGCGATTCTGGAGTGCCTGAGAGGGATCTGTGCCCGTGCAGCTGCATTTCTGCACCCTCTGCTGCTCCTGGGGCTCCTGTGCTGCTCCTCCGGCTTCTCAGGGAGCAAATCCTGGGAGGAGCAGCTGGGAAAGGGGCTCAGGCTGGAGCAAAGGAGGCTCAGGGGGGACCTTGTGGCTCTGCACAAGTCCCTGACAGGAGGGGGCAGCCGGGGGGGTCGGGCTCTGCTCGCAGGGAACAGGGACAGGAGGAGAGGGAACGGCCTCAGGTTGCAGCAGAGGAAGTTTAGGTTGGATATTGGAAAAACGCCTTCCTGGAAAGGGTGCTCAGGTCTTGGCAGGGGCTGCCCAGGGAGGTTTGGAGTGCCCATCCCTGGAGGTGTCCAAGGAAGGGCTGGAGGTGGCACTCGGTGCTCTGGGCTGGGGACAGGGAGGGGATGGGTCACAGGCTGGACTCGATGATCTCGGAGATCTTTTCCAACCTCAGTGATCCTGGAATTCCATGACTTTGGGGCTGTTCCATGGGTGCAACACCGCAAGCCAGATTTGGGGGATAACTGAGGGGAGATGCTTGAGGAGGCCACCAGAAATGGGCCAGGGGTCTCAGAGACACCTTCCCAAAAGCAGCTCCTGGAATCCCAGAATCACCAGGGTTGGAAAAGCCCTCCCAGCCCATCGAATCCAACCTTTTCACGACCCAAAGCCGGAGGGGAGCCAAGGAATCCCCCCCACACATCCAGGGAACGCTGTGGGCATCCCAGGGCCCATCCCACACACGCAGCTCCGCCTCTGGCAGAGGAATGAGAGGAAAAGCTGGGGAGGAGAAGGCAGCGCAGGGAGTTTGGGCCTGGCCCTGAGGTTTAGAGTGAAAAACAAAAGTTAAACTCAGAGCACTTTGCTCTGAGCCTGATTATTGAGCCGCGGTCAGGCGGCTCCTGGGAAGGGCTGGACTGAGGATCCCATAAATCATGCGGGAAAAGCAAAGCCTCGTGCAGAGCTGAACCGCACCCCGGGGGGAACGGGACCCGAAGGTCCAGAAACAGCAAAGGGGAATTGTCCTTGACGGGAACCGGGAACCAGCAACAGCTGTCGGCTCAGAATTCACCGGTAACGGAGCAGATTGCCGGGATTTGATCCCGCCCTTTGAAGGGCGCCTGCAGGAATTTCTTTTCCAGCCGGAATTGCACCTTCCCCTCTCCCGGTTCGCTCCGTGTGCCCGGCTTTGGCTGCTTTAGGCTGGGATTAATCATCTGTAACCTGACTCGACCCCTGAGCCGAGCTCAGGCGGTGCTGCCAGGGAGGGGAATCTTGGGGAACGTGAGATTGCGGATTGCGGGAGGAATATCCAAACTTCATTTTTCCAAACCGTTTTCTGTGCCTCTCCTTTAACTGATTCGGACAAGAAATGATCCGCTGTAAGATATCTGCAGGAAGTTCACAGTGCTCAGCCCTAAATCAGGCAGTGAGCTGGATCATCCAGGAGGCAACAAAAACTTGGGCGAAATCGCTGAGGGTTGATTTTCGCTCCAAACATTCCCGGCTGCAGCTCAGGCAGGTGGGATCAGTCTTCCTGGATTCCTCTGGAGCTGGGCACGCTCCTCCCCGCTTCTGTTGGACTTCAGCCCCTCCCAGAGATAACCAGAGGCCCCCGAGGTGATTAACACACTCCTTAATTAACCTGAAACTTCCTTGCGGGGCTGGTTCCTCTCTGCCCGAAGGATCAGGAGGAATTTTGGGGGAGAAACGCTGCGAAAGCTTCTCTGCACACGCTGGAATTCGGGAGTTGATGCATTGAGAGGAAGCAACAGAAATAGCGAGATTCGGCCGGGCTCTGTGGATTCCTGCATTTGAAATATTCCAGCTATTTCCCTGCTCGCATTCCTTACCCACGTGCCTTCCTAAGCACTTTATTAAAGGGCATTTTTTCCCCCCCTGGCCTTGACGATTACACGGAATTCCAGAGGCTGCTGGACAGATAAAGAGATTCCTTTTGTTTATTCCAAGGATTTTAATGCCCTTCCTGTGCTTCCAGACTGGGACAGGCACAGGGAAAGCAGCTCCATCCCTGGAATGGATTGGAAGGGGCTGGGAGCAACGTGGGGTGGGGGAAGGTGTCCCTGCCCTGGGGATTGGAACTGGATGAACTTTAATGTCCCTTCCAACCCAAACAATTCCATGGTTCTGTGATCCATCCCGGAGCAAATAATTCAGAGGAAAACCAGTCTGGGCAGGAGCAGCTCTTTCATCAGCCAGATTTTACAAAGGAAAGGAGACGACGGGGACTTTTCTGGGTGCTTTAGGACATGGGGGAACTTCTGGGAGTGAGGGAAGCCCTGGCAGAGGTGGAACCATCCCAGCAAACATCAAATCCCAGTCTGGAGAACTGGGAGCTGCCAGAACCCAAAATGCTGTGCATGGCCTAAGAGGGATTGATTTTGGGATGCTGCCCTTGTCCCCCTGCTGCACCTGTGCCCTCCTGTGCCACCAGAGGAGCTTTGGTGGCAGTGCCATCACTCAGAGTCCTGCTGGGATTTCCCTCCCCCTCCTCCCCCCCTCTAAATTAAGCAAAGGATTAATTTGCTAAATTTAATTGGCTGAATTTAAAGAGTTAAGCTGCAAATCCAAACGGTACAAGAACAATGCCCACAGGGGTTTCGCCCGAAGCCCTGGGCCCTCCAGCTCCCCGAGGGAGGATGCAGCATTCCAGAGGGGGATGCAGCTGGATGGATCCTGTCCCTGAACCCCACAGAGCTGCAGGTGAGTCCCCACCGTGTCGATTTTTAAGTGAAATGGCCTTTTTTGTGCATTTTGGCAGTGGTGTTTGGTTTGTTGCTGGAGTCTCAGGGATGCAGGGCTGAGAAACCTGGAGCAATGCAGCATCCCAGTGCTCCTAATCCCAAAGGCAGGGATTGGGATAATCAGAGTGTGCAGGGATTGGGATAATCAGATTGTGCAGGGACTGCAGGATGTTACTGGGATTTTTAAAGAGGAGACAACTTTTCTGTATGAATAAACTGTAGAATATTCCACTCTGCCAGAATACTTATCCCAGAATCATCAAATCCCAGAATCCCAGAATGGTTTGGATTGGAAGGACCTTAAAGCTCATCCCTCCCACCCCTGCCATGGGCAGGGACACCTTCCACCATCCCAGGCTGCTCCAAGCCCCAATGTCCAGCCTGGCCTTGGGCACTGCCAGGGATCCAGGGGCAGCCACAGCTGCTCTGGGCACCCTGTGCCAGGGCCTGCCCACATTCCCAGGGAGGGATTTATTCCCAATATTTATATTTATCACAGTTGTCACTCCTGTGTGCGTAACACATTCGTGTTCCCAGCACCATTCCAGCTGAAATGGGACCTTTTTTCCCTCCCCTGCAGAAATCATTTGAGAGGCACCAATCTGCCAGCTCAGTGAATCTGGGGCTCAGCATCAGCTGGGAAAACAGGGAAAACAGCAGCTGCAGGGAATGCTCTGCTCCACAGGTCACGGATGCATCCTCCTGCACTCATCCCTGGGAGCTGCTGGTGGGACCTCGGGGCTCGTCCGGCTTCTCCCACGGGCTGCAAGGTGTGGGAGGCTGGCCTGGCCTGGGAAGGCAGCAGGAATGTGTTAAATCCCTCCAGGAGAGCCTGGAAAGTGGGAGCAGCATTCCCAGCAGGAACTGGGCTGGATGAGGGGAGGCAAACAGTGACAGATGTCAAGCCTGTGTTGTTCCAAATATAATTTCCCTTAAAATGCAAATTCCCGAGTCCCCGTTTGCTTTCCTGATCCTGGAATGTGTCTGTCACCATGGCACCTGCAGGACAGATCCAGGCTTGTCCCCACAGCCAGAAGAAGCCGTTTATTTTTCCCTTGGAAAAGGTGGGATGCCCATTCTGAGCCGTGGGGAGAGCTGGGAGTGGGAATGGGATGGTGCTGCCAAGGGATGGAGACAGCCGTGGGCTCTTCCCCCTCCTCCTCTTCCTCATTCCCAGGGCTGATCCACAGGATGCTGGGTCCTGGGGCAGGGAATATTTCAGAGATCTGAGAGAATCCAGGGAATCTTCTGGCTCTGGAGGCTATGCAAGAAGAAACCACAGCTCTTGCACTCGGCCTGTGCCCCCTGCGAGGCTGGGGATGGATTATTTGGGATGAAGGATCCACATCCCTCCATGGGATGTGTGGCAGAAAACCTTTATAGAAGAGGAGAAATGGGGGAAAAAAGCCAAACAACCCAATTCCTGAATAAAAATGCCCAGGGGATGTGGAGAGAGTCTGGTATAGAGGGAATCTGGTGTAGAGGGAATCTGATTTTTGGAGGTCTGAGCTCATTTTTGGGTGTTGGGGTCTGGTGCAGATTCCAGGTGAACTCTCACAGCTTTTTTCCTGCCCATGGGATGAAAAAACCCAGGAATACTCTCAGAGGGGTTGCAGCAGGAAAAGGAAATGTGCCCTGATCTGAGTGCAGTCCTTTTCCTGTCAGGAGATGGGAATTCTTTGTGTTCAGAGGAAACTTCCCTTTCCTGCTTTATCCCAGGGATATCTTTATCCCAGCATCATTTCCCTGGCAAATCCCACCGGGGTAGGGACAATGCTCAGCTCTGGGTGGGAATCAGTTCAAGAAAAAAACCCCAAAGCACCGTTTTTAAGGTAAAAACACAATTTGGGAGCTCTGGTTGGACGTGAGGGTGGTGGGACAAAGACCCAGCTGGCAGAAATCTTCCTGTGTTTAGGGATTTATGGGGTTCTAAGGGTGGTTGTGGCTTCCCTGCTTTCCTTCCTTCTCTGACCCAAAAACTCCTGCAATCTAGCAGGAGGTAGCACACGAAACCCATTTTAGAATGGGGTTACAGCAGTGCCAAAATAGAAAAATCAAATCAATTTAGTGGCTCATGATGATCAGCAAACTGCCTTTAAAGCAGCACCGGGAAAAGAGTAAGAACCTGATGTTTGTGGTGGATTCCTGCCTCAGAATCAACCCCACAAGGTCTGTGCAGAACCTCCTTTGCACTGAATAAAAGAGCTGTCGAAGCAGATTCTTTCATCTGCCAGGGTTTGTGTTCTCGCCCTTGAAAATTCCTACAAATCCCGAGTTTTCCGTGGAGTTGGAGAAGGGACCTGTTTGATGTGGGCTTGTGAAACACATAAATGACATTTGTGTTTGGAATAGCAAGAGCTGGGTCCTTCCTGTGCAGGGTCGAGCAGAAATCTGTTCCCCAGGTATAATTAGAAGTGGAGAGGGTTTACTACGAGGTCAAAAAGGATTTGATCTGTCTGCAGTGGGGAAAAAAATAGGGAAACTTGGAAAAATCCCATGCATGATGTGTTAAACCTCACGGGAAAACAACTTTGTTTGGGGACAGGGCAGCAGGGAGGGATTCTCAGAGGCTGGCACCGTAAAGCATTAATTGAATGAAGGCTGAAACAGCTTTATCCCACTAAAACTGGAAAATTTGGAATGGGAAGTGCCTGCCACTTGTTTCACGCCATTCCAGGTGCCCACACTGGGAAATTCAGGAGAGGGAAGCGCTCTTGCATTCCACAAAATGTTATCAGTGCACTCATGGCATTGAAGGGAAGAAAATTCCCTGATAAAGATCCTGTAAATCCAACTTCCCACAGCCTGTGGCTCCCAGACTGGGAGCAGCAAGGCAGCTCCTCCTTTGCTCAGCAGGAAATCCCTTCTGGGGCTGGTGGTGACATCAAACCAGCCCCAAATAAAGAATGACACCCCACACAGTGCGTCCGATGCCACCCCCTCCTAACCTCATGGTGAAACCTTTTCCCGATGGAATTCATCTCCAGGATTTTGCTCCTTCCTGCCATTTGCTGGGATTATTTTTAAAACTGCACTTTGCAGTTCCTGATTTTATGGAGTTTCAACCATCAGGCAGCCTGGGAAGGAAGCAGGGATCAGCTGGGAAGAGGGAGGGATGCAGCTGCTCCTGGGGGTCAGGAGGGTAAATTGGGATAATCTGGGTTGAGCACCTGGAGGAGACACCTCGGGGGAAAGGTTAATCCCAAATAAGCTGTGTGATATTCCCTGTGGATCCCAACCCCTTTATCCCTCTGGAGCCGTGCCTGGGGGTCAGTCTCCTACAGAAAAGCTGGAGAGGGTTTTTTAACCAGGGCATGTAGTGCTGGAGCAAGGGGGAATGGCTTCCCACTGCCAGAGGGATGTTGGGAAGGAATTCCCAGAGCAGCTGGGAATTGGATCCCTGGAATGCCCAAGGCCAGGCTGGACAGGGCTGAGAGCACCCTGGGACAGTGGGATGGGCAGAGGTGGCACTGGGTGACCTTTGGGATCCCTTCCAGCCCAAACCTTTCCATGACTCTGTGATTCCCACCCCACAGGGAGAAGAGGGGATTCCCCAGGATACTAAAACCTTTCAGTCCCAGTCCATGCCCCGTTCCCGATGTTTTTCCCATCTGATGGTGGTGGGTTTTGGCACTGGGTTCCCAGGACTGCCAGGATGCCCCTCCCTGCCCAGGAGGGGGATGTGGGGTCAGACGGGGCACAGGAGCCGCCTCCTCCCCTCTCCCCAGCCAGGTCTCCTCGGGATGAGCTGCACAGATGGGTTCAGAAGCCCCAGGAGTCACCCGGCTGCAGGTGTTTCCCTTCTCCCCCTCATCCCTCTGGAATTGCAGACAAAGCCAGGCTGGGCTGTGGGCAGCCACGAAGGGGCGATTGCCCCCGAGCTGTGCCCGCTCCCTGGGTGTCTGTGCCATGCCCACCTTGGCCCTGGGCATCGCCTCCCCACCCTACACAACAACAGGACATTTTTAACCCCCCCGTGCTGCTTTTGGGGCAGCGTTAATTCTCTCCCAGTGGCTGGGACAGGCTGGAATTACGTTTTGGATTTGTGCTGGAAACAGAGCTGATGACACACAGATGTTTTGATTCTCACTGGGCAACCCCACGGATGTTCCTCACACAAAATCCTGCCACAAGATCAGCTCCTAACCCAATTCAGTGCTTCAGCTTCATTCTAATTAAGAGTTGCTGGTTCTCCCCCTGAACTTTCCCCCTCCGTATCCAGAGGGTTGGGATTGCAGGGATCAGATGGCAGCTGGGTGCTGCCACATCTCCCAAAGCCTGTGTGGAAGCTCCTGATCCCTGCGATTGATGCTCCCCATTTCAGCCACACCACCTTAAAAGGTCTCCTTGCTGTGGGTTTGGGAATGGGAACATTTGCGTGTTAAACTTGGCTCCAGTGACCCAGAATACCGAAACTAGATTGGTTTTTTTAGCAGAGGTATTTATAGGCGACTGTTAACGAGTTACTTTAAATTACTTTTAAAGAAGGAAAGAAAGGGAGAGGGTGGAAGTGGGGATTTGTGGCGGGTGCTCTGTGGTCCCTGGGGGAGTGGGAGGGAGGATGTCACTCGCTGTGACTCCCTGCAGTCACCCACAGCCCCACATAGAGACGATGCCACCCCCTCGTCAAACCCAGTCATAAAATCATGGAATGGTTTGGGGTGGAAGGGACTTTAAATCCCATCCAGTGCCACCCCTGCCATGGGCAGGGACACCTTCCACTGTCCCAGGTTGCTCCAAGCCCCATCCAACCTCGCCTGGGACATTCCAGGGGCAGCCACAGCTTCTCTGGGAATTCCACCCCAACCCCTCCCCACCCTCCCAGGGAACAATTCCTTCCCAATCTCCCATCCAGCCCTGCCCTCTGGCACTGGGAAGCCATTCCCTGTGTCCTGTCCCTCCATGCCTTGTCCCCAGTCCCTCTGCAGCTCTCCTGGAGCCCCTTTAGGCCCTGCAAGGGGCTCTGAGCTCTCCCTGGAGCCTTCTCCTCTCCAGGTGAGCACCCCCAGCTCTCCCAGCCTGGCTCCAGAGGTGCTCCAGCCCCGGAGCAGCTCCGGGGCCTCCTCCGGGCTCTCTCCAGCAGCTCCCCGCCTTCTTGGTGTTGGATCCCAGGGCTGGAGCCAGCTCTGAGTGGGTCAAAGGGGCAGAATCCCCCCTCCCCTGCTGCCCACACTGTGGGATCAGCCCAGCACACGGGGATTTTGGGGCTGTCAGTGCTTGTGACCAGGTCAGGCTGAGCTTCTCTTCCACCAACACCCCCAAATCCTTTTCCTCGGGGCTGCTTTGGATCCATTCTCTAAGCAGCCTGTATTTATGCTTGGGACCACTTGGAATTGTCCCGACCCAACAACTATGGAAATAAAGAATAACCATTTTTTATATAACAAAAAACCTCAGTTACAATAGCTACAACAACATCAGCTAATAGCATAGTTATAATTAAAAAAAAAAAAAACAACCACAAGAATAATTTTTAAAAAATTCCAAGAATATGGGATTTTGTGCCCGTCGGAGCGGTGTTTTCTCGCAGCCAGCCGGCGTTTCCCGCAGCTCCCGAGCGGCGGAGCCGGAGCCCGGCCCCGCTCCGCCCCCGCCCGCTCCGCCCGGGGCCGCCCCGCGCCGGCGGCAGCTCCGGAGCGCGGGGGCGGCCCCGGGCCGGCGTTTCCCGTGCCCGGCGGGCAGAAGCGCTCCGGGCATCTCTGACACGGCTGCCCTCCGCTTCTCTCCGGCAGGATTCCCGGGAGGATGGCATGGATTTAGGCAGCGACGCCGGCAGCAGCCGCTCCAGCTCGGAATCCAACTCCAGCAAAGCCACGCCGTGCTCGGAGGGCAAGTCCTCGCCGTCCCCCAGCAGCCTGGACCTGGCGGCGCTGGAGGACTCGGA
>NW_024581136.1:19903153-19932638 GCF_017639235.1 Corvus kubaryi | reverse complement strand
GGGGGATTGGTTTGGGCTGCTGGGATCCCACCTGGAGGGATGCTGCCAGGGCTGGCGGCTCCAGCAGGGGGATGTGGAGGTGCTGGAGAGAGGCCAGAGGAGGCCACGGAGATGCTCCGAGGGCTGGAGCCCCTCTGCTCTGGGAGAGCTGGCGGTGTTCACCTGGAGAAGGGAAGGATCCGGGGAGAAGCTCAGAGCTCCTCCAGGGCCTAAAGGGGCTCCAGGAGAGCTGGAGAGGGACTGGGGACAAGGCATGGAGGGACAGGACACAGGGAATGGCTTTAAGCTGCAGGATGGTAGATGTAGATTGGATATTGGGAAGGAATTGTTCCCTGGGAGGGTGGGCAGGCCCTGGCACAGGGTGCCCAGAGCAGCTGTGGCTGCCCCTGGATCCCTGGCAGTGCCCAAGGCCAGGTTGGACGGGGCTTGGAGCAGCCTGGGACAGTGGAAGGTGTCCCTGCCCATGGCAGGGAATGAGATGAGCTTTAATATCCCTTCCACCCCAAACCATTCCATGATTCTCAACTTTCCCGGAGCATCCTCGGGCACTAGTGGGTCTGGTTCCCTGCTGCTCCAGGGATGTGGCAGGGGCTGGTGCCTGTTCCCGGCAGGAACGAGGTGCCACCACCAGGCTGTGTCAGAGCCGGGTCCCCTTGGCGAGGCCAAGGAATATCAGCTTTTCCCAGGCTGGGAGCGGTGCCAGGCTGGCGCTGTGCTGCCCTTTCCTGAGGGAAAGAATCTCTTGCAAGGAGCCGGTGTCAGCCAGAATGAACCCCCCAGCACTGTTTTACAGAAACCCCTGGAAACTGTGGCGTGATCCCATTATTTCGGGTGGTTTGGGAATTGCACAGAACTTCTGAGCCGCAGTGATGTGAGAGGAACAAGCACTGCAGACACGCCGGTGACACGGCAGGGCTGAGGCTCTTCCATAATGTATGAATTCCAAAGGAATCCACCAAATCTCTCCTGGAAGCTCTGCAGGAGCCTTTGGAAGGCTGATAAACGCTGTGTGCCTCACCAGCCCTACCCCGTGGCCTTGCCTCTGGCACACAGGATTTTTTTCCATGATTTTTTTTGGTATTTAAAAGGCATTCCATGCCCTAACTTCCTGTGAAGTCACCTCGCTCAGGGAGGTGGGGATTTCCCCCTGAATCCTTGAATTACAACTAATTGGTGACAAATCTGGGTGGGTGCTGGGCAGGATGAGTAAGCTGAGGGATGAGTGGGACTGCTGCCATGCAGGGATGCTTTTTTCCAAAGCCTGAACGCTGGAGCCTCGGTGCCTTGAGGAACTGACAGGTAACAGCTTTAATTACAGTCATTTGTGCAGGAGCTCAGCCTGAAAAAAGGAAAAAAAAACCCACCAAACTCTCCCCTCCTCACCTCATTTTTGTGGTTTGGGAGCTGATTTCCCCAGCATTATCTGCTCAGCTCTGCTGGCACCGCTGGAAACTCTTTGCCTCCAGGCATGAGCTTAACCAGGTGAGCTGTCACCGAAGGAATTCTACCCCTGTCAGGATTTTCCTCCTCCATGCTCCCATTCCCTCCTACAAGCACAGAGGAATTCGGGCTGCCTCATGCCCTGACTAGTCCTTGTGGAGAGTCTCGTGCCACCATGCAGATCCCGGGCTGGAATGAGCCTGTATGGATGCTCCACTGTGGGCATGGATGAGCCAGGACATGGAGAGCCTCTCTCGTGGCTGGGGCTGAGCTCCAGGTCTCTTTGCTCCCTGCAGCTGGAGTTTTCCCCTCTGCACATGTGACTTTTCCAGTGTTTGTGGCCCTGGAGAAACTTTCCTCAACTCCCCAGCTGTCCTGGAGGCACCTTTGCTCCAGGATTCCCCTTCCCTTGGCTCCCAGGGAGGAGGAGGAGGTGTTCCAGCTCTGCTCCTTCCACTTCCCACCTGGATCAAAGGGAAAGTGCTGCTGGCAGCAGCGCAGCCCCTGCTGGGCAGGGACATTTCCCCTCCTGGCTGGCTGGGAAGCAGGGTTTGATGTCCCCATGTCACCTCCTGTCCCTCCCTGACAGTGTCTGCGGCACCCAGCATGTCCCACGAGCTGTGTGGACCTAAAACCTTCAAGGCTGAACCAGATTGAAGTGAAAATCCCTCTTTTGATTTTTGTTTTCCCTGCCCTTGACGTTCCCCCGCGGTTCAGCGTTTATAACAAACCCCTGCCTTGCCCTGCTGGGAACTCAAGTGTTTGTAAACATGGGAATCATGGAGAGAAGGCAGCCAGGAAGCAAATACAGGGAAGATGGACTGGATTGCTCCAACTGCTAGCAGGGTATCTCAGGAAAAGGGAATTTCCAGCAGGATAGGCCTTGGCTGGGGCAGGGAATCAGGGTGGGATGTGGAAGCAGCTTGGAGTGGAGGTGTTTCCTAGGCTGGTCGCTGTTCCCAGGAATCCAGAGAGGTGTTTCATTGAGATGATTTTATGCAGATGATTGATGAGGATGATTAAAAACGAGTTCTTTCTGCTGGCAGGACCTGTGTTTTATTGGGGTTTATCGTGCCTCAAGGCAGGGTGGGGCAGGGGTCACCACGGGGACAGGAGTGACCCGTCAGGGGTCGGTCTGGCTCCCTGGGGCTGTGCTCCTTTCCATCAGATCCCTCCCTGCTCCATCCCTCTTCCCTGGCCCTGACTGAGCATCCCGACCTGGATTCAGGAATTTCTGCTGATCCCATGCCCTTGCAAGCCCACACTGACTGTGCTGAGGCCTTGCTGAGGGACATGGATCGTGCTGGAGTCACAGGAGAAGGAAATTCCCACTCCTAAGGAAGCTCTACCATTTGTTTTAGGAGGTTTTCCCAGCCAGGAAGGTCTGGGCTGGAATGCAAGGAGGGGTTGGGAATGCTGCAGCTGGACTAAATAAAAAGTGTAAGTGATGAGGGACCTTCAGTCCCATCCATAAGTGCAGAGATGTGCCCTGAGTTGCTGGGAAGGCTGGAAAAGGGAATATTAATGCCGTGGGAAGGGCTGTTGTTCAGCTTCCAGGTGGGATTACATGGCACAGACGGGATGTGAGGGCCAGGGCTGCTCCCTCAGGGTGAAGGTGCCTGAGAAACTCCTACCAGGAAATTTGGGAAGGATTTGGCAGCTTCTGCTTGGCCCTGAGAGAACCCCAGGCCCAGTGGGGTGGGATGGCCATGGATGTGTCCATCCTGGACATTCCATGTCCATGGGCAGGTTGTGTGGGGTGGCTGGAATGCCTCCAGCTCTGTGATGCCCTCTGAGAGGGTCCCGTGGGCCAGGTGGGCAGAGGATGTCTAGAAATGGAGAATATTCCCTTCTTTCCCCCAAATAAGGGTGGGTTTGGAGCTGCTTTGAGTGGACGAGGTCCCACCAAGCCTGGTGGGCTGTATCAGATGACTCCTGAGTTTTCTGGACTCCACCTAAGAGGAGAGACATCTTTCCTGGAGGCACCTGGTGCTCGGAAGGTTCCTATGGAGATGCTTGGCTCAATCTCCTCCCCCAGCTGCAGGAAGCCACCCCCTCCCAGTTTTTAATTTTTCTTCCTTTCCTCAACCCCTGGTTGCATCCAGAGTGGCACCAAATGTGCCATGGGATGATTTACGGCCCTTAGGAGCCATGGAGGTGCCGGGGAAGTGGCGAGGCTCCGCTTGCTGTGCCTCTAATGGCTCGAATCAAATCCGAATCAGCCTTAATGGCTTTAATATTCCTCCCATCGCCTCTCCGAGGATGGGAATTACAATCAATGGGATGGATTGGCTGGGAGGAATATCTGCAAATCCTGGAGTCAATTAAAGCAACACTCGCAGGAGGGGAAGTGGCTCGGGCAGAGACTCGGCTGTGACAGGCTGGGCAGGGAGAGAGGGAGGGAATTGCTGAAGGAATTTTGCTGCCCACAAGGCTTAGTGCTGCTAAAAGCTCATCCCTGCAGCTTCCAGAACTTCTGCAGGAGCCTTTCAGGTGGGGAAGGATGTGCTGGAGTCTCTGTTTTACCTTTTCATCCCTGGAATGTTCCTGCCTGTGCTGTGAGACGGATCGATGCCGCCTATCCTGTCCCTGTGGCAGTGAATCCAAGGGATCACACATCTGTCCAGGTGCTTGGACTCCTGCATTTCCAGTGTGTCAGGAAGTTAAATTTGTATCCTTCTGACTGCTTTGGTCCTCCAGGCTGCCCTGAGCCTCTGGAGGTGGGCACGGTGCTCCTGCTTCCATCGGAGCTGTTCCATCCGGCTGCCCACGGAGCACCTTGGGAGCGGCCCTGAAGGGCAGCAAAGAGCATCCAGAGGCCTGAACTCACCTTGGGGAGGCTGGAAAAGTTTCAGCTCTGCGTTTGAGAGCAGCTGGAAACCTCCTGGGAGTGTTCAAAAAGCGTGGAAGTGGCACTTGGGGACGTGGTTTAACAGTGAGCACGCTGGTGGTGGATTAATTTTTGGATTTGATGGTCTTAGAGGGCTTTCCCAACCTTAATGATTCCATGGAAAGACTTCAACCCAGGATATTCCGGAAGCTGTAGGATGGAATTTAGCATGGACCATGTGAATAGCTCTTTCTTCTGCCTGTGTCTCTCTGAAAATTTGAAACTTAATTCAAAGCGGGGGCTAAAATCTTGAAATAAGTGAATAATTGGCCATGGGCAGGGATCTGACTTTCATGGATCAGAGCAGCCAGAATGGAAGCAGAAATGTATGGAGCAGCTTGGCAAGAGGGAGGAGAGGAGTGGAGCCAGCAGGTGCTTGTTTGAGCCTTATGGAAATATTGGTGCAGCAGGATTTTCGGGAATGTGGGCCAGGATCAAGCCCAGACCTTTGGTGTAAAGCCTTGATCCACCTTGGAACGCTGTCCCAAACATTCAGGAGCAAATATTGGCTTGGAGGTTGTCCGTGGGTTGGCTCTCACTTCAGCTAAGCAATAATTGCTCGATGGAGCCGGCCCAAAGTGCGAGATCCCTCCTCCCCAGGGATGTGGTGTTGTCTGGGATGGGAGTGTTGGGAGCAGGGAACAGCCAGGGATTAACACCTGGAAGGAATTTTTCCAGCCAGGAACTGTCAGTGTGGGAATTTCTGCTTCCCAGAATCCGCCTTGGGGCTTGCAGGAAATTGTGTTTCTGTCATTGCTCAGGCAGACCTTCCCTGTCCACCCGGCAGCTCCTGTCCCTGCTGCACCTGAGCACTGAACTCCTCACCTGGAAAAGGGAAAGTTGGGATCAGGGAGGTTCTCCAGGGCACCTAATTTGTTGTGAAGCATTGATGTGGAAAAGTGTGGGAAAAGCTGTAATTCCAGTCAAAACACGGCTTTGTTCCAGGGGTGGAATGATCCATCCCTGCTGCTGGTGGAGCAGGAGAGCCCTGGACTTTGGCCGCTTCCCACCCAGCTCAAAGGTTGGCTGGGAGATTCCTGGTCCTGCCCCAGTGAGCAGTGCCATTCCCTTGGGAAAACATCCGTAGGAATTATCAAGCTGGTGGTAATTCCATAGATTGGAGGGATGTGCCCTTGCCGCTTCCAAACCCGGGCCAGGCAAAACTGCAAGGATTCATAATCCTGAGGGAAAACTTGATTCCCGCTGCTGCTGCTGAGCCTTTCCATGAAGGAAGTGCCAAAGACAAGGGAGAACAGCCTCTGGGTTCTGTGGGGATGGATGATTCTCCTTTATCCCAGTGCTGCTATAATGTGAATTCCTCCAGCTGATGGATCCCAGTCGGCTGGTGAGTGAATGCTTCCTGTGGGATGTGGAAAAGCTGGAAAAGTTGGACTTTTCTAGCACTAATGGTGGTGCAGGCAGCAGTAAATCTCCCTTTAATGTGACGCTGAGGGATCATATCCATGATCCGGCTCTGTAAAACCAGTAAGTTTGTTATAAATGAGTATTTTTGGTGTTTGGGAATCACAAGTAGGAAATCCAAAGGATTTCCAAGGAGAGGAGCGAGCCTTTATGCCAGGCAAAGTTTGGAATATCTCAGAACATTGTTTTTTAAAAGAGGGAGATTCTGGAGCCCTGCACCCCTCCCCTAATCCTTCAAATTCCCACTTGAACTGAAGTGTCTCAGGTTGGAATAGCAGCAGGCAACAGGAATTTTGATTTCCTGGGATAGTAATTATGTGCTTAGGCAAATATTCCTCGCTTATTAAGTGGGATAAATGCAAGGCAGGGGGGGTTTAATTCTCACAACTGCCCTGTGCTGTGCAAAACCTGTAATTTTTCCTATGGATGCTCTGCCTGTGGGATGGGGTGTCTGGAACACCTGGAGCTGTGGAAAATCCAGGTGCACGTGGAGGGAGAAATTGCAGGCAGAGGATATTTAAAAACTAGAGGAAAAGGGGTTTTTCAACCCAAACCATGTTGAAGATCTGCTGAGGAGCACTGGAAAGCCAGGATTGTCCTGACTCCAAAATTCCAGGGACCTCTGGGAGGTTCTAAATATTCTAAATGATTTAAATATTGCTTAAATATTCAAAGATTTGTTTAAATATTCTAAATAATGCTCCAAATGCCCCCAAACCCTTCAGAATGTCTTTCTGTGAGCAGCAGGATTGCCTCAGCAGTGATAAGAGCAGCAGGAATTGTGATTTATTTCCTTCTTCCTCTCTGCCTGGATTTAAGGTGATTTGGATTTCACTGGTTGGAAAATCAGGTGCAGCACTTGATTATTTTATAAAGTTTGTGGAGAAACTGGGAAGAAGTTGCTCAAAGCATCATTTTTCCTACTCCTAACAGCAAAAAATCAGGAAGATGAATACCAGTGACATCAATTTGTGTCCCCATCTCCTCAGGATGTGGCTCAGCCCAAGGGAGCTTCAAGGGAGCTCAGTTTTAGTGGGGAAAATGGGCTTTTTTGAGGGGAAAACCTTTTGTAAGGATACATAAAATCCCAGTGTTAATTCCCCAGAGTTGGCTGTAATCCCCACTGGGAGGAAATGGGATTTCCCAGTGCCTCACTGTAGGTGTTAATTTTACTTTATAAAAGTGAAGCTGTTTAAAATAATCCCGTCCTCTGCTCAGTTCGGTGTTTTCCAAGGCTGGACACCGTGATCCCGGAATTCCTGTGGAATGCTGGGCACAGTGACACTGCTGAGGGGGCTGAGGAGAAGCAGAGTTTGGTGTATTTAGGCTCTTCAATCCCAAATAATTCAGCTTTTGTGTGAGCTTTTCTTTAGTCAGAACTAAGAAGATTTAAAAATCTCTCTTCCAGCTCTTGCTCTGAAATCAATCCTGCTCCAGCAGAGCACCCATGGATTCAGTGGAAAATGATTTTCCCTTTTCCAATTATCCTTTCACACGAGGTGCTCCATAATCCCTCTGTCCCTGGAGGTTTTCCAGCTTTTCCAGGCCCTCGGATCGTTTTGGGGCACCTCATCTTTCCCTGTGGAGTCGTTTGCGTCACGGCAGTGGGAGATCTTATTTATAGCCCCCGTCTGGGAGTGCAGCTCCGTGATCTATAGATCTCCTTTAACGAGAAAATCACACCCAGGGCCATTTATTCCTGCTGCTTCCTCTGGAAATCCGAGAGGAAATAGGATTTCCAAGGCAAGAGAAGTGCCAGGCTGAGATTTAATCCTCTCCCTGGTAGAGGCAACGTTCAAAAAGAAAAGAGAACTCTACTGAAGCGCTGAATTCTTTATGCACACAAAAGCTGCTGGCGCGTGTGGCCCGTGGGGAACCCAAATGCTTTTAGTGAGTTATTAAAAATTGAATCCAAACTTTTTATTCCGTGTAATTCCTAGATTGGATTTATTAAAGAGGGATTTGGGGAAATAGCAGCATTCTGAACCAGGGTCATGTTCTTCTCTGGCTCCTTGGCCTGGGAGGTGTTTGATGATCAACTGTTCTTAGTAGTTAAGAAAAAAATAATTCTGGGAATCATTTTTCCATCTGGAATTCCCTCTGTTTTGCATTTGCATTAATTCATAATATCCAGGCTCTTTGCATTTCTCCTGGCACATTGCAGCTGGCCTTTCCTTTCTTCTGCTGCTTTCTCATCTATTATTTCTTAGTTTAAAAGGCAACTTTCAGCTGTGCCTTGCAAAGATCCAAGAGGCCTTTTCCTGGGAAAAGGAATCCCAGCTTGTGACTTTCCTCGGCTGACCTGGGAGCTCTTGGGAGCAGCAGGGAAACATCCTGCTGGGAAAACACCTCCAGGACCTTTTCCAAGTGTCTGTTGCTGGGAAGGGTAGAGTAGGTGAAAAGCAGGATGTGCTCCTGAAAACCTTGGATACAGCCTTGACCCCCTCTTCTCCTGGGATTCCTTTAAATCCATCCTCCAGTGACCAAACTGGCCGATATTTCCATATATTAATAATATTTAAACAGCTCAAAATAGGTGCTCAGAGCTCAGCGCTCAGCCAGCCCTTCTCCCTGCTCAAAGGCTGCAGGAATTATGCCTATTCCCAGGAAATCCCAATCCAGGCTGTCCATAAGTCACATGGATAAGGGTTTCCGACATTTTACACCTGTCCCCGTGTGCCATATTCCATATAAATAAATATATTTTGCTTGATATAAGATGCAAGGTGAGTTTTGGCAGTGCTGATCCTGGGCTGTTCCCCATCCCTTCCCTCTGGCATGGAGCAGGAATATGTGTTATTCCCAGGAAACTCTGCTGCTGTTTCAGGATAATTCTGGTGCTCCATTTCCCATCCCTCCTTCCTTGTTATCCATACATTTCATACTCCTGGAACGACTGGGATGCAGAATTGGAATTGCTGCTACTAAGGAGAGATCCTGCAGCATCCAAAAACAATTCCAGGGGCTTCCACAGCTGTGCAGGGGAATTCTGGAGGCCTTTGGGAATTCTGGAGGCCTTTGGGAGTTCTTGAGGCCTTTGGGAACGCTGGAGCCCTTTGGGAACGCTGGAGCCCTTTGGGAATGCTGGAGGCCTTTGGGAATGCTGGAGCTTAGAGCCAGCGCTGCCTGGAGGATCCCACACTCTGCTTAAGGCCCTGTTAATGGCTTTTAATTACTCTGGGGTTTGTGTTGGACCAAACAAAACGCAAAACAAACCGGAGTAGTTTGAGGCCTGGATCCAACCTCGAAGCTTTCCATGCCTTGATTCCCAAGAGAATCCCAGGGATGAGGTGTCAGTGAGGCAGCAGCTGCAGCTTTAGGAAGAGGATTTTTGCTGGTTACAGGAATAGGATATGGAGGGAAATCTGTAAACATGTAACTGGTGGGGAAATAACAGTTCACTGGAAAATAAACTTTCCCCAGGGAAAGCCACCAGCAGTATCCAGTGCCTTGGACATGCTGCTGCTGTTTCCAGCACGGAGATGAGAATTCCTTGGAGAAGCAGAGCGTCCTGTGCTCCCCAACACAGCAGGGAGGTGTATTTTGTCCCTTAGAGCTGGAATTCCCTGCTGTAGCACCCAGTCTTCCCACTGCCATCTCCCTTTCCTCCCATGCCTCAGGGATTGGGTGTCCCCTGTTCCCTTTCTCCATTTTCTCCTGGAAATCCAGCTGTGCCAGTGGTTTCAGGCAGAGCCAGCCTCAGCTCCAGCACAGCCTGAGCCACACCAGACGATGTCCTACATCCCAGGGGAACATGGAGAAACAGTGGGGCTGGAGTGTGTCCAGGGAAGGGAATGGGGTTGGGAAGGGTCTGGAGCCCCAGGAGGGGCTGAGGGAGCTGGGAAAGGGGCTCAGCCTGGAGCAAAGGAGGCTCAGGGGGGACCTTGTGGCTCTGCACAAGTCCCTGACAGGAGGGGGCAGCCGGGGGGGTCGGGCTCTGCTCCCAGGGAACAGGGACAGGAGGAGAGGGAACGGCCTCAGGTTGCAGCAGAGAAAGTTTAGGTTGGATATTGGGAAAATTCCTTCCTGGGAAGCGTTGTCCAGCCCTGGCACAGCTGCCCAGGAGTCCCCATCCTTGGATGGATTTAACAGCCTGTGGATGTGGCACTTGGGACATGGGGCAGTGGTGGCCTTGGCAGAGCTGGGAATGGTTGGATTCGATGGTCTGAGAGGGCTTTTCTAACCCAAACAATTCCATGGTCGATGGCTGTGAGCAAACAACCACAATTCTGAGGTTTCCAAACCAGGGCTCCTGCCTAGCTGCTGCTCCCCTTTCCTGTTAAAATTCCATTTATTATCCCTCTGCTCCAGGCTGGCAGCTCCTGGTGGAAGTGATGGAGAGAGAAGCTGTGAGCAGAGACACAGCCCCTGCTCCGAGGCTTTTCTTTCCATGGGCAGCTTCTCCCCAGCTCCTTTTGTGCTGACAGTTTGGGAGAGTCCAGAAATCCGAGCCCTAATTCCTCTGGAGGAGTCGTCTGAGGCCAGAAACAGCCTCTGCTTAATGGCATGGCCAGAGCTGGTGCCAACACCTGATTGCTGAGGAGATCCTGAGGCTGTGGAAAAACATCCCTGGGCTTGTTTGCAGGAATGGGGCTTTTTCTTTGATGCAGGGGTCGAATGGGGGATTTAATTCCCTGGAATGAAATGGAGAAGTCCAACATGACATGAAACGCAGAGGGATGGAGCACCTGCAGGGGCTGCAGTGGGGCCAGGGAGGGGTTTATGTGCAGCAGTCCCTCTTTTTGCCCTATATTTGACTTTTCAGTTGTCTTCACGAGTGTTCCAAGCCTTTTTTCACTGCTTAATTCCCATTATTTGAACTTGAAAATGATCCTGGAGTAGTGCATGGGGCTGGGACACAACGTTGGTTCTGCTGGAAAAGGGCTTGGAGCGAGGATCTGTGCCCTGCAGGAATGTGATGCTCAGGGAAGCTCAGCAGACAGCCCCTGGCATGGGAACAATCGGGAATTCTCTGCCCTTTGCCCTCGGGAACAAGGCATGACTGTGTGCAAGTGCAGCCTGGGATGATGGGATGCCCCCGGGGTGCTCCTGCTTCCAGGTGTTTTCAGCACTCCCAGGAATTTTCACGTTTGAAGCTGCAGGTCAGGCTGGGGTGTTCCTTTGTGTTTATATGATACAAGCAGGGAATGGTTTGGGATGGAAGGGACCTTAAATCCCATCCCATTCCATGGGCAGGGACACCCTCTCCTCTCCATCCCTGCTCCAAGCCCCATCCATCCCTGGATCCAGGGGTCCAGGGGCAACCACAGCTTCTCTGGGTACCCTGTCTCAAGGCCTCACAGGGAGGAATTTCCTCCTTCCTAATCCCTCTGTTGTTCTGTGACTTCATCCCAGGATAAAACTTACACCTTATCCTTAGTGCTCATCCCAATGAATCCTCCGGGAGTGAGCTCTGCCTTTCCTGGGCATTCCTGCCACCAGAAACTCCACGCCTTAACTCAAAGGCTCGATCTGGTGGTGTAAATGGAAAACAAAAATCCCAAATCCAACCTCCAATAACCCCCTCGCGTGCCTGTCTGGAAAAACTGGCCCGGTTCCAGCAGACACCTTACAACGAACCACCCGGGATCTCCACCCTGTGGAAAGACTCCAGGAAAACCAGGCGCTGAAGGAGCAGGAAAAGCTGCAGGCTGCCGGAGCAGGAGGGAAAGAATGCCTGAGGTAGAACACGAGGGGGGAAAAAGGAGATTGAAGAGAGCAGAGTTGTTTTCTTGCTCTTATATGGTGCTGCTGTGCCACCAGCAGCTCCCTCGCTCCATGACTAATGAGGCTCAGCTGGGATCCACCCTTGCTTATCCTGTTATTTTTAGCTTTTTCCAGCCTCCTGCTCACCGTGCCTGCCCTGTCTTATTTGAAATACTGAGTCTGCAACCTGGCAGCCTCCCTCGGGGGCCAGAAATGGGATTTCTTATCCCTGAGGGAATTGTTTTTGGAGTCGGCAGCGATACCCATTGAAGAGGAGTCACCTTTGTGACCCCGGCAGCTCCAGACGAGAGGATTCATTTTTTTTTTCCTTTTTCCAGTGACCCTGGGGTTGGGAGGCAAACTCCAAAAACTCATCTTTGCATCCACTTTTTAAAGGCTGGGAATTGAAAATAAACCTGAAGCAAGAGCAGGGCTTTATTCAGCCTGGGACAGCAGGGATTATATGGAAATGTCACTGGGGTGGGAGCAGGTACAGAAATCCCACATCCTCCACTTAGCAACCCTTCAGTTCCTGGTCTGGAGCCAAAAGCCATTTCTGGGTGGAACATGAAGCCCTTTGAATTGTGGCAAAACCCCTGGAACTGCAGGCCAAGCTGATTTAAATCCAGGGGATTTATTAATTAATTAATTAATCCTGAGTGGGGGGTGTCCAATGGGCTGCACCTGCATTTATCCAGCCACACAAACCAAGCTGTGTTTGCTCCATCCTTCCCAAATTCCCTGATCCCAGCAGTGGCAGGGCTGGAACCTCTCAGATTTGGGTGCATATTTTAAGGAGGCCCCTCAAAAAGAGTGGATTTCTGCCAAAACCTTGGAGTTATGGACATCAGCCTTTGGAGCTGAGGGAAAAATCCCCTTCTATTTCTGTCCTGACCATGACTCAGAGGAAGATTTGTCCCTGCAAAGTCACTCCTTTTTTGAGGAGGCATTTACAGGCTGCTGCCGTCACCTGTTGGGCTCAGGATATTCCTATTTTTGGTGTTTAAAAAGACAAGTTTTCATTCCTCACCGACTTTGTAGTGTGCTGTGTTTGTTTTTTCAGCCTGCAAGCCCCAGTGCTGGGCTTTTCCCACCCCTTTTGCAATTAAAATTACAAAATAAAGCCAGAAAGAAATGAAGCCTCTCAGCTGCTGCTGCCAGGAAGCACAAAGGGAAGAGGAAGGGATGGATGGGCTGGAGGTGATAGCAGTGGGATAATCCCATCCTCATCCCCAGTCTCAGGTTTTGCCCTCTGGCTCAGTGCTTGGTTGTAATTAATAACTGGAATTTTGTGGTTGGATAAATGCAGGTGCAGCCCATTGGACACCTCACACTCAGGATTAATTAATTAATTAGTCCCCTGGATTTAAATCAGCTTGGTTCCTTCTGACTGCATGACCAGCCTGCAATTCCAGGGATTTTGCCACAATTCGAAGAGCTTCGTATTCCATCCAGAAATATTCCCCAGACCAGGAACTGAAGGGTTGAGTAGGGAACATGAAATTTCTGCTTGTGCTTCCAATCCAGCAAGGTTTCCACACAATTCCTGCTGTCCCACCCTGGCCTTCATCCTCAGGGAAAATCCCTTGTTGGGCCGTTTTTGCCCTCTTGGAAAAACTCCATTAATTCCTCTCCCTGCTGCTGTTTTAGTGGGGCTGGGAGCAATTCCATACTTTTCAAATATAGCAAATTTATATTGGAAAAAGGAAAAGGAACCAAATAAATGGGAGAGGAGGGATAGGGAAATCTGCCTAGGAGCTGCAGGACAAGCCTGGATGTGCTGCCCATGGATTGGAGCAGGGCTGATAAAAACTTCTCCTAAATTTGTCATCAGAAATCAGATGGGGGGGTCACTTATGGGTCACTTTTAATGCTTTGGGGCTATTCTGGATCAATATGGATACAGCTGAAACTTTGGGAATCTTTTCCAGATGGGTTTGGGGGCGGATGGGTGCATCCTTCTGGTGCCAGCATCCTTCTCCCAGCCCAGCTTGGAGCAGACAATGGGATTTGGAGGCAGAGCTGTTTCCCCTACTGGCAGCGGGGCCGTGCGGGGGGTGGATGTCCCGGCTGGCAGTGCCGGGATGCTCCTGGCAAAGGCACAGGGATGAGCCCGGGCACAGCTGCTCCAGGCAGGGGCACACTGTGATCCTCGGGGACTGGGAATTCTGAGGGAACAGCTGTCCCTGCTCTGGGCTGGGGGAGGTTTGATTTGGGTTCAGCTCAGGCAGATCCCACCCAGCCCAATCCCTCTGTTTTCCGGGAATGTCAGGTCTGCACTGTCTGTGTGTGCCAGCCAAAACTGGGGAAAATTGTTTGTAGCCGATGGGATTTGCTACAAATCCTCTCCCAGATTGTGCTGCAGAGCGAGGAACATTTGAATTTGTGGGTGCTCAGACAAAACCTGATTTCTCTGCTAAAAAGCTCATGTTCTCCATAGATTCTGCAGGCTGGGAATGCTGCAATTCCAAAAGAACCGCTGATTCCTAACAATAGAAATAAATCAAATTGCAAGGAGGCAGCTGGAGCCTCTCTGGTGCTGTCTCCCCACGCTCCTGAAGTGCTGGAGATAAAGTGATGGACACAGGGAATGGTTTGGGTGGGAAGGAATTTAAAGGTTATCCAGTCCCACCCCCCACCATAGGGACGCCTTCCACTATCCCAGGGTGCTCCAAGCCCTGTCCAATCTCTCCTTGGACGCTTCCAGGAATGGGGCATCCTCAGGGAAATCCATTCCAGGGCCTCACCATCCTCACAGGAAAGAATTCCTTCCAATATCCCACCTAACCCTGGCAGTGGGAAGCCATTCCCTGGGTCCTGTCCCTCCATCCCTTACCCCAAGTCCCTCTCCAGCTCTCCTGGAGCCCCTTTAGGCACTGGAAGGGGCTCTGAGGTTTCCTGGGATCCTTCCCTTCTCCGTTCCCAGCAGTGAATCCTTGGTGGGTTCAGCCCTCACCATCGGAGCTCCTTGAAATTCCCTTTTAAGCACTTCTGATCCAGCTCATAAATTGTCCAACTGAAATGAAGCCTGTGTGGTACCACTGAGCCTCCCTGGATGGTTTCCATGGAAAAATCTGCTTGTTTTCCATATGTTTGGTGGCTTTTATATCACTGGAGAGTTATAAATACTTGGGTGGCTTCAATGAGTGCCTGCAATTCCCTGGGAAGCGTTTGACACGGGAGGAATCGGGATGGGAAATCGCTGTATCCTTCTGTTCTGGGTTTTTAGGGAAGGGAAAATCCTGGTTTGGTTGTGTGTTTTTATCCCAAATCAATCTCTGGCGCTTTGGGGGGGGGTGTTGTAAAGGTGCTGCTTGGAAAGGTCTCCAGAAAATTCCAGGGAAAAGGGCATGGAAAAGGGAAGGATGTTGGGTCCTTAACCCATTGGAGGTTTATCCCCTCTTGGAGCACAGTAACGCATCCAAAATGATGGAAAACCCCTCGGTGTCCTCTTCCTTAAATAAAGAAGGAATAGTGCAGAGCATTATCCATGGATGTAATCCAAACAAATACTCTCCTTTCCAAGCAGATGTCGAGTATTAACTGATTAAAAATAATCACTTTTTTCTTTATTTTTCTTGCTGGATTTAAAGCTAGGGAAAGCTTTAGCTGGGCTTAAAGAGGAGCTAAATCCCTCACTCCCAGGAAATCATCAGCAAATCGAGCTGAAATCCCAGGATGCTGGATATAATTCCTGCTTCCAAACAAGCTTGCTGTGCTTGGGAAGCCTTTGGGAGCCCAGCAGGACCCTCCTGGCGTGCTGGGGGGGCTGGATTGGGGCTTGTTCCCTGTCTCTGCCTCTGATGGGTGTTCTCCCTGAGGATCATCATCCCAGAGGATTCCATGGAGCTGCTCCAGAGCTGGAGCCAGGCTGGGAGAGCTGGGGGTGCTCACCTGGAGAGGAGAAGGCTCCAGGGAGAGCTCAGAGCCCCTTGCAGGGCCTAAAGGGGCTGCAGGAGAGCTGCAGAGGGACTGGAGACAAGGCATGGAGGGACAGGACACAGGGAATGGCTTCCCAGTGCCAGAGGGCAGGGCTGGATGGGAGATTGGGAAGGAATTCCTGGCTGGGAGGGTGCTGAGGCCCTGGAATGGAGTTCCCCGAGGATGCCCCTGGATCCCTGGCAGTGTTCAAGGCCATCTTGGACAGGGTTTGGAGCAGCCTGGGACAGTGGGAGGTGTCCCTGCCCATGGCAGGGGGTGGAACTGAGTGAGCTTTAAATTCCTTCCAACCCAACCCATTCCACGATCCTGCAATTCTCTGAAAACTGGGACAAAACACATTCCCAGGTCTTCATCTCCTCCCTGATTTTCACCTGCTCCAAGCTCCGGCTGCGTGTTTATTTTGGAATTAAAAAAAAACAAACCCCAAACATTAATTGAGCCTGGCTTTTGTATCAGCCGAGTGGGTTGGCCGACACCAGCCTGGAAAATAAACCTTCCCACCTGATAAGGCCCCTCTGGGAATGCCTGTGGGCAGGAAAGCATTCCTGGTGTTTCCAGCAGGAATTCCACGTCTGGGCTGCCTTGCTGCTGCTGCTGCTCCTGCTTTTCCCCCTCCCCGTTCCCAAGCTTTGGGATGATGCCCTTGCAGCTGGGGGGGATCAGGCGCAGAGCACGACACGGGTGTGGAAAAATAAATGTGTGGGACAGAGGGAAATGCCAAACGCGTCGGGAAAAGGGCTGGACGTGAGTAATAACCCGGGATCCTTCCCTTCCTTCCCTCCCTCCCACGGCTGCCCTCGGTTCCAGGCGCTGGGAATGGGAGGGATCGGCTTCCCTGCCCAGCGTTATTCCTTTGAAGGAGCGTTTTCCCCAGCGGGAATGAGGATGGGAGAGCCGATAACCTCCCGGTGCTCCTCCCTCCGCCCTGTTAATGATTTCCTTGGAGCTGCGGCAGCCAGGGAGAGCAGAAAGCCTGGGAATTTCCTGCCTGCCTTTGCCACCTCAGGCTGCTGGAGAGGGACAAGGCTTGGGATGTGCCAGGGGCCTCCTGTGAGCTTAAGAAAGGGAAAAAATACCTAAAAATGTGAGCACAGAAGCAGAAATTCTATGTTTCCCCCCAGAACTGGAGACACCAGGTGTTTCCTCCTTCTGTAGAGGGATAATTAAGGAAATTCCATTGTTTCAGTGGAAGAATTTGAGCGCCTGGTAAAGCTGAGCTTTCTGTCTCTGCGTGTCTGTGGGTAGGGATGTGCTGCCTGTGCCGTGGGATGGAATTCCCGGTGTCCTGAGGCCCTGGGGACATCCAGGAATCAGGCCTGGCTCATTCCTGGTGCCCACCCCACCTCCAGGACAGGCCCTGCCCGGAACAGCACCTTCCCAATCCCTCTGGACGAGCCCTGGAGGGGTTTGAAGGGCAGGGTTTCACTCCAGTGTTGTGTCAGACCCTCTGGAGATGTTCTCCTGGGACTTCTGAGCCACACATTCCTAGTCCAGAGCTGGTCTTGGGGAAAACTTCGGGAAAACTTGTCTGGATCATGTCCCAGGTGGTACCAGACACCCTCAATTAGGGGGTGCCTCTTTAAGAAATGCAAAGCAGACAGGGCAGGTATTCCCTGGGTTTCTTTTCCCAGCTGAGAAGGGGCTGTTAGGGGTCCCAGAGGTTTTCCTGGAGCTTCCCACTGGGTTGTGGCTCCATGGAAAGCAGCAGCCTGTGCTCATCCTTCACCCTGGAGCATCGTTTCCTGTTGACCCACCTGGAAAACTGCCAGGAGCCTTTCCCTCGGTTTAATCCCTCTCTGCTTTAATCATTACCTGCCTGCCCATCTCGCTCCTGCCGGGGAATGCAAATGGAGCCAGAGCAGAGGAGCAAATCCAGAGGTCGAGGATAATTCCTGGCCTTTTCCACCTCCACGGCTGGCTCCATGTCCTGGGGGGAAGAGCCTGGCTGGGAACAGGTGGCTCTCCTGCAGCAGGTGACCGTGGCTCTCTCTGGGATCATTTTTCCAAAGGGAAAAGCTGTTGATTCCTAGGGGGATGCCCCTGTGCCAGCCCAGCCCTGGGGGTGGGGAGGCTGGCACCAAGCTCTGAGGCACCACTGGAATGGTGGCTTTGCAGCCTGTGGGAAGAGGGAGGGAATTTGGGGAGTTTTCCTGAGAGTAAATGGAATTTGAGTTTGTGTAATGCAGGGAGCTGCTTTTAGCCTGCCACGGATCCTCCTCCAAACAAAGCCAAGGTTACGCAGTAAATTGCGGAGCGGGGCTGGTTTATTTTGATGAATTTTTATTTTGATGTCTGCTTGAATGGGATTCTCTGCAGCGCCAGGAAAAACCAAGGATGACTTCACCCTCTCTTAAAAATTTATGCAGAATATATTAATTTTTTCTTTTTAAGTGAAGTATCTTTTTTTTTTTTCAAGCTCTGCTGCTGCAGGGGAGAGAGAGCACTGGGGAGGAGGGTCTGAGGGCTCTCTCCACCCGTGCCCCAGCTGCACAGTGACTCCAGGGATTCTCCATCCATCCTCCCACAGCTGCTCCAGCCTGTCTGTGCTGGTGGGAAGCTGGGAAAGCTGGGGCAGGGTGATGATCCCACAAAGGCCTTTCTTTTTTCTAGAGGCACATCTGGTGTGGGGAATCAAATCCGAGCTGCCCTGAGCAAGTGTTCCTGGATTTCAGTCATGTGAATCCTTGAACAGCTGGGCCTAGGAACAGGATAAATCCCTGTTTGCTGAAGGAAAGGAGGGGAGGCATGGAATTTCTGCTGTTTCCTGCCTGGCTGGGAGTGCCCAGGACATGGTGTGAGCCCGAGCTGTGACCCCACCATGCCCCTTGGATGAGCTTCTTTCCAGGCAAAATAGGGATTGAAGATGACATTTTGTGTGTCCTCGCCCTCCAGCCATGGCCAGGGCCAGACTCTTGTAAATGAGGGGATGTTTGGGTTCATGTTGTGGTTGGAAAAGACCTCCCAAGATCACCCAGTCCAACCCCAATGCCTGCTAAACCACATTCCCAAGTGCCCCATCCACTCGATTTTTGAACCCTTCCAGGGATGTGACTCCACCACAACCTCTTCCAATGCCTAACCCATCCTTCAGTGCAGGAATTTCGCCTGAAATCCAACCTGAGCCTCCCTCCCCTGGCGCAACTTTCGGCCTTTCCCCCGTGTCCTCTGGCTCTCCCTGCCCCGAGCCAGGCCGGGTGGGGCCGGGACCAGGTGGGCGCTGGGGCAGAGCTCCGCTCCCTCCCTGCCGGCTGCACGAGGTAAAAATAACCGGGAATGTAGGGCAGAGCCTCTCCCAGCAGTTCCCGCGCGGGGTTTCCGAGGCAGCAGGCACAAGGAAGGTGTCCGGAGCTGTTACCTCAGGGCTGCCTGGTTTTGGGTGCCTCGGGGCCGCGCTCCATCCCTCTCCGGGCCGGTCCCGGGGGGCTCGGGGGGGCTGGAACTGCGGCTGCCGCAGCATCGCCGGGGCCGGGGGAGCCTCCCGGTGTCCAGTGGGGGTTTGAGGGATTTTTTTCCCCCCTCCTGGAGCGGAGCGCGGCCGCAGCGGCCCCGCCCGGAGCCCCGAGCGGAGCGGGCGGAGGCGGCCCCGGCCCGGCCCCCCCGAGCTCCCGGGGCCGCCGCTGCGCAGGCGGAGCAGCGCGGCCGCATCCATCTTCCCGGGCTGCCTCCTCCTCCTGCCTTCTCCCCATCCTCCTCCTCCCCATCCTCCTCCTTCTCCCCCGCCGGGGCCGCGGCGGCTGCGGGCGCTGCCGGCGGGGCGGCAGCGGCGGATGATGCACCGAGATGGTTCACCAGGAAAACTGCTCCTACCAGGTAAGGGGCGAGAGCGGCCTGGAGCCCAGCCCCGGGCAGCTCCGGGCAGCCCCGGGCCAGCCCCGGCCGGAGCCGGCCCCGGTGTGTGGCACCCCCGGGGGATGCGACAGCGCGGGGCCGCCGCTTCGGGCTCGCACCGAGCACCCCGGGAATCGCACCGAGCACCCCGGGAATCGCACCGAGCACCCCGGGGCTCGGCAGCCAGAGCAGCCCCGGGGCTTTTGTGCTCGCCATGTGATGCTCGGAGGCGCAGCGGGGCCGGGGATGCGCTGCCCACATCCCGCTGCCTGCCCGGGCCCCGCTGCCCGCATCCCTCTGCCTGCATCCCGCTGCTCTCCTGCCGGGATAAAACCGCTCCCTGGAAGCGAGAGAGCCGCGGGATCGCGCTCCCGGAGCTGCCGCAGCACAGGGATGTCTGGTTTAGAGCATTTCCTGCGCTTCCCACATTTCACGAGTGCGAGAGCTGCCTGCAGGATGGTGATTCACCGGCTGCGGTCTGCTCGTGGTTCCGCAGGAGCTGGGGGTGGGGGTGTTTGTGAGCATCCATCACGGCCGCCCCCGTCCCCCGGGGGTCCCCGTGTTTGGGGAACATCGCGATTATTTTAGTGGCCAAAATGAGAGCTGGGCTGGGCTGGGGTTGTGGCTTCATTTCCCTCCCAAGAGAGGATGGGTGCTGTGGGTGCACCTGCACGGGAAGCAGCTCACTGGGGGCTCGGTGGCGCTTTTAGGGGCTCGATGGCTCATTTAGGGGCTCGATGGCACCGGCGGATTATTAAATGCACCAACATCTGTCCCTCTGGCACGGCGATGCTGAGAAATGCCTTTGCCTACGTGCAGTGAGGGTGTTTCGGAAAACCCCCATTCCCAAACATTCCCAGAGCCGGACCCTCAGCAAGCAGGGCCTTGCCCGGACCAGCGCCCCATCCTTGTTTTTCCTCCATTCTCGTGTTTAATTCCAACTTCAAGCCGTGCTTTCCAACAGAATATCTCAGATGCAAAATACCTCATGAAGGGAAAAGATATGAATCAGAGAGAAGAGTTGAAAGGATTTTTCACGGAATGTTTTCAGTCTAGCAATTCTGGAAGGGAATTTCCACTTTCGGGAAAAAATATCCTGGGGATTTTTTCTTTTTTTGCCCCAGCCTTTTGATTTCCCGGCAGCTCCGAGCCTGTTGCTCTGGACAGCCGGGATAAATGGTGCCATTGTTTGGGAGCAGCGGATGTTTTCCCAGCATACTCAGGAACGCACGGGTTAAAGGTTGGGCATTGTCTCCCGGCTGGAAGCGGCTCCGGGGGGTGGGATGATGATGGTGATGATGATGATGGTGATGATGATGCCGAGCTGCGGCACAGGCCTGGCCTAAAATCCTTGGGTGTTACTGCGACAGCGCTGCCGCCTTTCCCTGCTTCCATCCCCTGCTTGTTTATGGATCGGTGCCCTCCAAACCCATAAATATTAGAAGGAAACCAGCCAGAAACCACGCAAATCCTAAGAAAAAAAACCATCCAGGGAAGCATCTTTTCAATTTAAATCTGTTCCCAAACCTTTCTAGGGCGCTGCAGAGATTAAGAGCAACCCCAGCCCCCTCGCAACCCCATTAACCCGAAGGCCGAGCTTTAATCCTTTTGTGGATGGCAGTCCCGGGGTTTGGGATCAGCAATGGAAGGCAGCAATGATGGGATTTTGGTGGCTGCCCGCGGGAGGGGGTGGCAGTGTTTAATCTGCTCTGCTCCCTCCTCACACCCCTTTTTTGGAGCTGTTAAAGAAACTAAAAATAAATCAAAGAGAGGAACAAGCCAGCGCCTGGGAAAACTTGAAAAGGGGTTTGTTTTGAAGGATTCTGGCAGAAAAACTCTGATGTGCCCAGGTCACGGCTGGGCCACCAAATCCGTGGCAGGGAGGGAGCTGGGAATGGGGCAGGTGCTGAGGAAGAGGAGGAAATTCCTGTCGTGTGCCATTCCTTGCCTCACATCCCTGATTCCCCCAGAAATGGGCTGGGAAATGCAGGTGGCCCTGGGCTCTGCTGGGGTTCGGATGTGGCTGAGTCCGGTGAATTCCTTGAATTTAGGCCGGATCCTCCATGGTCTGGAGGTCCCAGCATCTGTTGTCTTTTCCACGGATGCATCCTGGAATCAGGCTGGATGCTGATCCATGCCATGGATTTTCCCCTTAGTTTTGTTTCTTTTCCTATTTATTCCAGTTTATTTCCCTATATCGAACATTTCATGCAGGGCTCTGTAATTCCTCCTGCAGTCTGACCCAGAGAACCTTGGCTGGTGCCCACTGAACGATGTTTCGTGAGCTCCTGAGCCCACATGGAATAAAAATCCAGCGTGCAAATCCAGGCTTTAGCCCAGAAATAAAAGTTTTATTCTGCTGCGTGGTTCAGCTGGGCTTTACTGGCCCTCAGGCTCAGCCAGGCCTCCAGTTTGCTTTGTAAATCTGCATTTTCAGCGGGTCCATGGAACAGAGCTGGGCTCCTCAGCCTCCTCCTGGCTCTATCCATGGTTTTTTGCCATCACTGTGCAAGTGGCTGATGTGTCTGAATCATGGATTTTTAAATTCCCGACTGAAAGCAGAGAAGGCAGGGGCACCCAGTGCCCGTGCCTGAGGCAGGAGCCTCCCAGTTGCCCCTGGGAACGGGATTTGGCTCCGTGTTTTGGCACCAGGCACGAGCTGAGCTATCTGCTGGCAGCAGGGTCGCTCTGGAGATGGTTCCAGGCTCCACACGTGCGAGGAAAATTAAGAAGGAAAAGAGATCTGAGGAGAAAAGAGATTTTATTGGCTTAGAAATTGTCTCTGAGGTGGGGCAGGGGGTGTGGTTGATCCTGCTTGGATCTGTGGGTTTTCCTGGGATGTGAGATGTGTCCAGCTATTGGGATTGACTTTGTCTGTCTGTTTTTGAGAGGGATCTGTTGGGTAACCCTGTGGCAGGGAGGTGCTGGTGTTCCTGTGGGTTGGGAAGGTGCTGGTGCCACTCTGGATCAGGCTGGAAGCCCCAGGGATGGACTGGGCAAGGCTGGGTGCCCCCCACCCCTCCCAGGATCCCACTGAAGCATAATGGAATTAATCCATAAAATTCACAGGCTTAAAATGCAGAGTGCTCATTTAAAAAAAAATAAAAAAAAAAGAACCAAAAGAATTGGAGACTTTATGAGGTTTCTTTGGTTTGATCTCAGGAGGGGTTTGGAGGGTCCAGAAATCAGCTGTCGTCATCCTTTTCTTTAAAGTGAGTGCAAATTCTGGTGGCAAAATATAACCCCGAGGGACAGGCCTTGGGGAAAACCCCAGATTCCATGAAAATCCAGTGTGGAAAAGCTGGAGAGCTGCTGGCCTGGCCCCTTGCCCGTGGAGAGAGGCTGCAGCCTGGTACAGCTCCGTGCCACTGCCCCACATCCACGGCAGTGACAATAGAACAGAGCCTTTGTCAGGGAGCTCTGGGGCCTTGTTTGGACACAGATCCCAAAAAAAGGCTCTGCCAAGTGGTGGAAAAGCACTTGGAGTGTGCTAAAGCTCAGGGAAGCATCACCAGAGGGAGGCCTTGGGCCAGCTTATCCCGGAATTTTATAGACTTACAGGTGCCTTGTGTTGAGAAGGGACGGGTGGGAGAGGTTTATTCCAAGATTTGCAATAAAATCAAGGTTTTGTGGAATGGAGTCGCAGAATCCCAGAATAGTTTGGATTGAAAGGGGCCTTAAAGCCCATCCCCACGGGCAGGGACACTTCCCACTGTCCCAGGCTGCTCCAAGCCCCATCCAGCCTGGCCTTGGATGCTTCCACGGATCCAGGGGCAGCCACAGCTGCTCTGGGAATTCCATTCCAGGGCCCCACCGCCCTCCCAGGGAGGAATTTATTCCCAGTATCCCATCTATCCCTGCTCTCTTTCAGTTTAAAACCATTTCCCCCTGTCCTGTCACCCCGTGCTCTTGTAAAGAGTCTCTCCTGGTAGTTCTGGCAACTTGAGATTCCATAATCCTGGAATTTACCTCCACCCTCTGTCCTGGGTGCTCCATGGCCACGAACACGATTTGGGCAGCTTGGAGGGCTTTCCTTGATCTCTGCTGGGAACTCAGGGGCTTCCTCTCCTCCCTTGGGATCCAGTGGTGTTTGGGAGCTGATCCCAGCAGGAAGGGGGGATTCCTCCCCTCTGGAGCACACCCCAGCCCTGGGGGGATGTCACTGACCCCAGCAATGCTTTTACACTCAGGAAAGGAGAATTTTGCTGCTTTCTTGTCCTCGAGCCATCGGGGCGTGCTCTGAGCACCCCAAACTGGCTGTGCCCTATTTCCTCGCATCACTTAGGGATGATTTAAGCACTTCCATGCCCATCCCGGCGTTCCTGGCGGCGCTGGCTCCGTGTGCTCCCATCCCAGGAACCCCCCAGCTGACCTGCTCCAGATTTTGCTGCTCTGAGCTTTCCCTTCGTGCTGGAAAAAGGAAATCAGGCTCTTCCCCCTCTGGCATCGCCGGCGGCTGCTGCAGGAGCTGCGCCCATGGAGAGGGCAGTGGGATCTGCATTCCTTGGGCACTGATGCCAGCATGGAGCCCTTTTTGGGGATGTTCCAGGCAGAGGGCAATGGTGGCTGTGGGTCAGGCAGCCCCTGGGGAAGCAGCTGAACACCAAAGGGTTTGGTCCCTGCGCTGAGAGAACCCCCAAATCCCTTTCCCTTTGGATATCCCGCATTTAAATCGGCCTTTTCCAGCACGGAGGTGCCCATCCCAAGGGAGCAGGTGCTGGCTCTGAGGAGGGCCCCAAATGTGCCCCCAGCCGTGGTTCCAGGGGTGCTTCTCAGCCAGGTCTGGGGTTTCTCCCGCGGCCTGGAATAGCTCCTGGATGCAGGGTTTTCCCTGGAGACTGGGATCAGTTCTGGGAATGCCCTTCTGCAGAGTCCTGGTGCTTCCCAGGAGGGCAGGGCAGAGGTGAGCTGGCCTGAGAGCTGGGATGGCGGACAAAACATCCTGAAAACTGCGGGTGACAAGGGTTGAATATATTTATTTCTATTTCTGGCTTCAGGGTTGTGTCACTTCCTCCCCTTGGGGGTGGCTCTGGTGTCACTTTGCAGGGGTGGGCACCGCAGCCCAGCCAGGGAGGGGACGTGGGGACATCCCCGATGGATGAGGACAGGGTGATGCGGGGTTGTCACAAACCGGGAGGGGACTCGTGTGACAAATCCCAGGCTCAGCCCCGGCCCGGGGCTCCTGGCCACCACATGCTCCCCTGGGGCTGTGCCATGATTTATTTATTTGGGATTTATTGTGTCAGGATCCATCCCCATCCGGGAGAGGAAGTGGATTTAGCAACAGCAGGAAAAGACACAATGAGTCAGCGGCGGAGGGGAACTGAAAATAAGGAAATATCCAGAGAATGACTTTGTTTCATTTGGGAATTACAGTTGCAAAGCACGATCCAGGGACAAGAGTGGAATTGAACATCTATTGTTGCTGGTTTTTCCCTGATAATTCGGAGTAGATTTGTGCTGGGATGCATCATTTGGGTGTTGTTAGAGCTGGGAATTTAGCTGGACTTTGCATTTGGGGTGGAATGATGTTGTCATGGCTTGGATATCTCATTAAATGTTGTAGGGCAATTAAAATTATTTATCTGTAGTGTTCCACCAAAAATCAGGATTTTTCTTGCTGCTGTGCCAGGTTGTGAGGAGAAACTGTGGCATAATTCCATTTTCCTAAGGATTCCTTTTGGGAATGCCTGCCCTGAGCTGTGCTCTGCCTCTCCCTGTAGCTGATCCCGACAAACCTTTCCCACTGGGATGGGATCTCCGCAAGGACAGAGCGGGATTTGTGTGGGAGGAGGTCGGTGGCGGCGTTGGGAAGCCCGGATCTCCAGGCAGGAATGCTGGAGGCAGGAGCTGGCAGCTCCAGATTTGGGGGCTGCCAGTCCCCCCAGGAGCCAGAGCCGGAGTTTTTGGGGATCCCCAGGCTCTGCACACCCACAGGTATTTAATTCCAAGAAATTGAGGATTTTTTTTGCACCTGCAAAAGCCGATTTAGCCAGGAAAGAGCTCCGTGGGGTCCTTGCTGGTGGGGTTTGCGTGGAGCGAAAATTCCATCTCGTGGTTCCCATCGCTGCCCCTCCTGTGACGGGTGGACCGGGACCCCCAGCCATGGCTGGGAATTCACCGGGATACCTTCCCTGGGGAAAAGCCCCAGGAGAAAGCCCCTTGCTCCGGGCGGGCAGCGCTGCCAGGCCGGGATTTTGACACCAGACGCCGGGATTTTTCCTGCCCTTGTGCAGGCTCGGGGTTATTTTTATCCGGCGCTGGCAGTGGCTGCAGAAGGACGCGGCTTCCCAGCCCCGCCGAGCCTCCGCTGCCTGGGGCTCCCTGACTTTATTTGGGAAAACCAAGGTGCTCCTTGGACGGCCGGGAGCAGAGAGGTGCTGGAAAAGCATCCCGGCCTGGGAAGCGCCTGTGGAGCGAGCCCTTCATCCCATGGTGGCGGCTGGCGAGGACTGAGATGTCCCTTCGGGATCGGGAGCGATCCAGCGGCCGCCTGAGGAGCCGGGAGCGAGGGAGATGAGCCGGGAGGGGGATGATGATGGAATGGGTGACGTCATCAGGAAAGCAGCCCCGCCGCCCGGGGAGGGGAGCTATAAAAAGGTAAGGGACAAAAAGGGACAGAAAGGGGCCTTTGTGTGCCACCAGGCGGGACCCGCGGGAATGCTGCGGGAATGCTGCCCAAATCCCGCCCAGGCCGGTGGGATTCGGGGGCTGCAGCAAGGGAAACTCCATGGTTTTCGAAGTGCTGGCACAGGGCAGCAAAGCTAGCTCCCTCCTTGTTTCCCTATCTCCTGGTGATAAACAAAATACCAGGAGAAGTTTCCAAAGGCATTGTCCTACCTGGAAACCCCCGGGATTTTAAAGCAATTCGTGACGTGGCTCAAAACACACGAGTTTGACTTGGGGTTGCTTTTATCCCGTGGGAAAAAAAAAAAAAAAAAGGAGATAAAACCACGTTTTCTGTGGTTCTCATTTGTGTGTAAATCCCAGAATAGCCCCTGTGCTGTGCAGAGATAAAACGAGGCACTGCCTGTGGCTCTGGGACTTTAAATATAGTCCTGGTCCAGGGCTGGGAATGACAGAGCTGGGCAAAAATAGCCCTGGTGGCCTGGCCGGGTGTCCCAGTGCTCCTGCTGGGTGTCCCAGTGCTCCTGGCTGGGTATCCCAGTGCTCCTGCTGGGTGTCCCAGTGCTCCTGGCCAGGTGTCCCAGTGCTCCAGGCCAGGTATCCCAGTGCTCCTGCTGGGTGTCCCAGTGCTCCTGCTGGGTGTCCCAGTGCTCCAGGCCAGGTGTCCCAGTGCTCCTGGCCAGGTATCCCAGTGCTCCTGCAGTGTTTGGTGCTGGAGGATGTGTGGGGAGGGATTCTCCCTCTCTGCTCCCCTCTCCTGAGACCCCTCCTGCAGAGCTGTGCCAGGGCTGGAGGCCCAGCAGGAGGATGTGGAGGTGCTGGAGAGAGTCCAGAGGGATTCCATGCAGCTGTTCCAAGGCTGGAGCCCCTCTGGAGCCAGGCTGGGAGAGCTGGGGGTGTTCACCTGGAGAAGGGAAAACTCCAGGGAGAGCTCAGAGCCCCTTGTGGGGTCTAAAGGGGCTCCAGGAGAGCTGGAGAGGGACTGGGGACAAGGCATGGAGGGACAGGACACAGGGAATGGCTTCCCACTGCCAGAGGGCAGGGCTGGATGGGATGTTGGGAAGGAATTGTTCCCTGGGAGGGTGGGCAGGCCCTGGCACAGGGTGCCCAGAGCAGCTGGGGCTGCCCCTGGATCCCTGGCAGTGCCCAAGGCCAGGCTGGACATTGGGGCTTGGAGCAGCCTGGGACAGTGGAAGGTGTCCCTGCCCGTGGACAGGAAATGGGATGAGCTTTGGGATCCCTTCCAGCCCAACCCATTCCAGGATTCTGGAATATGTTGGCCTTTTCCCTGGAGCAGCCACAGCCAGACCTGACATTGTGTTCTCATTCCTGGGCTCCGGCACAGGTGGCTGCTGCCCTTCCGAGCGGGAAGGTCAGGGGGAAGAAGGAAAACATCCGCCCTGGATTGTTCTGTTTTCCCTTAAAAATCAAAAGCAGCTTTTTTGTTTAAAATCACTGTGAGAACCGAATTGTCCTCACTCTGCACAGAGCAGAAATGCTTTTATTTTTTGAGTCAGTGCCAAAATACACATTTAAGTACCACGGGGTTATGCTTTCCTTGGAATTACCTTTGCATTTTGAGGATTTGTCCATTATTCCTTCTATACCAAGCCAGAATATTTGATAGTCAACCCCCCCCCTTGCTGTTTCCCTTCTCCATTTATATTTTTCCATCCCCAGCTCTGGATTTCAGCTGTCAGGTAATTTATCCAAAGCCTAAAGCCCAGTTCCCTCAGGTGTATTTTATTCCTCAGTAACTGCTCCCCATTTTATAATAACAATTAGGACTCTTGATTTCTTTATGGTCGTTACCCTGGGCCTGCCTTGGAAAATGGGATCTTCCCAGCTCAGTCCTGGGAGCGGAGTTATTTAGAATCCTCAGTAATGACCTGGTGGAGAAAACAAATTGCACATTGATTAAATGTACAGATGTCAGCCTGGGAGCAGCGGGGCCTGGTGGGAAATAGCGGAATTAAAACAGATCTGGAGAGACAGATCCGTCGGGAAGGAGGGAAAATGTCCAGTTCTGCCTGTATTTTAATGGGAAAAGAGCAGCTTTTGGTGCCCACGGAGGAGGTGGGGATGCCAGAGGAGGGAGAGGTCCCAGCTGGAGTGGAGGCTGGGCAGGAGGAGGTGGGGACGGGCTGTGGGCGCTGGATTTCGCTTGGAGCACAAGGAAAATCAAATTTAGACGGGAGGATGTGGGAGAGGATCATCTGAGCTGGGAAAGGGGAAATTTCCAGGGCTTGGTGGAATATTGGTGCAGTGGCACAGCCGTGGGCATCCTGAGATGGGCAGCACGAGGAGCTGGCACCAACCTCCCTTGTTCTGCTTCCAATCCATTAAAAATTATTTTCGCTCATTTTTCCTTTTTTTTTTTCCCCTGTTCTGCCGTGCCCAGCAGGGCTGGCTATTTTTAATCCTAAATCCGTCTCCATGTAGGTATTTGAGGTATTGATTATTGAAACCTAAAACCACAATGGTCTGGCAGAATTTCAGAGACCTGGAGCTCAACCCAGAAACTCGGTACCGCTTGGTGTCGTGGGGTTTCTTTTATTATTTTAAGGATTTGAAATAAAAGGAGTTAGGTTGTAAATGAAGTATTTAGGGAAGGGATTGACAATTTAATGGGCAGGGTAATAATGTGTGTAATCAGCACTGGAGCTGGAATTAAATCATTAGTTATTTTAGGTTAATAATTTGCATTTTGTGACACTTCTTTGTACAAAAAGGTGCTTTATTTTTCCTGAGGTGGGATATGGGAAGCACAACTCCATGTATTAACCCCATGGAAGCAGCCCAGCCCTGCCTGCAATGTTTCTTTTTGCTGTGTTTTCTGGATTGGGGATTAAGTGTTATTTTGTAATTAAATGTTTGAGGCCTTCCAAGTGTTCCTTCCATCAATAACTTCCTGAATTTGTTGTCAGGGGTGGCACGTGATCCATTAGTGACAGACTCTGGGGGGGATTTTGAATCTAGATCTGAGATTTGCATTGACTGTACATTGATTACAGAATTACTGGTCAGGGATTAATTTCAAATCATTGTGTTGATTGCTATTTTAAACCCCCCATACATTCTATTTCTATTTCTATATCTATTTCTATTTCTACAAATAGAAATACATAAATAGAAATAGAAATATATTTCTATTTATATAAATATAAATATATATATATTTATATATAAAAATCCATCTTAAAACCCAGGGATAATTTGATGACCACCATCAAAATCCATCCCTGGGCACGCTGGCAGGAGAGGGATTTGTGTGGGATTGGAAGCTGCTCAGGGAGGTGGAAGATGCTGATGGGGGTGGCTGTGTGTGGATATAGGTACAGGTATTGGCGAATATATAGGGATGTATCTGTCAGCAAGTTTGGGTTGGAATCAGATGATCTTTAAGGTCCTTCTGAACCCAAACCATTCTATGATTCCATGTGGAGAGAGATGCAATTGGAGATTCCGGCTGGGATGGGCTCTGTGGTTCACCCAAGCGTGGAATGCTTGGGAGACGCTGAACATCTGAGCGTGGTGGTGGGGCTGGTGGGACACGTCCCCTTCCCGTGCCCTGGCCTGGCCAGAGCTCATCCCTCCCTGTCCCTTACAGAGCTCATCCCTCCCTGTCCC
>NW_024581136.1:19894197-19903143 GCF_017639235.1 Corvus kubaryi | reverse complement strand
GAGCTCATCCCTCCCTGTCCCTTACAGAGCTCATCCCTCCCTGTCCCTTCCCAAGCTCATCCCTCCCTGTCCCTTCCCGAGCTCATCCCTCACTCTCCCCAGAGCTCATCCCTCGCTGTCCCTTCCCAAACTCATCCCTCGCTGTCCCTCCCCTGCAGGCCCAGAAGAATGAGCGCGAGTCCATCCGGCAGAAGTTGGCTCTGGGCAGTTTCTTCGACGATGGCCCCGGGCTCTACACGAGCTGCAGCAAGAGCGGCAAGCCCAGCCTGTCCTCCCGGTAAGCCAGAGCCCAAAACCTCAGGGCAGCCTGGGGAGTGGGGGATCTCTCTGGTGGAACATCCCAGGACCATCTCTCACTCTTTGCTTTCAGCCCTATTCCTGAGTTTTCCTTGTTTTCTTTGCAGTACTTGTGTGTTATGTGGATACTCGTAAATGATGTGGGGAAATCCTCATTTCAAAGTGGGTAGAAAGGTATTTGGATGTTTAGGGGATAAAGGAAATGAGGTGAAGTTTTTTGGATGAGGTTTCCTTCAGGTTTTCATTCAGGATTTGGAAAAGGTGTCCCAGGGGAGCTGTGGCTGCCCCTGGATCCCTGGAAGCATCCAAGGCCAGGTTGGACAGGGCTTGGAGCAGCCTGGGATAGTGGAAGGTGTCCCTGCCTATGACAGGGAGTGGAATAAGATGGACTTTAGGGTCCCTTCCAACCCAAACCTTTTGGGAATTCCAGCCTCCATGATTCTGGGATTCTGTGATTCATGCTCAGAAAGCACCAGAGAATGGACAAAATAAGCTCTAACATGGCCTCCTGCCTCCCCGCCACATCCCCAAGCTCTGCTTCAGACATGGCTCCATCCCTGGAGCTGCTCATGGGTTCCTCACTTGGATTTTTAAGATTTTTGCATCAAATACACTCCAGAAAGTCCTGTTTGTGTTCAGCTGGGTGAAGTATCAAACACCTCCCATGCTGGGAGTGAAGCTCTGCCTGTTGCCATGGAGTGGGAGAAGAAAGGAGTCTTAGGGAGGCAGGAATCCAGGAGGAATCCTGCTGTTCCAGGGGACAGGTACAGTTGTGGAATTAATTTGAGCTTCTGATCATGTGAAAGGGAAAACAGCTTTGTGTGTAGTTACAGCTGAACCAGGAGCTGCTGTCTGATAATTAGAGCACGGCTCTAATTAACGCAGCTCATCAGGGTCTGGCAGCTGTGCTCCCAGAAATTGCCAGCTGTGCCTGAAGGCTTTGGTGTTTGTTAATATTTATAATCCAGGAGAAGTATTCCCTGTTCCAGGACCTGCAGGAACCTTTGCAGGACGTGGCTCCCATGTTTTTGTATGGAATTATAGAGCAGGATCGTGGAATGCTTGGGTTGGAAGGGACCTTAAAGATCATCCAGTTCCCTATCCATGGGCAGGGACATTTCCCACTATCCCAGGCTGCTCTAAGCCCCGTCCAGCCCAGCCTGGAGCAATTCCAGGGATCCAGGGGCAGCCACAGCTGCTCTGCCAGGGCCTCATCTCCTTAACCACAAACAATTATTTATCCTATTTATTTTAGGGTAGTAGTAACTAATAAACTCCACAGAAATAGATGGAAAATGGGAGTTTGCTGTTCCTAAGGACCAGTACAAGCTCCCACCACACTGGGAATGAGGAATAACAGGCAGCAGGATGTGGAGGATTCCCCATCTCCAGCAGGTGGTGATGGATTGGGATCTCTCACCTGGAGAAGTGCTTTTCCCTTCTCTCAGCCTGCACTGGGATGCCCTTCCCTGATCCACTGTATCCAGAGAAAATCATTCCTGGGGAGGGGAATTTGGGTGGGGTTAATCAGTCCCAATCCAGCAATGGAGCAGGGGGGTCTGGAAAACACCGGAATAAACTCTTGTGTTACAGGACTGTCTGGGATACAAACAGTGAATAAATAATTTCCACCACTGACAAAATACTTTGTAATATATAATACTATGTATGTTAATTCTATCTTTATACTTTTCTCTGTAATTTTTTTATTCTTTATTTGCCAATAATTTATGCACTTTTTATAGCAACACATTCCATATCTTCTGTTGTGTTTTACATAGTTTATTTAATGTAATCAGAGCTGAATAATCAAAAAGAGTAATGATATTCCAAAATAATGATCATAAAAAGGAATCAAAAGCCTCTGCAGCGTGGGGGTAATTCTGCAGTTTATCAGCAGATGGTGGTAGCAGCCCTGGCATTAAGTGACACTGAGTTCCCAGTGCCACGCTGAACTGGTCACCTGATGAACCCCAGCACGGGGTTGGTGGCAGCCCCAGCCCCAGGGGACGGCGGGGCCACCTCTCCCTGTCCTCCCTCAGGTTACAGAGTGGGATGAACCTGCAGATCTGCTTTGTGAACGACAGTGGCAGTGACAAGGACAGCGATGGCGATGACAGCAAGACAGAGACCAGCCTGGACACACCGTTGTCACCCATGGTGGGTCTGGGAACTCAACCCAAGCCGCAGGGAATCCATGAGGAAGCTGATGCTGTTAAAATAGCAACTCTAAACCCCAGAGCAGCATTTTCAGCCCTCAGTAAAGTGCGGGATGCTGAGGGACAGATAAGAAACACCCCTGGCTGCTGTGGACCTTCACATGAAGGTTCCTTCTTCTTCCTTCCTGCCTTCCTGCCTTTCTTTTTGGCCCTGAGAACAATCAGGGAATGGAGTGGTATCAGCTCCCAGCAGCTTCCCTCTCTTTTCCTGCTTGGATATGACATTCCTTAGTGGATACACCACCACAGCCCCAGGTGTTTCCCTCCAGCTCAACCTGTGTGGCCTTTCAGCACCTACTGATCTGCTGGCTCCTCTTTCCCTTCAAAGCCCAGAAGCCCTATCTGGGAATCACTCTGATTTTCAAAGATAATCTTGTGGATTAAGATAAAAAGATAAACCCATGCTCTTCACAGTTCTGTAGAAAAGAGCACAAAAATAGGTCAAACTTTGCTGTGGCTTCTTTGCTTCCCCAGAGCAAGCAGAGCTCATCCTACTCCGACAGAGACACGACGGAGGAGGAGTCGGAGTCCCTGGATGACATGGACTTCCTCACCAGGCAAAAGAAGCTCCAGGCTGAGGCCAAGATGGCCTTGGCTATGGCAAAGCCCATGGCCAAGATGCAGGTGGAGGTGGAAAAGCAGAACAGGAAGAAGTCGCCTGTAGCGGATCTTGTGAGTGGGGCCGGGGGTGACCCCAGGGGGGACTCCAGCCCTGGGACATCCACACCACTGGTGGCTCTGGCTCACAGGGATGAGAGACATGGGGAGGAGAGGTGGAGAAGGGATTGGCCTCAGGAGCTGGAAGGAGTTGTGGGAGCAGGATGGGTGCAGGGAATGGGATGCTGGAGGTTGGTGCTGCCTTGAGGCCGCTCATCCTCTGAGCTGGAGTCTGTTCATCCCATCCCATCCCATCCCATCCCATCCCATCCCATCCCATCCCATCCCATCCCTGAGCACTCCTGCCTTCATCCAGGGCTGTCACCATCACCCTCACCCCCCATTCCATCAAACATTCCTGATCCTAGTCGCCTTGGGCCCAGTGTTGTGTTGATGCTTGGCCTCCATTTGGTGGAGTCGTTGCTGCCTGTTTGTGAGGGGGGGATGCAAAACTGAGGGGACAAAATGCTCAAAAATAGAAATAATTGGAAGAAAACAGTAAAATGCTGGAAGGAAACACTAAAATATTGGAAGGAAGCAGTAAAATAGTGAATATTTCTTTCCAGCTGCCACATATGCCTCATATCAGTGAATGCCTGATGAAGAGAAGTTTAAAACCCACTGACCTAAGGGACATGACCATCGGGCAGCTACAGGTGATAGTCAATGACCTTCACTCACAGATAGAAAGTAAGTGGTAATTGCTTAATTATTCTGGGGTCAGTCTCCTTTAATTAAGAGCAGTTCTCTGGGATAAATGTAAATATTCTCAGTGGAAAGGGCTGTGCAGCCCTGGGCAGTGATGGAGTCCCCAACCCCGCAGAGATTTAAAAGCCCTGTGGATGTGGCACTTGGTGGGGAAGATCCCAACCTGGGGTCCCCCCAGGACATCCCAAACTCACCCCATTTCTCCCTGGAGCAGGCTTGAACGAGGAGCTGGTGCAGCTGCTGCTGATCCGGGACGAGCTGCACACGGAGCAGGATGCCATGCTGGTGGACATCGAGGATCTCACCAGGTGAAGCAGGAATTTCTCTCCCCTCACAGCTCCCCATTTACCATCAGCAGCGTGTGGGGCTTTTCTTCCAGCAGAATTCTGGGACTAAAGCTTTTGCCATCCAGGATATTGGGAAGGAATTGTTCCCTGAGAGGGTGGGGAGGCCCTGGAATGGATTTCCCAGAGAAGCTGTGGCTGCCCCTGGATCCCTGGCAGTGTCCAAGGCCAGGCTGGACAGAGATCTGTCTTTGCCATCAGGAGGGCTGGACAAGGGGGAGAACTTTGGAACCACTTAAATATTAATATTTAATAACTGCTAAAACAAAAAGCCTTGCAGGATATGGGCAGGTTCCCTAAAGGACTCCATCCTCTGGCAGCAAGGCTCAGGAAGCATTTTCCTTTGGGATGACTGGGGATGCGCTTCTGAAATAGAAAGTGTTCCAAAATATTCTGAGTATTTTATTCAGAAGTGTAAAGGTGTGGGATGAAAGGAGCTGGGAAAGAAGAGGCCCTGGGTAGCATCAGCACACCAGGACTGTGATTCCAGACTGAAGCATTAAAGCTCAGAAAAAAAATGAAGAGCAAGTGGTGAGGGGGAAGTTTGGGATGGGAGCTGGAGCTGTGTCAGTGCCACCTCATATCCTGGGATCTCCTCCTGTGTTTTGGGAAGTGCTTTGCTTCCTCCCTGCAATTCATAAATGGCATTTTTTGGGCATGGTGGGGCACTGGCTGTTCCCATCCCTCTTTTTTTTGGGGTAGAGGCGTTGGCCATCCCTGTGGGAAGGAAGGGAAAAATCCCAGCTGCCCCAAACCACTTTGGGGTTTGGAGAAACCCAAAGGCCTGGCCCTTCACCCACCCTCCTGCCAGGAAGGAGCCCCGGCAGAGATCCGGAAAACTTCGTGTTTTCCTTGGGAAAACACAATTCCCAGCTCGGTGCCGGAGCAGATGGGTTGGGTTTTCCATCTTTTCCTTGGCACGGGGAATAACAGCCCCTCCCTGTCCCCAGACACGCCGAGAGCCAGCAGAAGCACATGGCAGAGAAGATGCCAGCCAAGTGAACCCCGGAGCACCCTCCTCCTGCCTCTGTCCGTGTCCAGGGAATTCCAGAATTCCAGTGTTGCTCATTGACCATGTCCGAAGCTTTCTGTCCGGTGATTGGCCTCTGCTTCTTAATTTATTTTAATTTTTTTACTCGTGCCACTAAATATCAGGCATTTTAATAATAATAATAATAATATTATTACAGAAACAAAGAGAATTGTACAGTACTTATAACATTATAAATCATGGGCGAGAAGAGAGGGTAGTTTAACTTTATTTTTTGGTTGTTTAGAGATTTTTTTGGGTTGGATGATATTTTACCATTGACTACTTTTTTATTCTTCACTGTAGTTCTCAAATAAAGAACCTGTTCTTGACGGTGCTATTCAAGTCAACAAAAAATCCATGCCTGCCTCGTAGTGATGTCGTAGCTTTCAGTAATCTGTACATTTTACTCAGTTCTCGACCTTTTGGGAATGTTGACTACCTGACATTCATTTTTAGGTGTGCTATTAACACTCGGTGGGGTGCAGAGAGTTGGAAGTTTTCTGTATAAAGCTGTAAAATAAAAATTACCACCATTGTTTCCTATGCCACGTCTCTTTGTTGCTGGTGGATCCTCCAACAAAATGTGCAATTTATCATCACCAGAAAGAGGCTTTGGTTTGGTTTTTTTTTTTTGGCCCTGCTGATCACATCAAACTGAGAGAAGAGAGGGTTTTTTGCAGAGTTATTTGTTTGGAAGTTCCGAATTCTGTATCACATGGACTTCAAAGATTCTTCTGTAACACTGAGCCCCAAATCTGTGATGGTTGGAAGCAGCAGACACACAGCCCAGGTGGGTATTTTTTTATATTTTATTGTCTGGGCTGAACATTTAAATGAAATTTTAGAAAGAAAAAGAGTAATCTATGTTAAAAACCAGGCAGCAAATTAAATGGATCAAACGTGGAATCCGTCACTCTGCCTTTGGGGAAGGCTCAGAGCTGAGTGCTGGCCGTAGGAGAGGGGACACTGGCACAAAATGAGTCCATCTCCACCCCTCCTTTATTGGATTCCAAAGCTGGAAGAACCCAGCCAGCCCTTCCAAAGCCCCAGCCTGGTGCTCCCAGCAGCTTTTTACCTTTTAATTCTCCTTTCCTTGGGGGCAAATCCATCCCAGCCAAGGCTCTGCCTGGTGACTTACTCAGGGTGTTTGCAGAAAGCCTCAGCTGCATTCCAACTTCATCCCCTGCCAGGAATGTCTTTTATTAAAGGACTTTTTTTTTTTTATTAAAGGACTTTTCCTCCCCCTTTTTTCCCCGGAAAGGGCAGGGCTGGAAGCAGCCCTGGAGGGGTTTGGGGGGCTGGGATGGGGGGTTGGTTTAATTTAGGGCTGTTCTGCCTTTCCCAAGGCTTTTCCAGTGCTATTCCCTGTCCCACAGCTCCCACGGGGATGGGATGCCGTGTTCTTGCTGGGCAGTGTGCCCTGAGTGGGATCAGGGAGCAGAAGGATGGATTAGGAGCCCACACCTGCAGCCCACATCCACATCAACCCTTTTCTTCCTCGCTTTTAAATCTGTGCAGAAAACACACAGAAATGTGGGGTGTTGGTTTCCCTGCAGCCCCTGGGTGGCTTCCTGCATGTGGGGAGAGCTGCTGGGTTTGAATTTTCTCTCCAAAACCCCAAATTTGCAGTGTCTGACCCCAAAACCTCTCCGTGGGTCCACTGCCTCCCTCGGAAGCAGCTCTGGGTCTCAGGGAGGAGCTGCCTCCTGCTGTATTTAAAGCATGAAAAGCCCCAAACACACAAAGTTCACTCTCAGCTTTAAGGAAAAAAAAATTTAAAAAAGAATAAAAAATTAGAAAAATAATCAAGAAAGCCCCTGGCTGTTCCTGGGGAATCCCACAGCTCCCCCTGGCACCATCCAGCTCCAGAGCACCGGGATGAGGCATCCGGGAAGGCTGCAATTCCATTCCCTTGCTAAGTACCTTTGACTTGCTGGAGAGAATTTGTCCTTCTACTCACCCTCTGCTGGTTCTCCCCCTCCTGTCCTGGGGGATTGGGTTTTCCCTGGAAAAAAAATCCTGTTCTGGGTCTCCTTGGCTCCGTGTCCCACGTTCTGAGGGGTGCTGTGGACGGGGGCAAAGCTGGAACTGATGGATTAAAGGATATTTCCAAAAGAGAAGGGTCTGGTGTGGTTTCTGAGCAAGATTTTGGTTTTGTGGTTTATTCCTGGGTCTCGGTCCTGCTTGGAGCCTCCTGCATCCTCCTGGGTGGGATTTTGATTCCCAGAAAAACATAAACTGTCTCCCACAGGTGGTGGATCCTCCAGCTGGCAATTGTTTTCCTTTTTGCTGTAGGAAAAGCACCTCCAAAACTCACCAAAACCACCTGGCTGAGGCAGCAAAAACACCTCCCAGCCCTGCTTCCTGCTGTGGGAATGGAGATCCCACAAACCCCACATTCCCAGCTCCCTACCCTCCACGCAGCTGTGGAAATCCACAGGGAATATATGGGATTTTTGGGAGCCCCATCCTTGTGGAGAATTTGTTGGGTTTTTTTTTTTTCAACTTAGCTTTAATTTTTAATTTTGTTCTTATTTTTTGGATGCTTTTCTCCCAGGAACGGGGCATTTACAGGGTTCCACTGGTGAATCTCAGAACCACAGAATTCAGAGCTGAATTCCCCACTGGAATTTCAAAGGGAGAAGGTCCCTGGGATGAGCTCACAGGGACAGTAAGAAGCAGCTTTTGGTATGACAGCGGCCACTGCTCCAGGCTGGGGACTGGGATTTGGCACCCAGCCCCTGGATCCAAGGAATCCCCGTGCCCAGTGCCCCTTGCCTGGAATTTTTTTTGGGGGGGGGAAAAACATGTGTTCATTTGGAGAAAATGTTCAGAAGACTTAAAAACCAAGGAAAGCTGAGAGTTGGATGGGCTGGACCAGGGTAGGGATCATGGGATTCCAGGATGGTTTGGGAGGGAAGGGAGCTTAAATCCCACCCAGTGGTGGGATTTATCCATGGGCAGGGACACCTCCCACTGTCCCACGCTGCTCCAAGCCCCAATGTCCAGCCTGGCCTTGGGCACTGCCAGGGATCCAGGGGCAGCCCCAGCTGCTCTGGGAATTCCATCCCAGCCCCTCCCCACCCTCCCAGGGAACAATTCCTTCCCAATCTCCCATCCAGCCCTGCCCTCTGGCAGTGGGAACCCATTCCCTGTGTCCTGCCCCTCCATGCCTTGTCCCCAGTCCCTCTCCAGCTCTTCTGGAGCCCCTTTAGGCATTGGAAGGCCACAGTTTGGGATAAGGGATGGGAGCAGAGCCTTGTGAAGCTTGGAAATAATTTTGGATTTTTTATGCTGCCTGGGCAGGGCAGGAACTGCTCCTTGGTGTTCCCTGTCCTGTCCCTACCATGCTGCCCTCCAGTGCCCCTTTCCAGAGTCAATCCTGGCCATCCAGGAGGAATTCTCCTTGCTTTTCCTCGCCTGCTTCCAGCTGGTCTCACACCACAACATTCCTTAACATTTTTAGGTCTCATCCTAAACCCATGGGTGCCTGAAGAGCCTGAACTGCCGCACTGAATAAAAAATAACTCCAAACCATCCTCATGCCCGAGAGGAGGCCCTGCTGACGTGGATTCCATCACCCCTGGGAACTGGGATGAGCTTTGTGACCCAGCTGCTTCCTGTCAGGGAAGCCCTGCGGTTTGGGTTCCCCTTTTTGGGATTTTCTGCCCTTTTTTGGCTCCTCCTC
>NW_024581136.1:19886113-19894097 GCF_017639235.1 Corvus kubaryi | reverse complement strand
AAGCCCCAATGACCAACCTGGCCTTGGGCACTTCCCGGGGTGGCTCGGTGGGATCTTCCCTTCTTTTTTCTGTTTTCCCCCCAGCGGCTCCTGGGCGTGCTGAGCAACATCTGCCCACACACACGGGCACCACCATGGAGTGGGAGCAGGGAAAAGCAGGGAAGCTGTGGCTGTTCCATCCCTGGAAGTGCCCAAGGCCAGGTTGGTCATTGGGGCTTGGAACCACCTGGGATATTGGGATGGGGGAAGGTGTCCCTGGAATGGCAGGGGTGGGATGAGAGGATTTTCCCAACGTCCCTCCCCAACCCAAACCATTCAATGATTCCATAAAAACCACACACACGGCCTTTCACTCTTCCTTTTCACCCTCCAAGGGAGAAGCACTAATGAACTTGTGATAATTAAGCCTCGTGCAGGCTCAGATGAGACCCTTGGGATGGGGGGACCCTCCCTCCGGGTGCCTCCTGCCCCAGCCCGCTCCAGACCATCCCTGCTGCTTCTCCTGCCTTCCAGGGAAGGTGACCAGCTCGCAGATTTTCCCTCTCCGAAGCAAAGCCACCCTTCAGCCCCAGGGCGGCTCCGTGGGCGGGCGCTGAGTTCCGCTCCCGCTGCCCCACATCCCACGGCCCTTCCCGCCGAGTTTCTCTTCCCTCTTACCATAAACCAAAGGAAAGCCTCATGTGCAGGGCCTCGTCCTCCTCCTCTGCTGCTCCAGGGGTGCCCAGGGACATCCCGCATCCCACAGCAGCAGGAATTCCAGGGGCTTTTCCAGCCGGGATCGAATGTGCTGCTAAAGCCTCTTTTCCCGGTGCCTCGGTGGGATCAGCCCTTCCCTCTTCCCTCAGATCCACCAGCAGCTCCTTCCCAGTGGGGAAGTATTGCTTAAAGTCTCTTGGCTGTGGAGGGAAGGAAAAAAGGATCGATGGAAAAGGATTTACCCCGATTCTCGGTGGTGCAAACTGTTCTGACCCGTCCCAGCCTCTCCTGGTCCATGGATTTTAGTTTGGGATTGCTGATGGCGAAATTGCCAGGGAGGACTGGGAGCAAAGCCCAGGCACCACAGCGATCGTGTCCACAGCCTCCTGCCCCTCAGCTTCCCAAGGGCAGCACGTCTGGGGGAGAAACTCACCTTGAATGGAGACCGAAGTGTCCCCATCCGTCTGAAAACAGGAATTGCAGAGTTTTGCTGGATCTCTGGAGCGGTTTCCAGGCAGCTCAGCTCTCCTCTGCTTCCAGGCAGGGCTGTGGGAGGAGAAATTTCCCCAGGGGCTCTCCCCATCCCGCTGTGGACAAAGGACTGATACCCCCCAGACACTAGTTGGGAAAAATCCCCTTGGATGTTCAGGGATTTTGCTGGAATAACCAGTCCTGGCTGAGGGGACTGACCCCCAAAGCAAGGATAAGAGCTGGAAACAGCTCTGCAGCTCCCAAACCACACGGAGATGGATTTTTTGGGAGTGGGAAAGGGATCCCCATGACTGTCTCAGACCCCTCATCCTGCACCTTCCCACTGCCTTGGAATCTGGGAAGAGAAGGGACACAATCCCCGTGTCCCCACAAGGGTCAGGGCCCTGCAGGAGAAGTTTGGGGCTGGGAGATGGGACCAGAGCTGTGCAGTCATTTTGGGGCTGCTCCGCTCAGCTCAGCTCAGCCCACTTGGGAATGGTTTGGGTTTCCCACAGACCCCCACAGCTGGATGTCTCCAGGAGACACCAACGCCTCTGGACACGGCAAAAATGGGATTTCTTCTCCAGGTTTGGATTTATTCACACGCTGAGCACCCAGCCCAGGGTGGGGAAATGCCACCGCAGCTCTGGCACTCCCGGTGCCCGGCTCACGGGATCGTGAGCGAAACCCTTCTCGTTTTCTATGCTTTGCATAAAGCTCGGTGTTTATTTTAGCAGCGGAAGCCACGAGGGCTGAGGGCTCTGCGGGGCTCTGCCGGCTCCTCTGGAGGCTGCAGCTGCCTCTCTGCCGAGGACAAAGGCCCCAGTCCCACCCATGTCCTGTGATGTGTTAAAACTAGGATGTCCCTGTGCCCTCAGGAAGCCCTGGATGTTCCTCCACATCACCCAAACCATCCCCGAGTGCCCCTCCCCGGGCTCCGCGCTGGGCCGGAGCCACCGCAGCCCCCCCAGCTCCAGGAACCATCCCAAAATCATGGAATGGGTTGGGCTGGAAGGGAAAGCTCACCTCATTCCCATGGCAAGGGGCACCTTTCACTATCCCAGGCTGCTCCAAGCCCAGTCCAGCCTGGCTTGGGACACTGCCAGGGATCCAGGAGCAGCCACAGCTTCTCTGGGAATTCCATCCCAGCCCCTCCCCACCCTCCCAGGGAAGGATTTCCTCCCAAATTCCCACCCAGCCGTGGCAGTGGGAAGCCATTCCCCCTTGCCAAAGGTCTCTCTCTGGCTTTCCTGCGGCTTTCCCACCCACTGCTTCAATGGATAGGACTGGTCCCTTCCCCACCTTCCCCACCTTTCCCACAAAACTCTGGGAGCCATACTCTACCTTTGGTCAGGCCCTCACTTCACCAGGACTGCATTCATTTCCTTTTTCTCCTCACAAGGCACATCAAAACCATCAAATGTGGCCCTGCAGAGAAAATTCCTGCCAGGAGAGTGCTCGGCCTGCGAGAGGGGAGGTGCCAGGCTGGTCAAATCCTGGGAATAACTCCTGCCCAATCCACATCCTTGGGAGTGGAGCCGGGGAATTCTCTGCCCGTGGGTCACTGCAGCAGCTCTCAGGGTGTCCCCAAGCACTGCAGGCTCTGAGCTCTGCATCTCCTCGGGTTTCCCAGCTGCTGGCCTGGCAGTGCTTCCCGGGGATAGAATGGAGGATTCCATCATTAACGGGGCTTGGAAAATTGTGCTACAGCAAAGAAATGCTAAAAAACATCCTGGTGATCAGCTCCTGCTCACCCAGTATCAAATTCCCTTCCTTTCTCCACGTGCAAAGCCAGCGTGAGCTGAAAGGGCAAACACAAACCCGAGCAAGGACAAAATTCCAGCTTTTTCCCCATCCCTGCTCTCCTCCTGCCCAGCATCCACAGCCAGGGACGGATAAAGAGCAGAAAAAGCACCCGGAGCTGAGAAATTCTGTCAAGTGTGAAAACAGAAAGTGAGAGAGAAAGAGCTCCCCGAAAGTGCCACGAAACCACGGGCACAGCTGGCACCACCTCCTTACTCACAGGGTGCTTTTGGGGCAGGGAGGGTGAGCTCAGAGGATTCCCAAAATCCATGGGGGATGCACCTCTCCGTGCCGTGTGGAGGCCCTTCCTGAAGGTTTTTATTCCTATGAATTCTGTGGAATTTTAAGACAAACCCCACAGGGCTGACGGACCCACACGGAGCCATAAAATCCTGGAATGGTTTGGGTTGGGAAGGGACCTTAAATCCCAGTTCCACGGGCAGGGAATGGAAATAATTCCAAACCTGTGGGCTGGGCTGCAATGCTCCTTTGTGTTTATTCCACAGGACCATAAAATCATGGAATGCTTTGGGATGTTTGGGTTGGAAGGGACCTCAAAGCTCATCCAGTTCCACCTTCCACTATCCCAGGCTGCTCCAAGCGTCATCCAGCCTGGCCTTGGACACTTCCAGGGATGGGGAATCCACAATTCCTCTGGGCCAGGGCCTCCCCACCATCCCAGGGAAGAATTTCTCCCTGGTATCTGCTCCTCCCAGCTCAGTGGGAGAAATTCCCTGCCCAAAATGCACCCTGTGTGCTTTTTAGGGAATCCCAACCCTGATCCAGGGGTTCCCAGCAGCTTCATCCCTTTCCCAGGATGAATCCCTTACCCTGGCAGGAGGACTGGAGCTTTGGAGCCTGTAAATAACAACCTCTGAATGTGGAGATCCCAAGTCTGGGTGGTCACAGAGCTGCCAGGCTGCTCCCTGGAATCCAACATGGATCATGGGGAAAATCTCAGGAATTCCGGTGGCAGCTGGAAGAGAGAAGAGCCAAGAGATGCAGGGCATCGAGGCAGGATTTGAGAGGTTCCAGCACCCCAAAAAAGCTTTAGAAACACCACTGAATCCCCCCCAGTGAAATACCAGCACAAGCAGAGGATTTGGGTTAGGAATTTCAGGGAATTCCACAATCAATAAGCACCAACAGCCCAAAAAACACCAGGAAAGTTTCTCCCAACTCTTTATTTTCCCATTTTATGGAGCCATCAGTTCCCAACCCAAATCAGAAGCAACTTCTGCCAGTGAGGCTCTTTTGGTGATAAATCCAACCCTGGATATTCCCCAAAAAATGATCCAGGAGCAAAACAAATTATTCAACGTTCCAAAAAATGATTCAGTGTTCCATAAGTCCTGAGAGTGGCAAATAGGATCGAATCGGTTTTATTTATTGCATCCAGAAATCCCATCCCACACAATATTTTCCCAGTTTTGTAATGGAGCAATGATCCCTGTCCACAGCTGGGTGGGATATAATCATCCTGCAGCTTTAATTTATATTTCTCTGCAATTATTGCTTAATTAGGTATCTCAAATTATTGCTAATTGCAGTGCCAGGGAGTAGGGCTGCCCTACAAAGACCCAAACCCTTCCTACTGAGGATGTCCCAAGTGACTCCGTGACATTCCCAAAGGGTTTGGAGCCTGTTAATGAGGAAAATCCATCGAATTTTAAATTACAACATCCCACAGCTGGTAGGAAATGTCCCTAAAGCTCATTTCCCTCAAAGCACAGGGTGATGCCCACGCTTGTTACCTGGAAACCAGGAAACAAGGATTTCCCTAGGCCAAAAGGAAGCCCAAAATTCAGTCTCTATTTATTGGAGGGGAGAGGAGCCCAGACTGAAACAAAAAGCCGGGAGATTTCTGTTAGATTTCCAGGAACCTCCCGCTTTTTCAGAAGAGCGTGGCTGGAGCGGGTCCCGTTTCTCATCATCGACTCTCCAGGCCTCAAAACCAAACTGAGCACAGGGCTTGGGCTTTGGGGCTTTTCTCACTGGGTTTCTTTCTTATTGCTGTTCTCCCTTTCTTTCTCAGGCAGGAGTTTTAGGTATTGATTTGGCTGAGGGCACGGCCCCGAGCAGGGATTCCCCTCATTTTGCCTGCATTAGATCAAATCCGATTTTACAGAGACCCGGAACGGTCCTTATTTTTCTCTGGAGGATAATTCCAACAAGAGCAAGTTCTGGTTGAAATACAGGCAGCAGAATTACATTTTCTTGTGGAAAATCATACAGCTGCTAACACTTCGAAAAACTTAACAGTTATAGATTATATTTATGGTATTTATTATATTTATTATACTGGGGGGCCCTGGCACAGGGTGCCCAGAGAGGCTGTGGCTGCCCCTGGATCCCTGGAAGTATCCAAGGCCAGGCTGGATGGGGCTTGGAGCAGCCTGGGATAGTGGAAGGTGGAATTGGATGAGCTTTAATATCCCTTCCAACCCAAAGCATTCCATGATTTTATGTTTCTTTGGAATAAACACAAAGGAACATCACAGCCCAGCCCACAGATTTAGAATTATTCCCATTCCATTCAAGCACTGCTTCCCATTCCTCTGGGAATGCACTTGCCCCAAGCTGCTCAAGGAGTAATTATCTTATTTTAATATATTATAATATGTAAAATATTCTGTTCTGATATTATTAATATAAATATTAATTATCAAGATTCAGGCTAAACCTGGTCAAGTAGAGGATGCTTTGAGATGGAGGAGGAGAAGATGGATTCCTTCTTCCATTAGGAAAAAAAAGTCACTCACCGGAATTAAAAGCCCCAGAATCCCAGAATGGTTTGGGTTGGAAGGGACCTTAAATCCCATCCCATGGGCAGAGACATCTCCCACTATCCCAGGCTGCTCCAAACCCATCCAGCCTGGCCTTGGACACTTCCAGGGATGCAGGGGCAGCCGGCACAGCAAGGATTATAGGAGAGATATATACGATATCATTAGGATATATCCCAATTTATCAGCAGCTTAAACCCAAATCCCACCCCAGTGCTGATCCCGCTGGGAAACCTCGTGTCCTGCTGGGAGCAGGGCCTGAGAGCCGGGCAGGGAAACCTGGAAAGCCTAAGTGGTGCCTTTCAGGAACACCCCTCAGCACATCCCAAAATTCTCTTTCGCTTTTGGCTCCCGGAAGACGCGGCTCCTACACGAGCTGGAAACCACAGCCCGCAGTGAAATGACGGGGCAGAAGTGAAAAACGCCCAGAGAAATTGGAAAATGATGCACTGCTGGGATCGGGGCAAAAAGAAGTCTCAGGACACGCCACAGGCTTCTTATAGGAAACGGAGAAAATAAAAAGAATCTGAAAATGCAATATAAGACTCTTGATTCATCCTGCTCCCTCCCAGTTTCACAGCAAAAATCCCAGTGACTTCACGGCAGCCCCAATGCACAGAAAGGTTTTCTGCAGCCTTCTGGGTCCGGCTGAGAATGGCCACGAACAATAGGAGCCAATACTGAAATATTGGTTAATTATTCCAAATATTTCAGCAGAATCAAATATCCAGGCAGGTTTTCACAAATATTCATGAATGAAACGTTGTCACTATAGAATCAGAGGATCATGGAATGGTTTAGGTTGGGAAAGATCTCAAAGGTCACCGAGTGCAACCATCCCCAGCACTGCCACGTCCACAGGGCTGTTCAATCCCTCCACCACCGCCCTGGACAGCCTATTCCAGTGCTTTCCATGAAGGAATTTTCTCTAATATCCAATCTAAAACTCCTCTGGTGCAACCTGAGGCTGTTTCCTCTTGTCCTGGTGCTTGTTCCTTCAGAAGAGGGCAGGATAAAAATGGAAATGGAAAAGCTGGAGAGAAATGATTTACACGGGATGGAGTGACAGAACAAAGAGGGAATGGCTTCAAATTCAGGAGGTTTAGATGGGATATTGGGCAGGAATTGTTCCCTGGGAGGGTGGGGAGGCCCTGGCACAGGGTGCCCAGAGCAGCTGGGGCTGCCCCTGGATCCCTGGCAGTGCCCAAAGCCAGGTTGGAAACTGGGGCTTGGAGCAGCCTGAGGCAGTGGAAGGTGTCCCTGCCCATGGGAATGAGATTATCTTTAAGGCCCCTTCGAACCCAAACCATTCCGCGCTTTCGTGATTCCGCTAAACTTCTCCACGTGCCACACGCGGACTCCCAGCCAACCCCATTTTCCTGTCAGCTCTGTGCTCCGAGGGAAGGAGCTCCGGCTGTGCCCCGCACATCCCCGCCCTGCGAGCCCCGCCGGGATTCCCGGCCCCGCCGCTCTCGGGATGAGCGCGGCTCTCCGCGGCCGGGGGGCGGAGGAGAAGCGCACGGGGGAACTCCCGCTCGTCCGGCGCCCCTATAAGAGCTGTCCCTGGCGTGGTGCGACGGCAGCGGGATGGAGCGGAGCGGCAGCAGCGGGAGAAGCACCGGGAGAAGCACCGGGAGAAGCACCGGGAGCGGCACCGGGAGCGGCACCGGGAGAAGCACCGGGAGCGGCACCGGGAGCGGGCGGGCAGCGCCGCCTGGCGGGGCCGCACGGGCGTTGCTGTGCCTGGCGCTGCTCCTGCCCCTGCTCGTGTCCAGCCCGGCCCGGGCACTGCCCACCCCACCCCGGGCACTGCCCACCCCGGCCCGCCACCGCCAGCCCTCCGCCGAGCGCCTCAGCCGCTCCCGGGACCTGCTGGAGGCCGCCAACGCCTCCCTGCATCGGCTGAAGGTCTGCAGGGAACGGGACGGGAGCGGGAGGATGCGGGAGGGCCGGGATGGGGCAGCGGGGGCAGCCAGGAGGGCAGGGATGGGGGTGGTGAGAGGATGCAGGAGGGCGGTGATGGAGCAGTGGTAGGAGCCAGGAGGGTGGGGATGGTACCAAGCCAGGCAGTGCTGGGGTAGTTATTGTACCCAGGACGTCAGTGGTGGTCCCCAGGCAGCGCTGAAGGCACCAGCTGGGCACCCAGGGGCTGCTGAGAGTACCCAGGAGGGCAGGGATGGAGCAGTGGAAGTACCCAGGAGGGCAGGGATGGGGTAGGGATGGCACCC
>NW_024581136.1:19860093-19886103 GCF_017639235.1 Corvus kubaryi | reverse complement strand
GGGATGGGGTAGGGATGGCACCCAGGAAAGCAGGGATGGGGCAGTGGTGCTACCGAGCCAGGAAATGCTGGAGCAGTTTCGGTCCCCGGGCAGTCCCCAGGAGGTGCTGAAGGCACCAGCTGGGCACCCAGAGGCTGCTGAGGGTACCGGCAGGGTGGACGCTCCCTGGAGCCTCCCTTCAAGTCTCCATCCCTGTCCCTGCTTTCATGCTGCCCTGAGCAGCCCTTTAGGACTGATTTGCTCAGGTCTCTTTCTTTTCCTATTTTTTTGCTAAAAGTTTTACTAAAACTCCCTGCTGTTTTCACACCCTTCATCTCAGAGGATCCCAAAAGCCCCAGCACCAGACAGGTGCTGTTCCCCACCCCGTATTTGCTATTTTTCTCTTTCTAAGAGATCCTTTCCATTTGAAACTCTACTGCCATAAAGTTCTCCCTAAATTCCACGTCTGACAGAATCATTTAAAGCCATGGAGGCAGAGCAATTCGCAATAAAACATAAAACAAACTGGTGCAAAACCTGGGATTATTCCCAATCTATTTCCTGTATTTCATATTTAACCACAGTCCTCACAGAGCCTCATTCCTGGGATTCATCTGAGCACAGACAGCTGAGATACATCAAATTATTCTGTGTATTTACAGATATATATATATAAATATATAAACTGTATCATGAGGCTGTCAGTGACCCTTTTTTATTCCCTCTTCCCCACAGGAACTCGGCACCCTGGGATTCGAGTGCACCCTTGAAGAGGTGGATCTGGAGGACATCACGGAGAACCAAATGAACACAATCAAAGCCTGCACAGCTGAGGATCCAGGGGTAAACCAGCGAGAAATAGAGAGAAATCGAGAGAAAATGTCACTTTTACCTCCTAGTTTCATGCAATACGTAATCCACACCTCCATTAAATCACAAATCCTATTTCTCGTTTAATTTGCAGCCTGGAAACTGCCCAGCCCTGGAAAGATCAACTTTTGATAAGGTAAATGCAATTTCCCCACAAAATCCCTTCTTTTGGCTCGTTGTGCGTTTCAATGAGCAGCACATTCCCACATTTCCTAACAATTCCCTTTTTCCCAGGGCAAATGCCTGCAGGGCATCTCTGAGGACCTCAGAGCCTACAGGGCACAGCTGAGGAACCTCAACGACCCCCAGCTCCTGGTGACTCTCGATGGGATGATGGAGGTGAGGATTCCCGCCTGGATTTACCCAAAAATTCAGGAAATAGGGAATAAAAAGCTCCATTTCTCCTCCAAATATTGAGATATAACAGACCTGCTGCACTGGATGTGACACAGGCTGGACTAAAGGTTGATAAATACTTCGAATTTTAGCCTCAGTCTATAAATTCTATCATGAAATATTTCAAGATTTGCCTCATTCATGATAACATTCAGTATTTCAAATTTTACCCTCAGTCTATTCATGCAAGCATTAAACAGTTCTAAATTTACCTTATTCATGATAAATTAAATATTTCAAATTTCACCCTCAGTCTGGCAATGCTATCATGAGATATTTCAAAATTTACCTTAATTATAACTTTTGATATTTCAAATTTTGCCCTCAGACTATTAATGCAACCATAAAATATTTGAAAATTTACCCTTTTTGTGATCTTAATTATCTTAATGATAATTAAATACTTCCAATTTTACCCTCAGTTTATTCATGAGAAATTAAATATTTCAAATGTTACCCTCAGTTTATTAAGGCTAACATTAGATATTTCAAAACTTTCCCTATTAAGAATATCATTAAATATTTCAAATTTCATCCTCAGTAAAATAGTGTTATCGTTGAATACTTCAAATTTTACCCTCAGTCTATTCATGATAAATTAAATATTTCAAATTTTACCCTCAGATTATTAATGCAATCATTAAATAATTGAAAATTTACCCTATTAATGATAACACTAAATACTTCCAATTTCACCCTCACTCTATTCATGATAAATATTTCAAATTTTAGTCTATTCATGATAACATTAAATACTTCAAATTTTACCTCAGGCTATTAATGCTATCATGAAATATTTCAAATTTTACCTTCATAATATCATCAAAAACTTCTGATTTTACCCTCAGTCTACTCACACAATCATTAAATATTTCAAATTTTGACCTTCATAATGATAACATTAAATACTTCAAATTTTACCCTTAGGCTATGAATGCTAACACGAAATATTTCAAAATTTACCTTAATAATGATATCATTCAACACTTCAAATTTTCCCTTATTAATGCCATCATTAAATATTTCAAAATTTACCTATTAATGCTATCATTTAGCACCCCAAATTTTACCCCCAGCCCATTAATGCTAACATTAAGTATTTAAGACTTTATCCTATTAAAGTTCAATTAAATATTTCCAATTTTACCCTCTCTCTACTCAGGATAAATTCAATGCTTCAACATTTACCTTCTTAATGATCAATTCAATATTTCCAATTTTACCCTCTGTCTACTCAGGATAAATTCAATGCTTCAACATTTACCTTCTTAATGATCAATTCAGCATTTCCAATTTTTCCCCTTGTTCTATTCACCACCAATTAAACATCCCCAATTTTTCCCTCAACGCCTCCTTACTTCCCGCTTTCGCCATTCATCCCTGAGGGGGTAAAACTCCAAGGGGGTTTTTTGGTTTAGACATTTTCTGGACTGGCTGTGACCCTTTTCCTTGTGCAGGCCCTGGGCAGCAGCACTGGGAAGGTTCCGGAGGCGCTGGCAGGATTGGGACCAGGATTGGGACCAGGATTGGGATCGGGATTGGGATCGGGATCGGGATCGGGATTGGGATCGGCCCCGTTCCCGGACAGGCTGAGGCTCTGCAGTGTCCTCCAGGCTTTCCGCATCCGCAGCGTCACCATCAGCAGGATGCTGAGCTTCCTGAGCTCCCTCTGAATCCCAGGAATCCACCCAGAAGCCAAGGAGATCCTGGAGGAAAAACAGTGGGATCAACACCCACCGGCTTCCAAAGGAATTCTGAATTTCCCAGAGTTCGTTTTTAGGGAGTTGTGCCTTTTAAACCATGATAGATTCCCAGATTTTTGGAACTTAAGCTCCATCCGAGCACCAAAATGTTCCTAACTCTAACTTGTCCACATTTATCCAGCTGATTTCTCAGGAATTGAGAGAATTGAGACCTATTCATGATAATCCATTTCCTCGGGGGTGCATTCCAACTCAGGATATTCTACCCCATGATTTATTTATGATGATATTCCATTCTATACCATGATTTATGATATTCCATTCTATTCCATGATTTATGATGATATCCCATGATTTATTTATGATTTTCTGTTCTATTCCCTGATTTATTTATGATATTCTTTGATTTATTTATGATATTCCTTGATTTATTTATGATGATATTCCTTGATTTATTTATATTCCCTTCTATTCCCTGATTTATTTATGATGATATTCCATGATTTTTTAATGATATTGTTCTATTCCATGATTTATTTATGATATTCCTTGATTTATTTATGATGATATTCCTTGATTTATTTATATTCCATTCTATTCCCTGATTTATTTATGATATTCCCTGATTTATTTATGATGATATTCCCTATATATTCTATTTATTGCCTAATAAAATCAAACTTTACTCCAAAACCAAGGTGATTTTTTTGTCCCTTGGGATCCAACACGAATCCCTTTAAATACTTTGGATATTGCTGGCATGGGAAGGCACATCCCCATAATTGGTGTCTTTTAAAATCCAAGTTTCCATCTTGGATTGGGTTGGATGAGGCTTGGAATAACTTGGGATAGGGAAGGTGTCCCTGCCCATGGCAGGGGTTGGGATGGGATGGGATTTAAGGTCCCTTTCATCCCAAAAAACCCCTTTGACCCCTTTGGTGGCACCTCCAGCTTTTCCAGGTTCTGAGGAACAAGTTCCATCCTCTCTTCCCAGTTCTCCTCTCTTCCCAGGACATCAACAACTTCCCAACATTTCATCCAACTAAAACAAAAAATCAAAAATCAGATGGAAATAATGGAAATTTTTCCTGTTTTAATCTTTCTTTTTTAAAAGTATGTTTTCCTTTCCCAAACATACACAGAGGAAGATGATCCCAAGTATCCCACGGCCTTAAAAACAAGACAATCCTTGATCTGCTTCCTCCTCTCTTCTGCAAATACCATTTTCCCCAATTTTTTTCTGATCCTGTAGCACAGGGATTTGGGCTCCTCCCATTTTCAGCACCTAAATTCTAGTCAAGTTCCGATAAATCAAGTAAAAAAAAGAAGTATAAAAAGTTTCTCATACAAAAAAGAATTATACAATGTAAAAAATGGAGACAAACTATACAGAAAAGAGGGGAGAAGAAATTCCAGGGGGAAATTCCGAGCTGCCTGGAGTTCAGAGTGGTGTTCCCCTTCTTTGGAAATTTTAGGAAACAGAAGCATAGCTTAACAAGGACTGAATGTACAGGATATGCACAATAATTCCACATATACAGTGATTATCCAAAGGAATTTGTGGCAAGTTTAGGATCATTCTTCCCTGATCCATGAGAAATCCGATGCACCTCACGATTCTGGCAGTTCCATGTTTTTTGGAAGGGGATGAAAGTTTCCAGGGTGATTTTTCTCCCTGTTTTTCCCTGATGGAAACAAAAACCTTTCCCAAGTGATGAAAAAGACAAATTGGTTTTTTCCAGTGTTCGTGTCTTTCCCTGTGGGTGAAGCCCGGAATTCCGGGATCCACCTCTCCTGAAGGTCTTGGAAGTGGCTTCTATCCACACAAAATTCCATTCACGTTTCCCTGGAGGATCCTGCCTGAGTGGTGATGCCCTGAACCTCCCTGAATCCCAGCAGGATTCCAGAGGAGCAGAATGGTTGGATTGGGAAGCTCCCTCCCTCCTCCTCCTTCAGCTGGCTCAGCTCTGAGCCGAGAAACCTGAGGGAAGGAAAAAACACACCTGGATTATGGGATGTCTGGAAGTGCCTGCAAGACCCAAGTGGAGAAAGAAATTGAATTTAAAAATATTCAAGTTGAGAAATAAATGTATTAAACCCCCCGAGGCAGCACGAGGCTGTGGCGCAGAGTCTGGGAGGGAGAGCTCTCCACCTTTGCCAGCCAGGTTGTTTCCAGGGAGAATGAGCCATGGAATTAGGTTGGAAAAGCCCTCTAAGACCATCCAGTCCAACCATGCCCCCACTCCATCCCAAGGCCACCACCGCCCCACGTCCCCAGGAGCCACACGTCTGCTCGATCCCTCCAGGGTGGTGACTGTGCCCAGCCCTTTCCATGAAGAAATTTTTCCCAATATCCAATCTAACCCTCCCCAGGCACAACCTGAGGAGTTTTGTCCCACGTTTCCTTTTGTCCTGAGTTAAGGAATTAAGATCAAAGTTTTGCTGTTGCAAAAAAACCCCCACATTTAATTTTTCAGGACAATTGCCCTTGGCTGGCTGAGTCCATAAAATTATGGAATGGCTTGAGTTGGAAAGGACCTTAAAGGTCATTTAATTCCAACCCCTGCCATGGACAGGGATAATTCCCAGCTCCCTGAATAATTTGGATTTGCAGAAGGCAAACTGAACACAAGAGCTCCACAGAAAGGAGGGGGAGCTCCCTTGGGAAATCCATTCCCACAAGAGATGGAACCACCAAGTCATCCAGCAGGGAAGGTGTTAATCAACCTTTCCTGAAATAAAGACCCAAGCAGCTCTTCTTGGGAATCCCAGGAACCAGTCTGGACACCCAGGTCATGCTGAGTGCTCTCCATCCTCAGGGCAAAACTATTCCTCATTTTGTATCCATTTCCGAAGGGAAGGATCAACCACCCCAAAACATCAAGTCACTGCTGAAAGCAGAAGGGACACAATTTTGACCTCCATAATAAACCATGCACTGGGGATTTGTAAATTCCCTGATGGGAATTCCCAAAGTCCAGCTGAGCCAGGGATGGATTCAGTAACCAGGGAGCTGATACCTTGCAGCGTCTGCAGGATCTCGTAGGTTGCTTTTTCCCCGAGGCTTCTCTGCAAAGCCTCTGCAGATCCATTGCCCTGCTCCCTGTCTCTCCACTTCCTCAGCACCAGGAATTTCTGCATGTTCACGTCCTTCTCCATGGCCTGGATGTTCTCGATGTCCTTCATCTCCATCTGGAGACACTCGATGGCGACCTCCCTCCAGTGCCGGTCCAGGAGCTTGGCGATCGCCAGCAGCTGTTGGTCCGTTAAGCTTTTTGTGCCCGTTCCATCTGAAAAACATTGGATTTTCCCCAATATCCAACCCCAACCTTCTCTGCTGCAACCTGAGGCCATTCCCTCTCCTCCTGTCCCTGTTCCCTGCGAGCAGAGCCCGACCCCCCCGGCTGCCCCCTCCTGTCAGGGACTTGTGCAGAGCCACAAGGTCCCCCCTGAGCCTCCTTTGCTCCAGCCTGAGCCCCTTTCCCAGCTCCCTCAGCTGCTCCAGCCCCTTTCCCAACCCCATTCCCTTCCCTGCACATGCCCCAGCCCTTCCACGTCCTTGGGAGAGTCCCAAAACCGCCCCCAGGGCTGGAGGAGCCTCAGCAGTGCCAGCACAGGGGACGGGCACTGCCCTGGGTCTGTGGGCATTGCTGGGACCTCCTTGGCCACCCCTGGCTCATGTCCAGGCCCTGCCAACCACCAGCCCCAGCTCCTTTTCCAGCAGCCACCTTTCCAGCTGCTCTCGCCCAAGCCTGGACCATTCCAGAGGGAAAAGTCTTTTAAAAAGTGAGCTGGGTTTCAACTCCCAGGACACAAAACAACCCCAACCAGGCTCTTCCCAAGGCCACAGCGAGGCCCCACCTGCAGTGCCACCAGTCTTCTGCTTTTTGCTGTGGAGCCCCTCTTCCTCCAGGATGCTGAGGGCTGGCTTCCGCTTCTGCACACCTGGGAAGGGATCAGAGGCGCTGTCACTTGTGTCACCTCTCCCCAGAGGCAGAGAGGGGTGCAATGAACAAACCACCCCAACCCCAAGTTCTCTGCAAAGTCACTCACTGGCTGTGCTCCTCCTCTGCTCGTTCTTGTTCTGGTCATAATGGATCCAATCCCCTGGGAAAGGTCACAGGAGACAAACGTGAGGGAGGAATTCCCAGTGCTGGGCCCCACCTCCAGGAATTCCCAGGCACAAAGCAAAGCTGTTGGGTGGATTCCAACCCCCGAGGTTTGACAGAACGAGATTTTTCCCCTTTTATTCAACGTGCTGCAGCAGGCCCAAATAGGCCAGAGAGATTGCAAGTTATAATGCAAAATATGCAATTTCATACTATATGATACAATTATATGGATAATATATGGATTAATATGTTACAACACAGAATAATAGGCAGGGGGGTTGGAACTAAATGGTCTTTAAGGTCCCTTCCAAAAACAAACATTCCATGACCAGCAGCTCTACTGGGAGGAAAGGCTGGGAGAGCTGGGATTGTTCAGCCTGGAGAGGAGAAGCTGCAGGGTGACCTAACTGGAGCCTCCCAGTGCCTGAAGGAGCTACAGGAAAGATGGAAAGAGACAACTTACAAGGGATGGAGGGACAGGAGCCAGGGAATGGCTTCCCACTGCCAGAGGGCAGGGCTGGATGGGATATTGGGAAGGAATTGCTCCCTGGGAGGGTGGGAAGGCCCTGGCACAGGGTGCCCAGAGCAGCTGGGGCTGCCCCTGGATCCCTGGCAGTGCCCAAGGCCAGGTTGGACACTGGGGCTGGGAGCAGCCTGGGATAGTGGAAGGGGTCCCTGGGGGTGGAACTGGATGATCTTTAAGGTCTGTCCCATCCCAGACCACTCCCTGGTTCCCAAGGACTCACTCTCTCGGAGTTTGGCTTTCCAGACGGTCTCATCCGAGTCCTGCTCCACCAGGGACATGGTGAAGTCATCAGGCTTCTCCAAGTACACTTCAAAGTAACTCTTCAGCTTCAAGAGTGATCCATCAACAAATTCAATCTCCTACACAACAGAAATATGTCAAAAATAAATATTTCTCTAAGATAAACTAAAGAGAAGGCAACTGGCTGTTGGGACAGATTCGAGCCTAACTCCCATCTCCCAGAGTTTTGCTGTTGACTTCAGCATCAGGATTCCATCCCAAAATTTTAGGGCTCTAAGAGGCAAATGGCTCCTTTTTGTGCCACATTTCCAGGGCAGCTGCAATGCAGGAAGCAAGGGTGAGTGTAAGGGACTCACCTCAGGAGTTATTTCAGCTTCTGGCTCACAGATCAATCTGTACTTCTTTCCTTCCTGCAGTAATTTTTGGCACACGGCAGGCTTGTCAATTTTAACAAATTTCTTATTTGAGTGCTTCACAGCTTTTGAGATGTCCTAAAATTTAAAAAATACCACTTCAAGGTTAATATTTCAAGGTTACTCATTCCAGTAGATGAAATAACATTTAAAACCTGTGTTCATGTGGCTGCCTGGGCTGTTCTCTGGCCCCAGCTCTACAGCACAGCCACGACCCCAAACTTCCCAGAAAGCTGTGGAATAACCACACTCAAAAAGCATCACCAAACCTCTCCAGCTGTTGTGCCATGGGGGTGAAATGAGATAAGAGAGTTTGCAACCCCAATAAAAGGCAGGGTTTTGTCACTCTCCTCACTGTAATAGGGTAAATTCAAGTCCTGCTCCTGCCAGAGCTCCTGAATGACCCCACAAACCCAATTTCCTAATTATAACCCATTGCAGGGCAATGCAAGGAACTTTCTAGAGCTGTAATTTTATCCAGGGTTAGTTCCATGGCCTCTCTTTTCTCTGCAGACAGGCTCTGTTCTCCTCTGAGGTTATTGCCAACGTGGTCCTTGGCAGCAGGGAAGTTGGTGGCACCTGGATGAATTCATTGTCAGCTGCTTTCCCAAATTCCCAAATTTTCACCGGGGACTCTGCCACTGCCCTGGACAGCCTGTTCCAGTGCTTGACCAGCCTTTTCCTGAAGGAATTTTCCCTAATGTCCAATCTAAACCTCCTCTGGTACAACTTGAGGCTGCTTCCTCTTGTCCTGTCGCTTATTCCTTGGGAGAAGAGACCAGGACAAAGAATGGAAATGGAAAAGCTGGAGAGAGACGATTTACTCAGGATGGAGTGACAGAAAAAAGGGGGAATGGCCTCAGATTGAAAGATTGTAGGTCTAGATTGGATATTGGGAAGGAATCCTTCCCTGGGAGGGTGGGCAGGCCCTGGCACAGGTGCCCAGAGCAGCTGTGGCTGCCCCTGGATCCCTGGCAGTGCCCAGGGCCAGGCTGGACATTGGGGCTGGAGCAGCCTGGGACAGTGGGAGGTGTCCCTGCCCATGGCAGAAGGTAGAAAGAGATGGGATTTAAGGTCCATTCCCACACAAAGCACACCAGGATTCCCAACCCCACCCTCCCCAGGCCCAGCTCCCAGCCCGGGCCGTACCTTTATGAAGGAGTCGTTGTTGGTGGCCACATAGACCCAGAAGGACAGGGAGGGGTGCTCATCGATGGCTTTGTAGAGGATGACGGCCCCGTGGTACTGCAGGGGCTGCTGGCTCTGGATCAGGGGTCCCACGGGGGACAGGGAGCTCACCACCCACTTGACGTGCGACGCCGAGAACTCGGCCGAGGGCTCGATGGCCGCGCCCCCGCCCTTGATGTGCAGCACCTTGAAGGCCACGCCAGCGCCGTGATCTGGGGGGAACATCCCGGGGCTCAGCACTTCCAGAGCATCCCCAGGCACCATCCCCAGCCCCTGGCCCCACACTCACCCCCCAGGCAGAGGCAGTGCGGGAACTGGATGGAGCTGAGCGCGCCGGGCGCGTCGCAGCGCACGTCGAACAGGGGCCCGCCCACGATCCAGGGCTTTTCCACCAGCTGGGCGTACTTGCTCCAGGATAACAGGGAATACGTGATCCTGGCGGCACCTGTCACCTCGAAAATGAGCCCAGTGATGCTGCACTGGTAGGAGCCCTCTGCATCCAGCAGCGCCCTGCAAGGGACATCCGGCACTCGGCAAAAATACCGGGAGCTGCGGGGTAACGGAGCAGCTCCCTCCCGCTTTATCTCAGCGGCCACAGTGTGCTCCTCTCTCTGGGTCTGAGCCGTCACTGGGCTGGTAAAAACCACTGAGGGCCCACCCAGCCTATGCAAAACAGCTGGAAATGAGCATTTTGCATAAAACTTCCTGCACCGGGAGCTGCTCTCACGGGAAGGGCTCAGCGTCAGAGCCAACATTTTCCGTGGATAACAACAGCAGCCAGCGTGGAGAACAGCAAGGGATACATGGACATCCCACAGTGACAATTCCAAGGCAGACAGAGGGAGAACAGCGCTGCATCCAAGGGAAAATGCAGGGCTAAAGGGGAGGGTGAAGCAGGGCAAGAACCCTCACGTGCATCCAGGCTGAAACCAGCACATAACAAGGGGCTGGCTGTTAATTATTGCAGCAAGACAAGGCAGCATCCCGGAAAACCCTCCCAAGAGTTCTCTTGGGCCAGGATCTGGAGGCAGCACAGGCTCTAAACCGTGATTTTTAAGGGTTTGGGTGCACCTCCCAGTACAAATCCAGGTGCATTTGTGCAGACAATGAGCTGTCCTCCCACTTCAACCAAAGACTGAAGCACCTTGGTCAGAACAACGTAAACTTAAACCCATTATATTCAAAAAATTCATACATAAACTGTCCTCCAGCAAGTCTCCTGGGGGTCACCTGCTCCTTCTGGTCCTGGAAACAGATTTTAAAAAAATTATCTTAAAAAAGGTGAGAAGAAATTAGGATTACAGATTGCAAATGATCTAATGCAAAAGAAGTGGGTGGCTTTTCCCTCACAAACCTACATTTTCACTCCTGCAGTGCTCACAGGGTGGCAAGCAGCTCTCTCCTGGTGGGAAAAGAGAAAGATGAGCTCAAGAACAGCCAAGTAATTAAAGAGCCAGGAATAAAAAAGGCCTCAGGAGATCTGTTCCTACCTGACTCATTGCAGTGAGGTGGGGATTCCTTCTCCTCCTGTTCTTCCTCTAGGAAAAAGGAGTTTGGAGTAAACACCTCAGTCTCCAGAGGGTTTCTGCTCCCACATTCACCCAGGACAACCCCACAATTTCATTTGCTTAAATTCAGCAAATCCTAAGGAGAACATTCCTGAGAGTCCTTGCAGGCCTTGCACAGCCTGGGGGTGAAGCTGAACATCAGGATACAAATTTGCCAACAGCTCCTAAGTTGCCCAAACTGCTGGAAATTTTCAGAGGAGTTAAAGATTCATCCTCAGGATGAGCCTCATGGTGCCAAGGACAAAGTACAACCCCCGGCATGGAAACTGGGAACAGCATTCCCAGGGAACAACCACCACATTGTCTGCCATGTGTTTGTCCCTAAAACGATTTCAGAGTGCCTGGATTCTCCTGGCCGAATCCTACAGGACAGAATTCCAGCAGAGCTGACACTTCAGGCCAAAGGTTGTGTCCTGAAGGGTGGATTTGGGAGCAGGGGAATGGCAGAGCCGCCGTGCCAAGAGCCAGGATGAGCTGCTTCCCATCCCACCCTCCCTCCCAGGAAAAAGGGATCCTGGAGGCTGTCCCAGAGCTATCCTGGGACTCCAACACCCTCCTGGGCTGGGAGAGCCAGAGAAGGCCTTGCTGCAGCAAACAGCCTGGCAAACAGCAGCCTGCAGCTGGCTGCCTTCCCAAGCCCTGCTATCCCATCCCCGAGTTGCAGCAGGATTGGAACGGCACCAGGAACACTCCCTGCACGTGGAAGCTCGTGGCCTCCACCCCCCACTTCCTAGGGATGCTCTCCAGCAGCTCCTTTTCCCAGAAGATACGGAGGGGGTGGCTGGAAATCCTTCCTGCCATCCCACAGCACGCCTCGGGTGCTGTTCATCCGAGCTGGCTTCCTCCTGCTGAGCAAGGGCTACCAGGGACAACAAACCACACTCACCCAGCCTGCCTCCATGCCACTCCTCGGCATCTGGGGAGCAAAAACATCGGAATTGTTTAATTATCAGCATTACACAAAAGCACAATAAACTGCTGGCACACAACCCGTGGAAGTGCAAACCCACCAACAGCAAGCGCTTCCTTTCATTCTTTTCCTGTCCATCCTGTTTGGCCAGTTCTGTTGCCAACTTTTGAGGAAATTTATGGCCTCTTGGTGTTTGGACAACTGCTGTGGTGTAAAAATATCCATAGGCATTGTGTCTGCAACATCCATGGGTGTTGTGTCTGGGAGGCGAAAGCAGCACGAGCTGCTGCCCTTCGATCATTGATAGGAAACCCTTGGCTCCCAAAAGTTTTATTGGGAAAGCAATCAGAGTTAGCATTCCCTAATAACTGTGAGACTGTTCCCAGGAGAAGCAGCTGCTTTAAACTGAACAGCAGTTTTATAAAAGAGATTACAGATCAAACACAATGCTCTGCTCACCTGACTCCTCTTCCGAGCCGCTGCTGGAGCTGCCTTCGGAACTGGCCTCTCCTTAAAAACCACACCCCGTTAGGCACAGGTGGGATGGGAGCGCAGGGATCCATCCACAGGTTGGGATCCATCCACAGGTTGGGATCCATCAGGCCAGCCAGCAGGTTAGATAATGGGACAGAGCAGAAAAAACACTGAGGCAGAGAGAAGCATCAGAGCATCAAATCCCAGCTCCAGGGGAGACTTTGGGGTCACCCAGGCCCTTCTGAAGGGTCTTTAGAACATTTAATTTTCATGTTTTATGCATCCTGGGATTATTTTGGAGCTTCAGCCATGGCACATCCCAGTTAAATGATGGCTTTCCATGGCAGGTGGGAGCAGCCTTGGTGGGAGCTGTGTGTCCCACCAGGCGTGGCTCGTGCGGATGCACCAAATGTGGCTTTAATTAATTATTCTCACAAACGTCAGTTGAACAGAAACCAGCACTGGAAAGTCAAGCATGTGCTTTGGGATGTGGGTGTGGGGGAATTTGGGATGCAGGACCAGCCACACCACCACAGGAGCGAGGAAATCCCTGAGCCATGGTGTGCTCACCCTCCGGGTGCTCCTCGGCCGATCCCGATCCCGATCCCGATCCCTCCATGCCGTTGGGTGTCACCTCTGCCAGAGAAAAGCAGGGAATAAAAGCTGGAGAAGGCTCTCGTCAATTTTGTACTCAGAGAAAGGGAATAAACAACAAAAGAACAGGCATTTTAAAAACCAGCACAACCAATCAAAATAATCCATAAACTAAGGGTTTACACCGAGGTTTTTAAAGCCAGTTATAGAATTCCCATTCCCATTCCCAAGGAGGGGCATTTCCCAAAATCCCTGTACCTTTTTCATCCGAGGAGAGGGACTCTGCTCCGCTGGAAGACAAAAGCAGACACACGTGAGCAGCTGTGCCAGCCCTTTCCCACGCTTCCACAGGGGCAGCATTCCCCACTCCCAGCCCGCTGGCATCGCTCCCAGCCTCGGGAATCTGGGAGCTGACTTGGGATGGGGCTTGGTGAGTAAACATCCATCTCCTGCAGCATCACCCCGACCCTGGCTCTCTCCTGGCCCTTCTGGGGACACCTGGCTCTGCTGGACACAATTCCCACTGGCACAAGCTCCTGGTTCCAGCCCCCATTGCTGAGCCCTGGACTTCGTGCCAGGCACCCATTGGATTTGGGTGCAATCCAACCAATCTCCAGCCAGGCAGGAAACTTGGATAAACTCTGGCCTTCAGCCATGGCAGACAACTCCAGCAGACCCATTTGTGGCAAATTCACACCAACCTCCAGCCTCCATCCACCCTGGAAAGGGGAAATCTGCTGGTTTTATCATTCACAGATCATGATCCTGTTCGGAAACCTTTTCCTGGAGCTCCACAGAGCTCCACAACATCTGTCAGGCAGATCCAGCAAAGAAAAGCTGCCCTGAGGACAGGAATGGCCCTGGGTGCAGTCACCATAAACCAGCAGGTGACATCCAGCTCTCCCACACTGTGGTGGCACCGGGAAATATTCCAGAACCTCCGCCCTGCCAAGGGGCAGCTGGAACAGCAGGCAGGGAAAAAGCACCCAGCCCGCTTTTTTTTTGGAGGTAGGTGAGGGTCACAGGGCCATCCCAGAGGTGCTGAGGGATGCTGGGGATGGTGAAGCCAAGATGTGGGAGTTGCTCAGCTCAGGAGGCTGATTTCGGCCATCCTGGATGCTCCTGGAATGAGCGGGCACCACCACGGGGGTCAGAGCCTTGGGGCCACACTGGGACACTCAGACACAAAACTGAAAAATAAATAAATAGATGGGAATGGCAGAGGCAGGAAAATCAATCCCTAACGAGTGAGGATTCCTGAGGAACTCAGGGAAGCGATGCCAGCTGGGGCGTCCTGGCAAAGCACAGCAAAGTGGCTGCACGGGGCTGGAGAAGTTTCTGGGTCAAGGGCAGGAAGAAGTGGGAAAGGTTTTCCCCCACAAGGAATTACACAACAGTTTGCTCTTCCAAACTGTATGTTGTGAAAAAAAAAACAACACAAGAATTATTTATCTGGAGGATTTGGATGAAGTCTGGACCCTCTCCAGGGCCGGCAAGGGAGCCAAGCGATGTTTGAGCAACCCCGCAGCCCTTGCACCAAGTGCTGGCTTGCTAAACTGGGATCGCTTCCCTCCGCGCCGCCTCCAAACCCCTCGCAGCTGCATCTCCCTCCTCCCGCGCTGGCAAACAGCTCCGGCAGCGCACAGGCGCGGGGGGAGAAAGCACAAAAAGAGACAAAAAACCCACCCGGGCAAAGCCCCGGGCATTGTGCAGTTAATTAACTGCAGCCATTAACTGCGGCGGGCAACGGGCGCTGCCGAGCGGAGGAGCCTGGCGGGGCAGCGGTTCCCAGAGCGCGATAACGCGGGGAAGGAGATAAGCACGAGCCTCGCTGCCCGGGCTCGGGGCACCGGGGGGCACCGGGGGCGGTGCAGCGGGGCCGGGGGGTGCGGGGCCGGCGCTGCCTCGCCCGGCGCTTTGTCTGCAGCAGCAGCGGGGGATGCGCGGTGCGGCCGGCGGGGCCCGGAGCCCCCGCTGCAGGTGCACGGCCGGGCACGGGCACCCAAACTGCCCGGGGACGGGGGCGGGGGGGGTTTGGGGACGGGAGGGAACCTCCGGGCTCGGTGCCCAGGAATGGGGGGTCGGGAGGGGGTGGAGGAGCAGAAGGATGCGGGGATGCAGGTGGGGTGGGGGATGGGAGGATGCGGGGGCGGGGCTGGGGGACAGCGGGAGGGCGCAGGGGGACAGCGGGACGGGCTGGGGGACAGCGGGAGGGCGCAGGGGGTGCATGGGGAGAGCGGGAGGGGACGACAGCGGGGAGAGTGGCGGGGAACGCCGGGCAGCCCCGGGGGCGGCGGGGAGGCTGCAGGAGGATGGCGGGGGACAAGGGGAGCCCCGGCACCCCACGGCCGCTCACCTGTCGGGCTCCTGGGCCGGGCCGGACATCGCGGCGGATCCGCTCGGCGGCACCGCGCGGGAACAGCGCGTGGGGGCGGGGCCGCGCTCGGACCCGCCCCGGACACTCCCCGGAGCTCGGGATCGGCCGCCGCTTTCTCGTCCCCCCCCCTCGAACTCGAGGTGCTGTGGGTACACGACACTCCTGCACACAGCCTCCCTCGGTACAGGTACAGATAGACACGGTGTGATTCGTAAATATATGGATGATGTTCATTTCTGGGCGCACTGGGTGTTATCTGTTGGGATATTAGTGTTCTATACACATAGGAGATCATTCTGGAATCCTGGAATGGTTTGGGTGGCAAGGGACCCTAAAGCTCATCTCGTTCCACCCCCTCCGGTGCCATGGGCAGGGACAATTTCCATGGATCGGGTTGCTCCAAGCCCTGTGCAACCTGGCCTTGGACACGCCAGGATCTGCCTCCTGCTGGCAGAGCTGCTTAGGGAAAAGAAAAAAAAAAAAAGAAAAAGTTAAAATAAAAGAAAAAACCAGCCCAAAACTGCAGCACATTCAGGGTTTTTTTTTGTTTGTTTGTTTTAAACAAAAAGGGAATAAACGCTTCTCACCCAGAAGCATTTTGGTAGGGAAGGGCTCCTGGAGGATCTCAGCACCGCAATAAACCCCGGAGCCCCAGCAGTGAGGGGCACCCGCCTCCCCCCACCCCTGCAGGGCAGCCCAGCGTCCCTGCAAACCCTGGTGAGGGGAATTCCAGAGCTCCAGACAGGGAAACCCCCCCCCTCACACCCCTTCCCGACCCTTACCCTGTCCCCCGACTCCTCCCAGACTGGAAACATCCAAAGTCACCTCGGTTTGTACCCAGAGAAACCCTTTGGAAAGGGGTGGGGTCAGATACCTGGTTTAAGGATATTTCTCTTATTCCAAGAGCTGATCCAGCCCAAATCCACATCTCAGCATCACCCCCGTCCCCCTATGCCGACCCCAGAGCAGCTCTGGGGTGCAGGTGGGCTCTGGGGTCCCCCTTTTTGTGCGTCTGCCCAGGGCCCAGAGCAGAAACAGAAATAAGCTCTATAAACAAACGTAAGGACTTGAGCAAACACAGGCTCAGAACGCTGCTCCAGGTGCCTTTCAAGCACTCAGCTCCCGGCTCCTGGAAATATTCTGGATTGGAAGATGCCCCTTACCCCCAATTGCAGATCCTTGGGGTCCCAGGCCACCAAACAGTTCTGGAAAATCCCCTATTCCCAAGAAAATCCATGTGCAGAGCTCACAGGAACGAGCTGTCATGGCTGGGCTGTAGAGGGAGTGTGTAAAACTGATGGAAACCCGACCTAATGAACCAGCTTTTAATGGGACACCCTGGAAAAGGGACCTAAAGGATGGGTTTGGGCAGAGATGGGAGTGCCACGGAAGGAAATCCCCTGTAAACAACACCCTGGCGTTGTCCAGGCACCGGCAAATGCAGCCTGGAACAAAGTGAAGGAAGTGGGAAAAGTTCATGGCACAGCGGCAGTTGAGAGTGCAAATAATTGCCCACGATGGAGAGTAAATAAGGAAAGGAAAGCAAGACAGGAGAGAAAGGAGAAGGGGAAGGTGGGGGTGATGCAGAGGGGGTCGGGAGGGTTTGTCTCTCGCAGCTCCATCCCTGGGATGCAGCTCAGAGCTTCCTAAGCATGGCCGAGCCATCATTTCCCAGCCGTAAATGTAAATATCCCGTGAACTGTCACAGCCCGAGGATCCACGAACTCCCCCGGGGCAGCCCCAGCCCAGCGCCTGTTGTTTGTGGAGCTGCGGCAGCTCAGCCCAAACCTCTCCAATTTAGAGTTTTCCTCTGAGGGTCTGATTCACCCCCCGGCAAAAACTGGCCCAGTTTGACATCAACAACCCTTCCCCAGTTTGACTGGAGTCACGAGGTGCTGAAGGGAGGTTGGACTCCGTTTCTGAAAGCATAAATCAGCTTTTTTTTCAAGGCCAGGGGCAGATTTAAGTCACAGCTTTGACGGCACTTTATAAACCAGGCCCTTCTGTGAAAGGGAAACTGGAGCTGCTGGTGGCACCCCGGGACAGCTCCTTGCAGGCAGCTCCGAGGGGATTTCCTGCTGCTCCCCTGGGGAGGGGTTGGAAAGCAGAGGCTGCGGTGCCTCAGGTTGCCAGACATTCGTCACCTAAAAATCAGCCTCTGGAGGCACCCAGAGGTGCCTCCTACATCCTCCTACAGCCCCTCTGTTTTTGCAGGTCCATCCCCTGAGCACCACATCCATCCCAGTTTTAAAAATGGGGATAAATCATAGAAATCCAGAGCCTGAACCAAATCTGTGGAGGGTAGCAGGGGTATTTAAGGAGGTGAAAAGAGCCATCTCTTCTTCCTTCCCTGGCAGACCTGATCTGGGTTTTAAGAAGGAGGTTTTTCAGCACAGAAGTTGATAATGACACTTCTCCTTCTCCTCCTCCTTTTTTCTTTTCCTGCTTCTTCTTAATCTTCCTCTTCTCCTCTTCCTTCTTCTTCCTTTAATCTTTTTTTCCTCCTTCATCTTTTCATCCTCCTCCTGCTCCTTGTCTTCCTTCTTCTTCTTTTAATCTTCTTCACTTTCTTCTATTATTATTGTTATTATTATTACTCTTACTACTCACAGCAGGCTACGCATTCACTTTTCGGGAACCATTTGAGCAATTGATGCATTTACCAGATCACTAAAGAGAAAATAGGAGAGACGCAAAGAAAATTGATGCAAACGCCCAGAATCTCCCACTTTGTGCTCCCAGCTGTTTCTCTGCCCAAGCCACGAGGATGAGAAGGGTTTGCAGTGCTCGGGTGGATTGTTCAGCTCTTCCATGGATTCCCATTTTCTAAGGGAAGCTCAGTGAGTGGCTGGTTGTACTTGCTGGGTGCGGCGGGCCCTGCAGCATCCCGGCACAACAGGGGTGTGTCTGGCCAGGGATGGGATCAGGGAATGTGAGCAGGGCGGGAGGAGCTGTGTGGATACATTGAGAGAGCAGCTATTCAAAGAAAGAGCAGAGTCCTGCAGGAATCGCCGAGGGCTCCCCGTGCCAAGCTCGGAATGAGGGCGGGAATTGTCCTCCCAGCACAGGGAGCTGCACTGTGCCCTGAAACCCTTTTGTCAGCAAATGGAGATTTCTCATTTCAGTGACAGCTGAATCCCAGGCTTCCCACGTGAGCCCTTTGCAATCAGCTGAAGGATGGAATTAACGCTCCTGTTTTGCCTGCTATAGAATCACGAAGTCGTTTAATCACAGTATCATAAAATCACTGTTTGGTTCAGCTTGGAAAAGCCTTTAAAGACCATCCAGTCCAGCAGTGCCAAGGCCACCACTGCCCCACGTCCCCAAGTGCCACATCCACAGGTCTTTAAATCCCTCCAGGGATGGGGACTCCAACACTTCCCTGGGCAGCTGTGCCAGGGCTGGACACCCCTTTCAGTGAAGGAATTTTTCCAATATCCAACCTAAACTTTCTCTGCTGCAACCTGAGGCCGTTCCCTCTCCTCCTGTCCCTGTTCCCTGGGAGCAGAGCCCGACCCCCCCGGCTGCCCCCTCCTGTCAGGGACTTGTGCAGAGCCACAAGGTCCCCCCTGAGCCTCCTTTGCTCCAGGCTGAGCCCCTTTCCAGCTCCCTCAGCCACTCCTGGGGCTCCAGCCCCTTCCCTGGACACACTCCAGCCCCTCAATCCCCTTGTGAGGGTCCCAAAACTGTCCCCAGGACTGGAGGAGCCTCAGCACAGAGGACAATCAGTGCCCTGGGTCTGTAGCATTGCTGGGACAACCGGGATGCTGCTGGATTTGGGATAACGGGGTTGAATAGCAGGGATGCTTCCCTGGGTGCTCCTGGATCCTAACCCCCTTTACCGGACACTCTTTCCCACTCACACCAGTATCCGGTGATCCTCACCAGTATCCACAGGGATCAACTCCAGAGCCGCCTGCAGATGGCAACAGCTCCCCAGCCCCGCGCTCCTCGCCCGGGATTCCTCCGAGCTCCTCCCGGCTCCTCGGATGGAATAATTGATAATATTATACGTAATAATATTATGGCGTCGTCAGAAACCAAAATAATAAACAATGATATCAAATCATGAAGTAATATTATAATATCAAAGATAATACAATCACAGAATGAAAAAGAAGTAAAGTCGATTATCGGGCTGTGTGATTATGGAGGAGTTGGTGCCCCTAAATTGGGAATGTGGGGCCGTGTAATCCCACCCAAAATTCCCGGTGGGCTCAGGGAACCCTTCTGATCTCCTTCTTCATCCCCCAGGCACTTCCCAGCACGGGATGGGACAATGCAGAGAGAGGTGCCTGTTGAAAATGCAGATTTTATTCAATTCCCAATGCTTAATTTTCCCTTTACAGCAGCTTTGAACTGACAAAAAGCAGGGTTGGGTGGGATATTGGGATGAAATTCCTCCCCGTGAGGATGGGGAGGCCCTGGCAGAGGTTGCCCAGAGAAGCTGTGAATTTTTTTGCTATTTTTGGTGTTTGGGGGTTGGTTTTTTGCTTAAATAAAGGGCAGGGGCTGGCTGCTCCTGGCAGTAAGAGAGGCATAAGGGGAGAGGAGGACTCTGAGAGGGAAAGGAGAGGAAGGAAACCGGGATAGGGCGGAAAGGAGACACAAAACCTTTGGCTGAATCTGATGGCAGTGGAAGCAGGGAGGAAAGGCAGGCCAAGGGCACAGGGGGAAAGTGAAAATGAAAGGAGAAATGGAGCTGTAGCTTCAGGTACTCGTTCAGCTGCTCAGGAAAATATGGATTTTTCTCTATATAATTTATATAGATATCATGCTAGATATATGTTTTACTCTTTATTTATTTGCCCCACCATGTGGTTTGCAAAAGTGATGGCCAGAAAATCAGCTTCTCCCCTCCAAATGGCATCCAGCAACCCCCAGGGGAGTGGATACATCCCAGCCACAACAAATATCCCTGCAGTTTCTCTGCAAAAACACCACCCTGATCACCAGGGATGCATCCCAACGCCTCCATCCACATCCTGCAGCATCTCTGATTCCATAATTGTGTCCAGGCCTGCTCACAAGGAACTCGAGCTGGGTTTGATTTCCCCTGACTCCTCTGCAGCCAGGCTTTTGTCTGGCACTGGAACCAGGAGCATCCCCCCCAGATCAGCACTGGGGACGTTGTGTTGTCCCTCAGAGGAATAATTACAAACATCCAACCTCCCCTTTGGGCTGAAAGAACCAAAATTGTGTCACTGGGGCTCCTGCTGCACACAAATGGGGCAACAGCCTGGTCTGGTGATTATGCCACGTATTTCTGATGGATATTCACTGTTTTTACCCCATTCTGCTCCTCATTGTATCATCCTGGAGCCCCAAAAGGTGACAGGAATTGCAGGAGCCACCAAATATTTTGCTGCAACTCAGTGAGTGGCACAGGGAGGGAGGAGGGTGCTCTGATGTCTCTCCCTGGACTCCCCACAGCCCTGAGCTCAGAGTCACTGCAGATTATTTATTATTTGGCATTTCTTGGTGGTTTGGTTGATTGGTGTGGAACAGGGGGGTCTGAGGCCATCAACCACCCCCAGCCCAGCTCTGCAGCCCCTGATCCCCTCAGCCTGCGGGACACAACTTCAGAGCCACCCCCTCAGTGCACAGCATTTCACCAGCAAGCTGATTTCCAGCCCGATTTTTGGGATTTAAACGTCACTGAGTGAAGCAACAAAGCCGCCTGAGCAGGAAGCCGGGGCTGGACACGGCAGATCTGCTCTTTGGGCTCGACAGGAGCCACCCACCTCCTTTTCCAGCAGGGAATATTTGCCCTTCTCCCGCCAGCCCACCAGTTTGTGCTGCCCAAAGGGGACACACCAGTGGGATGGAGGCCAGCAGGACCCCTGAGGTCTGAGGAGTGGATCCAGTGGGGCCATTCCAGAGGTTTTCCCTGTTTTCCATGCCGCCTCCGAGGCTGACACGGTTATTTAAGGAGCCTAAAAACAGCAGGGTCAAACCTCTCCTGCCCCTTCAGCATCCTCATCATCCCTTCTTGCATCTCCAGGGGATGCTTCCCTGTGGAACACACAGCCCCGTGCCTGCCTCACTCCTGGAAAAATAGCTGGAAGGGTTTTCTCCCCCCTTGTTTTTTTTTTTTCATTTTCTCCCTTTTCCCCCCATTTTTTAACAGCCTCTTACCTGGGTGATGCCCCAAGCAGCCTCAGTTGGGGGTGTTGGAATTTCCCCCAGGAAAACCCTCTGGCTGCAGCCTGTTGCACAGGGAATCCAGAGAATTCAGGCTCCTGCAGACAAACTGGGGTGGGAATTGTTTCATTTGGTAAAAATAAAATCTCTTCAGAAAGAAGGGGAGAGCAAGAGGGGAATAGGAAAGAATTTGGTGCTCACTCCCTGCCCTGGGGTGTTGCCCCACTCTTACGAGCCCCACGAAAGCTGGGATCACCTGGAATTCCTGGTGGAATGTGTGGAATGGCAGGGAAGCAGCTGGGATGCAGCCAAGGTGACCTCCAGGAACACTGGGATCACCTGGAATTCCTGGTGGAATGTGTAGGACTGCAGGGAAGCAGCTGAGATGCAGCCAGGGTGACCTCCAGGAACACTGGGATCACCTGGAATTCCGGGTGGCACGGCAGGGAAGCAGCTGGGATGCAGCCAGGAGGGATCTGGCAGAGCATCCCGGGATGAGCAGCCCTGGCTGTGTCACACCAATCCTTTCACCTCCCGCTGCTCCGGCTGAGCCCGGGATGCTCCAGGGCAGCCGGGGCGGGCTCATCCCGCTGGGAATTGCTGCTCCTGACTCATGCGATTCGTGTGGGTGGCAGCAGGGATGGGAAAGAATCCGCTGCTATATTTAACCACAAATAATAGGAAGAGGTTGAGCTTTTGGGCCGAGTTGTAAATAACAGCGGGATGAAATCACGGCAGAAATCCACGCCTGGATCATGGCAGCCTCCGGAGAACCGGCGTGACTAACAAGGAAAAATGTTGCTCCCTGGAAAACACAAAAAATTTCAAAATGAAAAAGGTTTTGGTTATTCCAGACCAACACGGGGCTCCTTCCAGCTGTGACAAATTGTCCTGTAGTGCCTTTTAGGATATTCCAGTGTTTCTGTGTCCAGCTGCTCCCACCCAGCCCTCTGTGGCCACTCAGCTCCTCCCTGGATCCCAGAGGGATTCCATATGGATGGTGTGGGATCAAGGCTTAATCCTGGAACCATTTTTAGGAGTTAAGATCATTCGATTCAAAGCAAAACCAGCAAATCATCCCTTACAGGAGGAGATGCTCATTGTTTGTAACACCAAAAGCCTCAGCCAAAGTCATGGCATGAGAGGGAGCCTTTCCATGGAGTCAAGGGATTAAAATCCCAATTACGAGGAATTATTGCAAAGGGCAAACCAGTCTAACCCAATCTTTCTAACGCTTCTGTTTAGCAGAAGGAATAAAGAATATTTTCAGTGTCACATGCGAGCTGGAAGCCTGACAACCCATTGGTATCAATATCATTACCCTGTAATATTATCTTATTGTTGATATTCCCACCTTTTATGTACTGGAGAAAAGAAAATTGTGTGAAATAAATAAATATTTTATACATGAAATACAGAAATAAATGTTGAATGGATAGTAATGAATAAATTCTATTTGTTTATTTGATTTGATTATTGCAGAAAGCACATTTCATTTCTGGAGGACACCCAAACGTGTTAACAGCCTGGGAAGGAGTCAGAGTTGTCCAGGAGGGTTTCAGCCTTTCTCTCTCACTTTCCCTGGTTTTTAAACAGCCCAACAGCAAATATTTGCTGGCAGTGGGGATTTCTGGGCTGTGAGGTAATGGCTGCTTGAGTTTTTTTACATCTGCAGAGTCATCTCCTCGGGTTTGGAGCCTTATTGCAGTTACAGATGTGCTTGAGAAAGGGGAGGCACTGGAGCTCAGCTTTGGGGTTTAATTCCAGCAGTTCAGAGCTTTCCCTGAGCCCTGCTCCGAGCTCCCTGCTGATGGAAGGGCTTCCTTAGGAGCTTCTCTGGAAGTTTTTACAGGAGTATCAAGAACTATTTTGTTCTATTAAGAACTATTTAAGAATTATTTTGGCCTTGGAGGAGATTCCCACTGGGCTGTGTGTGATTATCATGGAATCCTGGAATGGTTTGGGTTGGAAGGGACCTTAAAGCCCATCCCATTCCTCCCCTGCCATGGGCAGGGACACCTTCCACTATCCCAGGCTGCTCCAACCTGGCCTTGGACACTGCCAGGGATGTGGCAGCCACAGATTTTCTGTCCAACCCCCAGTGCAGCATCAATTTGCACCTTAATTCCTATAAAAACCTCAATTATCACAAGGTTTGGGTCTAAGGGTATTAAAATATCATTGAAGCTGAGAGTGCTGAGCTCATTCCTATCACATCCAAAGCTGTGCTTCCCTCCACCAATCCATGGGATTTTTCCAGCTCCCAAACACGTGAGGCTTTCAAAGTCTTCCTAAAAGACAAACCTCAGGTCATCAGGATGTTTATTCCTAAGTAGTTTTCCCATATTTGAGGGGAAAAACACCTCAAAGGGAGCTCAGACGTGAAGCATCGCTGTGCCAAGAGCATCTTCTGGAGCAGGTTCCCGTGGGGAAGAGTTTGGAGCTCCCCAAATGCCAACGGTCCCGGGGACAATCACTCCATCAAATGGTTATTTTGCCGTGTCAGCACTTTGGCACCACCTTGAAGATGTGGATGATCTTAATGATCTGCTGCTCCAAAGGGATCGATGGCCTTCTGCAGGGGTCATTTGCAGGATCAATAGTTGTCCACCCCCTGTAAAACTGGAGAAAATCAACTTGAAAGCTCCTTCCCAGAAATGGCTCCGGATTTTACCTGATTCCAGGGAGTCTCAAAGTGGGTTTCCTACAGATTTTGGGATGGGGCAGGCAGGATGTGGTCACTAATGATGGGTTTATTCCTGCTCACAACTCCTGGTCCTGCCCCAGTGCTCTGCTGTGCTTGGGGGACAGAGAAATTCCAGGTTGGATGGAGCTGGGAGCCACCTGCTCTAGTGGAAGGTGTCCCTGCCCATGGAATCCTGATGGAATCAGAGATCCCTGCCTGCCACCACACTCCCACTCTCCAGAGATTTCCAAAATGTGGCAGCTGCACCACCCCAAATCCCCTAAACCCACAGAGGATGCAGCCCCTACATCCACGGCCACCCCAGGATGAATCCTCTGGCCCTGATTCCTCATGAGCCCCTATTCCTGCATTTTCCCAAGCCAGGCATGGGGCTGCTGGGGCTGGGGCAGCTGGAGTGAGCAGAGGTGCATGCCAGGACTGGAATTCTTATTCCCTCTTGCACCCTGCTCCCTCCAGCCACGGTTTTCCTTGTCTGATGGGACACGGAGCTGCTCCTGAGCCACTGCTGCAGGCTGAGCACCAAAGCCCAGCTCACGGCACACAGGGCCAGCCAAAATGTTGGCTTTAACAAGCTATCAACAGGATTTAATATTTCATGGAGCTCTGAGGGAGCCACAGCTGGTCAGAACTGCTGTTAAAAGGCTGAGCTCTATTAACGGCCGGGCGGCTTCGCCAGGCGCCTGCTGTTTACTCACAATTGGCCTTCAAAACACCACATCAGTTATTGTCAGGTCTGGAGGGAATGTGGCCTCTGGAGCTGCTGCTGGAGCTGCTGCAGAGCACCCCAAATCCTGCTGGCCACGGGCAGGGACGAGTCCCCAAAGCAAAGGGTCCCCCCTGTGCGAGGCGGCTGCTCCAGCAGCTCGGTCCTAAAGCAGCTGGGGCTGCACCCACTGCTGGCACCCTCCTGCCCTCTTTTCCCAGCCCCAGCCCCCTTCTGCAGGGAGAAATGCCCCAAAAGTGAGGAAACAGATGCAGAACAAATCCCTGAAATGCAGGGAGAAACTGCAGTTTCTCCTCGTTCGCCAGAAGCCCAGCACCACCAACCCTTCCTTCCTCAAACTCTGCATCACAGCTGAGAACTTGTCCCCTCCTTTTTTGGTCCTGAGCACTCCAAAATGTGTAATAGATACAATTACCCAAAACTGGGGCTGACAGCAGGGGGATGGCTTGCAGCTACCAGCAGTGAAATCATCACCAGGCGAGTAAACAGGACAAAGGAAACAAATTTACTCCACGTGATGGTCACGTAGGTGGGTCAGCAGCCGCCTATCAGATCTGGCAGGGTCACCTAAAAGGAAACCAAGCAGAAAAGGTCTGGTCAGCTTTTGCCATGTTTTATGTTAGTCAGTTTTTCCATGACTGGATGAGAGCTCCCTCTCCTCTCCCTTTTGCTGGTGTTTTGCAATTGAGCTGAAGGTAATCAGCAAAGTACACAGATGAGGAGCTGTGGTCACGGGGGTGGATTGGGACACCAGGAATGTCACTGCTGGGTGACACAGGGACCTGTGAAAAAAGCTTAATGGCAGGAATAAAAACCAACCTGCACAGGGCCCCAGTCTGTCACTGCCCACTCTGACACCGCTGCTGGCCTTTCTAAGCTGCAAAATCAGTGGTGGGCCCTGCACCTCGAGTTGCTCAGAGCTCAGGTATCCTCAGGTACCCTCCTGCCCTTGGCTCCTGCTCATCCCTGCACCCTCAGGTTCACTCTCACACCCTTGGCTCCTGCACATCCCTGCACCCTCAGGTTCACTCTCACACTCTTGGCTCCTGCTCATCCCTGCACCCTCAGGTTCACTCTCACATCCT
>NW_024581136.1:19794181-19859693 GCF_017639235.1 Corvus kubaryi | reverse complement strand
CGCAGCTGCCCAGCTACGAGGAGGTGAAGCACCTGCCCAGCTACGAGGAGGCGCAGCGCTGCCGGCCCGCGGAACGGGGCGCGGCCGCGGGGATCCAGGGGTGAGTCCTCCGCGCCCAGCCCCGCTGCGCAGCGCGGGCACCGCACTGATGGACGCGGCGGGACCCGCGGGACGGGGTCATCCTCCGGACCCCGGGAGAGACAGCGGACAGCCCCAGGTGTCCCAGGCGGGATGCGACGCCAGGAACCGGCAGCGTTCCATGGTGGGACAATGGGGATCCCCGGGAAGGCTCCACACCGCAGGGTGACCTGCTGGACACCCGGCTCTGCAAGGGGACGTGTCAGGGGCCACGGGGATTTTCGGGAAGGCTCCACACCACAGGGTGACTTCCTGGACACCCGGCTCTGCAAAGGGACCTGCCAGGGACAATGGGGATCCCCGGGAAGGCTCCACACCGCAGGGTGACCTGCTGGACATCTGGCGCTGCAGAAGGGACCTGCGGAATTCCTGGGGACCGTGGAGGGATGGGACACGCTGCCTGGGAAGCAGGGACCCACTGGGACAGCCTGCAGGACACCAGGGCGCCTCACAGGGACGTGGCACAGTCCTGGAAGGACTTCCAGAAGGAAGGTGACTTGGGGACATCACCTCCAGTAGGAGGACGTGGAGTGATGGGAAGAGCTGGCTGCAGTTTGCCGCAGCATTCCCAGCTGCCCTCCTGCTCGCCGGGAGTTTTGGGATTGCTCAGCTGTGGGACTGTGCTGCGAGGACATAACTGGGTGATCCTCATCCCTGCCATACCCACGGGTGCCAGGGGGAGGTTTTGGGACAGCCAGACCAGGCTGTGCTCCCTGGCACTCTGCAGTGGGGGTACGGAGTGGGCAGCAGGGGAAGGAGGGAACCCTTCCAAATCCTAATAAAATATCAGCACCTCCTGCTACCATGGCTCTTATTCACTGAGGGGACCTGGGACCCCTCCTGCTCTAAGGGAAATAAATGTCACAGCTGCCACAGCTCCTGGGAAACCTTCCACAAACAAGGCAAACACCAAACCCCAAGGAAAGGCAGAAACAACCTCCATCCACCCTTGAATACCTGAACAAGCTGGGAGTGCCTCATTTACTCCTAAATTCTCCCTACAGCATCGCCACGAGCTCATCCCACCTCTCCTGACAATTGGTCTGTGCCCAAAGCTTTCATAAAATACCTTTTTTTTCCTTTCCTAGCCTGACTTTAGCAGGTGGAACTGAGGATCTGGTCAGTGCAGGAGCTGCAGCCATGAGCCCTGTCCTTTATCTCTTTGGAAGGTGTCTCCAATGGCAAAGAAAACCTGCAGGTTTATTTAAAACAGAGATTAGAGCACTTCCAACTGCAGGGCTCCAACTACCACAGTTGTTTCTTTATATAAAGTAAAAAAGTTCTTGCAGATCCTTCAGGAAAAACACAGAAATAATTATTTTATTTTTTGCACAACCAAGCTCTGTGCAGACAGAACTCATCCCTCTCCTTCCCTGAAGGTACCAGACCATCCTATTTTCCCCAACTTTACAGCAGGGCAAAGGCACCTGAACTAAAATTAACAGGTTAAATTCCAATATTGGAAATTTTATAGCACAGGGCAACCCCTGACTGATTTGGATTGATAAACTTTGGAAATAGAGATTCTTACATTTGATCAATTCATAAAAACCTTTTTTCTACCTGGCTCTTCCCCATCCCCTGCAGAGTAAAATATCATTTCTGTTATCATGAAAATGAAGAAATGGAGGTCTTAAAATTTCTATATTTAATAAAAAACCATGTAAAAACCAATGTAAAAGACGTATGTATAATACAAACAGTAAATTGCTTCTCTCCAACCTCCCCCATCTGTAGGCAATACAAACTTTATACAAATATACATTAAAATTTCAGAATTAAATTTTAGAAAGCTTCAAGCTTTTCCATTATTGCTTATTTATAATTTTGACTATTCTGGAGTGAATAAGGCAACAATCACCAGTTTTTTCTACAGGAAATGGTTCCACATAATCTGTAAAATCAAATTTTCATGTCAGATGATTCAAACCTTCCTCCTGTTCCAGTCCCAAAGGGTAAAATCCCACAGACAAACCCAGATCTCAAAGTTTTACCGCCTTAAATACCAGAAAACAAAGTATTTTTAAAATTTTTTCCTCTGAGCTATTACAAATATGCAGTTGGTTTTTAAACACCCACCTGACCTTTTACTTCTACCTCACTTGAGGACTTTATTTTTCACTTAAAGATGCATTTTTCCACCTCCCTTTTTATAATCAGAGAGGATTTACTGTGGTCAAGGTTAAATGAAGTGAACGAACAAAACTCCCCACCCTGCAATGTCAAAATCTGGATTATATTTGGGTATTGATCCATCACAACAGCACCTAAAAAACTGAATATTAATCATGTTAATTCATCTCTGTTTCTTAAATTGGGTTATGATGGTTTAAATGAAGCAGTCAGTAATTAAATAAGAGGTATTGCTTTTTAAAAGAGGGTTTTCAAATAATTTCTTGTTCTGGGCAATAATGTAACCAAAATATACCTGAAACATCTGTATCCTCCTGCTATTTTTTTTTTTACTTAATACTGAAAATAACTGAAAGGAGGTACAAATTTAATCCAAAACTTTGGAATCCCAGACCAACCAGCTCAATATTACCTTGGCATGGACAGATGGCACTTTCCTTGGAATTACAATCTCTAAAACCCCTGCCATAATCCCAGAAAAGCCATATAAGATAACGTCTTCTCCTGAGAATATTCTGAAATTCAGATTTCATACCCAGGGTCACAACTGTATTTAGAACCTGGTGAAAACAAAGAATAAAAGTGCATTTCCAAAATATTTTGCTTTGTTTTCTATTGAACACGAGCATGCTCAGGACTGGATGCCTGTGATAAAAAATGGAATTAAACACCTTTCCCATCACCTCCAAATGTAATTAAAACACCCCAAATATTCTTTTTTCAGCAGTCAGTGGAGATCACCACATGCAACAGCTCTCAGATATGTTAAAAACCTCCACATTTATTCGGTTTTATTAAGAAATTTATGCAAGAAAAGGTCACACAATGATCCACAAATTCACTGTATGTACAGCTATTTAAGGTTTTGCTGGTAACATTTGAAAGATACATAATATATCTTGTCAGTGCTGAATAATCTGTTAATATATTTATAACACGAAGAGAATGCAGCCAGTTTTGGATGTGAAACAAAGAAAAATGTATCCTGATGAAATAACACAAATACAAAAAAAAAATATTTACAAATCAAGCACTTAGGGCAGAAAAAAATACATGAAATACCCTCTTATTTTAAATATTCTTGTCAGTTTTACATGTCACATGCTACAAATGCTATTTGTTACTTCCAACAACCCTGAAAGCACATTCCAAAGTATTTTAAACAGGAAAATACCCTTTTACTGCTGAATGCTTTGCTCAGTGACAAACCTGAGCTGCTGAAATCATCTATTAAAGAACTTGCTGGTACATCCTAACAGAAATATGTCTTACCACAGCTGTGAGGGAAATATTTGTACTTTAGAGGCTCAAGCTCCTCTTTTTATCTTACATTTCCAGCACTTCCACTTTGCTTCATTTGTTTTAGGGCAATTTAAATGAGTCTGGAGAGGCCTCTGAGGCTGCAGAAAGAACCAAGCTGCTTAACTTGGTGCTTAAATGGGGACTTCATGAGAGGCAACCCAGGTTAAAGAATATCAGTGGCAACGAAAATTTAAAAGCCACAAAGACAGAGACAGTGAATTCCCTTTTTTTCTCAGACATGTAGCACTCACTGGCACCAGACTATAAACCCAGCTCAAAATGAAAGTAAATAATTCATTCTGTTTGACACCCAACGCTTAAAATCTACAGAAATTCTCACTCCTGTGGCCCACAAAATGTTTGCTGTGGCTTTTTTTTCACATTTGTCAGAACAAGCCAGTACCAAATATTGAAGCAGCACTTTAAAGGTGTCCAAAATGTCAATTACTGCTGCACAGTTACACTGGTTCTCACTGCAGGACTGGCTGCTGCTCGTTCTCTTTCTTTAGCAATTTCCATCTCTATTTTGGCTTTGATTTTATTCCAATCCACTTCCAGCTGTAAGAACAGAAAAATTAAATACACAGAGCTCAACATCAGAGGGAAAGAGGTCAGTTATTCAACTTGAAAATACAATTATAAAGTGTTGAGCACACAAACTCCTGAAAGAGATGACGGCACAGCTGAGTTCTAACTGAGCTTCCACCTTCAAAATAAACCAAGCCTGAGGTATTTTAATAAATCCCACCACATCTCAATGTGTCTGGCAGTGTAACACAAAAATAACCTGCTTCTAATTCAATACCATGACATCAGTGTCCTGCTACTGAAAATTTAGCCCTGTGTCAATAATTTATGAGTGATGTCTCCTCCAAGGAAGCTGATAGGATATTAAACCAGTTATCTGCTCAAACAGAAATCAGATTCCTGCTTGGAACTGCCCTTCTCCATCAATAAATGTTTTAGTTTCGCTTTGGCATTTCTCCAGCTGCAGAGAATTGGCATTTTCTGGCTGTGTTTTGTGTCAGTGAAAGCTCAGACAATAGATACAGCACAGTATCACAGTACAAATGTGGGTACAAGAGTTGTCTCTTCCCAAAAATGTGTGACAAGGAAAAAAAGGGATCATGGTGCATTTGATGACCATAAAAACACATCCAAAAATGAAACTGTGCAGTTCAGTTTATTGCTGGAGAATTAACACTGTCAAAGGTGGGACGGGAGAAGAATTTCAAGGGCTGCACAGGGAATTCTCCTCTGTAATTAAGTCACGAGATAACAGGGAAGATTCTCTAAGAGGGAAAGTGAAACTGCAATACCCAGGTTCTCAGGTGACAATATAATAAAAATTCCTCAATTCCAGAGGCACTTACTGGGTCCAGGATTCCCAGGATATGTGCAAGGTATTAAGAATCTGATATGTAAAATAAAACACACTTTTAGATCCTGTCTGGCTCCAGAAAAGAGAGAAAAAAACCTCTTCATTTAAGCCTGAAGAGGTTTTAGGTTGTGAGAGAGAAATTGAGATCCTTTTTAAGTCTGAGACAGAACAGCAGCACAAAATCTTGCTTTTCTTTTCAAGTTTCTTCTGATTTGCTTTATGAATCTGGCAGGTTGCATTAAGAATTTAATTACAGCTTAAAATTCACATTATGTAGATCCTTCCTACTCTCAGATCCAGCAAAGACCTCCAGCACCTGGATGTGGAAAAGGACTCTTTCCCTCCGGAAATCTCCTGAGTGAGACCCAAATCTCAAGACTGAGTAAGGTGAAAAATCATCCTGCTCACACCTTGTCACTGCCAAGGTGGAATTCCTTAGGAATCTTTCCAGAATCTACAGCTTTCTCAAGGATTTAAAGAAAATCAGGATTATCTACAATGTCTATCAGAAGCACCAGGGGATTTACATGATTTTTGCTCTGTCATGGGTTTTATAGAACACACACTTCCTGCACAGCAGCTGGAAAAGCTGCAGGGTAAGAATGCTTGGAATCTGTCCTTTATTTTTCTGTATTTTCCAGGTAAATTACTGCAGAGTGGTTCATTAGGGGCAGACTTTCGTTTAGGAAATGAGAATCCTTAAAAGTGCTAAGAGCTAATGACTTCCATTAGGAATTCAGCTTTATTCAAAGTGAAACGGGCAGTGTCCAATTAAAGGATGTGAATTCCCAGCTCAGGTGTTCCCTGATCCATCAGCTGCAGTGGATAAAAGGATTTCACACAAAGGAAAGGTCTCTTTTGATAATTTCACCCTGAGAATGCTGAGGAATAAGGAGGGGAAAAGCAGGAAGGACTTGAGGGCTGCTGAGGGGAATTGCACACGTGGGTGCCTCTCCTGAGGGAAATGTGTGGCAATACTCCAATGGAATCCAAGATCCAGCTTCTGAACTTTAGGATGTGCCCTCAGCCTTCAGGATCTGTTAAATACTAATAAATTGATTTCCTGATGATGCAGAGGGTTTCCAGTAAGTGTATCTTGAACTGTTTATCATATTTATCAGAATGGTTTGTAGTTCACTTCATAAACATCCAGATACCTTCAAAGTTTGCTGTTGTTTCTATCCATAAAATGCCACAAAAATGTTGGAGATGTTTAAGAGAGACACACTGAACCATGGTGAGGTTTAGCTCCCTGTTTCATAGAAAACAACTGTGCCTTCACTGGTGTAATCTTCACCAGATATTAAATATATATATTAAACATATATATTGTGAATCTTTGCCTTCAAATACAACACATGTCCAGCTATTCCTGGCCCAGCAGCCCCATATCACGCCAGCAGCTGTAAAAATGTCACATTTATGTGCACATTTGAACCACAGAAGGAAAACAGAGGTGCAAATCCATCCCACCCTCCCCAATTTGCCACAGAGCTCATTCTGAAGCAGCAGGAACAATCCTGAGGGATACTTACACCTTCTGCATACTGCAAAAATCTTTGGTTGGTTTCTTTTTTCCCAAAATCCTCCAAGAACTTCTGTCTGTAAGCCAGGACCGTGTCCACGTGTGTCCTGTGCTTCACTGCAAGATCCAGGGCTCTGGAATAAAGCAGGAATGGCTTGGTCAGGCTGGGGAGATGCTCTGGCACAGCCACAACCACCAAGGTTCTGCAGATACTCTGAGGGTGAGGGCAGGGATCCCAAATCCAAGCAGTTCCACATTAGGATCAGCAGGTTAAAAGCAGCCAGTGATGAAAAATACCCAGCAGTTATTTCCACTGACAACCTCATCACATCATCATTACTTTGACCACAGGAGGCTTTTTATTCCAAGGAAATGCAGAATATTTGAGAGCTTAGCACAAGGGGCAAAAATAATAATGCTTAATTACTTTTTTGTAGTCAAAAATAGGTTCTGAACACTCATAATACACATTTATGGCATATTCTATATAATATTTACAAATATTGTATAGGTGGGAAAGATTAGATACTGGATTAATTTAATTCATTACTCACATTTGGTTTCTTCTCAGTGGCTTAAGAACACTGATATTTGATATACAGAGAGTTTTTAGATGATATATAGAATAAAAGAATATCCTTTTACTAATATCCAGCTTAAACCTCCCCTGACACAGCTTCATAACAAAACAACAATCACAGATATGTGGGGGAAAATCAACCTTTTGCCTGAATATATGAATATAATAGCAGAGAAATTAGGAGTGAACAGCTCAGAGGATTCTGTCAGAAAACGTGGGGGTTGGTTTTGTTTAAAGGAGAAATTCCTCCTTTGTTTTCTCAGCCCTAATTCATATTTTCTCCACCTACACAATGCTGGGAGCCTGAGTAGCCACAGCTCTATTTTTAGCAACAAGACACTTCAAACCAGCCCAAATTCCACAGCCAGTCTGGGGCATCACTGAGGACTTCTCTGTGCTAACAGTGATGAGAAAGCAAAATGTTATTTCAAAATGCTTCCAGGAAGATTTTGGGCTTTTATCACCAAATATTTGTATTTTCTAAATATGACACAAAAATGCTGCTTTTTTTCTTGGTTGTTGTCAGGCTATGATTTAATTCTTTTTTTTTTTTTTCCCAAGTCGTGGGTGATTAAAAGATAAAAAAATGAGTCAGCAATAAAACAACTGATTGAAATAATCAAGAAAACATATTTTAATGGGAAAAAATCCTACCTCTCCCAGTTGTAAAGGTTAATGTTGACTTGAATAGCTTGGTAAACCAGGCCTGACTGAAGCAGGAGGGTTTCAGCCTCCTGGGTGCTCCCACTGAACAGCAGCATGTGAGCCATCCTGGATTCCTTGGATGGCAGATCCTTGATGGAATTGATGTACTGCACTTTGTCAATCTGCTCAGGGGCAGGACAGCAAGGAAATTAATTCATGAACTTGGTTTTGCAACAATTTAATTGGGATTTAAGTGCATTTTCTTACCTCCCCAATTGCTGCATAGGCAATTTCAGCTGTGGTCATGTCCTTGTTGGCCACTGCCATGGCAGCCAAACAAGCCCACAGGGTCTGATCCTGAAATTCAAAATACAAACAACTTTTAAACCTCCAAATATTTATTTATCACGCTACAAACGACTCCTCAAAGCAACTGCACAAGGCCTGGAAATTATGGGTAATAATACATTTCTCTGTGTGCCATTTATGGCACTGTGGTCTAAGTCTCTTATTAGGAAATTATTAATTATTTCTCAGAACTAGGGACTAGAAAAACTTAATGGTAATAATAATATTACATTTTTCAATTATAATTTTTATTACTTCTATTGTTTCTGTGAGGTTTTTTTTGGGTTTTTTTTTACACAGCCTTGAGGAAACCCCACAAATTCAGAACCCAGGAAGACCCTAAATGACATTTTGATGGATTTTCAAGTGACAACATTAGGACAATGACACCCTAATAAACCATATTTAAGCACAGTTTAAGCTACCACATCTAAAACTCTATTCAGACAGGAAAAAGGTAATTTTTGACTGTTCAGTTCATGTGGACTGCAGGAATTAAATGGGTCTTAATATTTTTGTTGAGTGTGTTCAATAGCGAATCTGGAAATAAAGGCTTTGCCCTGTGAAGGTTTTTGGAAGGATCACTCTTGATTTAAATCAGAATTGACACCTACACTGAGGATGTTCCAAACCCATTCCCGTATTTCCCAACTGATTTTTCCATGACTCAGGACAAATCCTCCTGCAGGCAGCCCATAATTTGGGAGGATTAAGATTGTTCAGAGAATCAAAAGCTCAGAAAATCTGTGTCCCCTTCTATTCCCACTTCCCTTTTATTTAGAAAATCAGGTGATAAATGCTGAAAACTCAGCCTGAAATTATCCAGGAGATGAAGTTTCTATGAGTTGTTCCTTGATAGGTTTTGCTGCTTTTTTCCCCCACAGAAATATGACCCATTTTGTTATTCCTGAGTGGAAATACTTTCTACAGTCTACTTGGGAATACTAAAATCAAAATATCCTGACTTGGATGCTTAAATCAGGTGATGTGGACACTAAAAATAAAGATTCTGTTACAATTAATTATAGTAATACATCCCAAATTATCTGGATGTGCATTGTTTAATAATTCAGTGACACAAATACCTGAAATACACATTTAAGGTCATGACAAAAGTGCTAAACTTTTCTAGGAATAAATGGGAATGAGGATTTGAAGCGATTTTGTTGTTTTAAAGACTACCACACTCACCTCATCTGTTGCTGTTGTCTAAATAAATACAAAAGAAAGCAATGGAAAAGGAAAAAAAATAAAAAGAAGTGAAATGAAATATGGAAAATAACAGGTAATTGTGGGAATGTCACTTTTAATTGGTTATATTAAGGCCCAGACCCGAAAATTTAAGCCTAGAACTAAATTCTGTGAGCATCTCTGTTCAATCCTGCTGGATTTTGGTGTGACTAAAAATAAGAATTGTTATTTATCATGAAAGTTATGAAATTATTATGTTATGGAATTAAGAAAACCACATCATTTTCCACGAGCAGCCAAAAAAGTGAGTGACGAAGCAGGCTGGAAATGAGATGTAGCATTTGATATGGAGAGATCACTATGAAAGGACACTTAAAACCATAAATATCCCATGAAATGGTACCAGAATATTCCCAAAAATCAGCTGTACCTTGACAAAGCGACAGAGTCTGACCCCATCTTCCCACCTGGAAGCGCTGACATAGTCATGGAGAATTGCAGGGTAAGGGGAGATGTGGAGATGGACAAGGGACCCATCTGCTCTCCTAATTGTGATCTGATTCCCCACAAAACTCACAATCTGGGGGTTTTTGCTGAATTCACTGTGTGGAGAAAGAAAAAGAAGTTAATATTCATTTGTTTTTACAGGGAAGAATTTACCACTCATTTTTTGTGACCTAATATTTTGTTACTTTTAATGTCGAATGTAATTTAACCAAATATTTGCTGTTTGTTTTTTACAAAAAACTGAGGCAATATTTCATGAGAAAGAACTTAAATTTTGCTTTTCCATCAAGATGCTGCTCTACTTTCAAACCCCACATCATCATTTCAACCCTGAGCTTTATAATTTTCCTTATAAAACACTTTTGCCTCATTTCCTAATCAAGAAACAGGAGAATTTCAAAAAGTTGCAAGCCCAGCTTTTACTTCTCCTGACCACAATTTGTTAAGGAAGGAGGAAAATAGTTAAATCATATTTGGATTAAAAAGGATTTCTTACCTGGCATCTTTTTCATAGAGAGTTTTTGGGAGAAGATCTTTATCCACATAGACTGTGTTGGGATAATACCAGACTGTGAACCTGGAATCCTGAATCCCACACAGGATGTTGGATGTGTCATTCCAGGCCAAGCTTTGCACCATTGTCCCTTCATTTACAGACAAGAAATAATGGACATTGCCATGAGAAACTTCAAACTAAAGGGAATTCTCAAAGGGGGCTTATTCATCCTTTTGGGTTGTTTCTCGAAGGTTTTAACCCCAAGTTTGTAACATTTTAACTGCTGCTTTACATTGAACTGACAGAAAAATTATCAGAATTTAGATAAAATGTACTGAAATTGTTTCTAGCTCTATCATATAAAAGCCACGGGTTTTTTTTTCAAGTTCAATTTCACTATTAATTAAGCAAAATGTTGTCTCTTGCATTAGATAAAAATCTGTTTCCCTGCCAGCATCTTCCCAAACACCAATTTGAATTTTTCTCACCTATTTTGACAATCTTCTGCTCTTTCCCAAACCTTTTCACTGAGGTGATGAAAAGATCTCTGTTCTTATCAATAAAAGCTATTTTTCTCTCATTTGTAAGTCCTTTCTGGTCCAAAGCAATCTCCACGATCTCTGTCTGAAAAGGGGAAAAGAATCTCTGAATTTTATTTTGGAGATTTAATGTCTGGACATTCAAATTGATTTTTTTCCCTAAAAGCAAAGCAGAAAACTCTTTGATAAACTGGGCTGAGAAAATACTTTTTGTGTCATTTCCCTGTGGAATGAATCATTCAACGGGGTTGGAATTAATATTATTTTAAGGTCCTTTCCAACCCAAACCATTCCATGATTCTGTGATTTTATAAACTGAATTTCATGAAGATTAAAACAATTTGAAGACAACACAAAGCATTAAAAGTCAGTTGAAAAGCTCCATTCTATTAAGATTTTAAAACCTTTAATGGGTTTTCAGTCCCATTATGGAGGAAGCCCATTAGTGATCCTTAATTTCTAAGTAAAATAAAGTCATTAAATCCTTCACTTTACCTTGTGGGTCAGAGGTTTTCCATCACCCAGGGGCTTCCCAGATAAAGCTTCAAATATAAAGATAACTGAAGAAAAATAATGATTTGCTTTATTAATTAAAACAGCAGCTTTCCATAGATTTTCCCAGTGATTCCATTTTTTTGAGTGTGATTTAGTGCAAGTGGATAAAATATTCTGTGTGAGCTTTACCAGTGATTTTCACACTCTGGTGAAAAAAAGAATCGTATAAAAAACTGAATTTTCACCTCCTATCCCTATTTTTCATTTCCTATCTCAAATGGGGCTTTACAGAAATGACACCAAGTTCTGATAAAAATCTGCACTCAGAATTTAAATAAATCCACATTTCCAATACCAGATTGACTCAATCTTAACCCACAACTCAATGAATGGAAATGTTTAGAAAGAGAGAAAATTGACTGAAAAATCCCATCAGAGAGTAAAAACTTACTCAAGTATTTTCTGTAAATATTCCACGGATCAGCTGGAAGTTCAAAGCCAAACCATCCTCTTGAAGTTTTGAAATCAATTTTAAGCAAGACCCATAATTTGAATTCATTTTTATAATAAATATATGTATTTTTCTAACAAATAAACCAGAATTTACCCTTCTCATCAGCTTTGTCCTTCACTGCCAGGGTGTCATTGCTCAAGGACACTGTCTGGGCATTTAAAACATCTGTTCTCATGCCTGGATATTTTGGAGAGGAAATTAATCTGCCCTCATAGGAATATAAATAAAGTCCTCCACCATCTACAAGAAGAAAATGCCTACAAAAAAAAAAAAAGAAAAAAACCTGAACAACAAAGAAGTAAATCACCAAGTAATACAGAAAAATCATATTTTCAACAACGGGTTTAATATCCTGCAACTGTTTTTCCAGTTTCCATCATTTCTAAGCTTTACATTTCCAAGATATTCTGGAAGTTCTGTATGGAAAAGTTTGGTTTTAATGTATTATCTTTTGCCAAAAGAAATGTTTATTATGTGAAATATTCATGATTTTATCTGGGTATTTCTTGTTTATTTACAACATTTCAATTTGAGCTTATTATGTTCATTATATATATGCATATAATAAATAAGTGTATTTATTTTATATATAAATAAATACATTTATGTATTATTTGTTATATATATAATAACTGAATTTATTTATTTATTCATTTAATAATTATATTACGTTCATAATGAACATTTTAAGAAGTCAGGTACCTTTCTGCTTGGAGAATCAAACTCACAGTTCCTTCCTTTAGATCAAAAATCAATGGAGTGTTCCAGTTCTTTGTTCTGCAAATATAAAAAATCAGCATTAAAATCATTAATTTTCACGTATTTCAAGCACAAAGTTGGATTCAGTAAAGCAAAACCCATATTTTTAATCACCTAATATTCCTAAAAGGGAGGTTTTCCAACTTCTAACAGCATTTAGGAAGCCAAGGAACACTGAGAAGCACAAAATACGGTGGAATAACACCTCTGCCTTCATGGTTTCATCCCTTCCCACCAGCAGCAGCTGCCCCAGGAGCCTTAAAAACCAGCAAAATGATATTTATATGGATTCTTTTATTTTGAAAATATTTCTGACTCTTTCAGCGTGATCTGGAGGTCAGAGAGTCTTTGTGCCCTATTAGAGCTGCATCAGCGTTCACTGAGCAGATATTCCTGAGCAGAAAATCTCCATTAATTAAACCTTAACTTAATTATTGTGCTTCCAATCAAGTTCTTGCCACTCTTTCCCACAAAATCTGAGCAAGAGGAATTAGTGTTACTCACGAGAACACGTAACACTGAAGGGAAGTGGAAACCACCAAATATCCATAGTTCAGGGAGGCCTTTATGACCCTGTCCCGGAATTCCAACAAATCCACGGCATCGTTGATGACATTGTGCACCTGAGCAAAGGAAAAGGGCCACAGAATGAAACAACACAGCTGAAAGGAAAACTGATTAGTGACATGCTCTTGTTGAGAAAATCATCCGAGATGGAGGAGGTCTGAAAATTCCCATTTTAAGATTGTTCAGTCGCTGATGATTTGAATATTTGCAATAACACTTCAGTGATCCCATCCAAACAATCCAGCAATACCCAGGATTGGGATGAAGATGTTGCAGAGCTCTAGAATTTTAATGATTCCACACTTGGAAGCACAGGAAATTCAGGAGATAGGCTGGGTGGCCAGGTTTTGGTTTTGTTATTTCGCTTAAAACCTGCTCAAGAAAATCAGAATTTGCCTCAAATCAACACAGATTTTACAGGTCAAGAGATTTTAGGGAGATAAAAATCCAAGGGGGTACCTTAAAAAAAAAGTATCCTGGTTTTTTGTGGGGTTTTGGGGGATTTTTTTGAAGATGTCACCATTCTGAGGGTGGTAACTTCCTTCTGATGTTCTCCATTATTCACCAATTGCAAAACAAGGTCTGAACTCAATTATTCCAAGAGCCCAGAAACCATTGCCAAGGATATATTAATTGCTACGTCCACCACGGCATCACTCATTAACTCATTGTAATGCTCAGGAAAAACATCCACCTGCAACATTTTTGTAGGATTTTCCTACATAAATATATAGGAATAAAATCACTATCAAATACCAGAATTAAAAATGAGTCCTGACTCAGGGTTAGCTACACTTCCTCAGTCTTTGCATATTCAAAAATAGAATTTAAATCCCATGGAGATCATTCCCAAGTCCATCTGGTACGAGTCGATGTCTGGGAATGAGAGAAAAAACTGGGAATTTTTACCTGATTTGTGCTGTGTGTTCCCAGACTCTGACTCACAACATCCCACCCACTGCCCCAGACTCAAATCCAGCACTGCTGCTGCTCCAACTTCACCCAATCCAACACGAAAAGAAAAAACCATTTTAGTTTCTAATTAGGAATTTGATGCTGAAAAGAGCAAACTTGTAATTTGGAAAATGTGGAAGGCCGGAAATCTTTATTATCCCAGAGAGTGAACGTCGTGAGTCAGTGTCTGGGAACACAAATTAACTTCAAAATTCCCATTTTGCATTAAAATAAGCTTTGTGATCAGACTGCCCAGCTCTGATGTGATTTTACCTTCATGGTTCTCCTCTTAATTAAGGTGATTTCAAAGTTTTTCCACTCCCAGTGTTGCTCCACCACGTGGGCAAAGATGACGTGGCCGTTCCCACACGCTCCGGCCAGCTGGGTGCCATCGATGGACCAGGAAATGGTGAAAATGCTGCCAGTGGTGGGCTTCTCCAGGGCATAAGACCACTGGAAAAGGAGAGAAAATCACAATTCAAGTTATCCTGTATTTTTTAGAAGTCATTTATCGTCATAAACACATTTGCAGGGTTGGGGTTTTTGAAGACGCAGCAATAAATGAAGTTTTTATCGCATTGGGATTGGATGTTTAAGTCAGACTCTGGCGAAGAAAAAGCATCAGGTAAAGCAGAAATTAAAATGTCAATATGCCTGAAGTACATCAGATACCAGTTTTCTACTCACAATTTATTGCAAGTGTACTCTCATTCATAAATCCAGGCAATCACAACATAAAATTAAGTCAAGGTGCTTAAGAAATAATGGTATTTTCTCCACTCTGTTGTTACTGTCCACATGAAGGATTAATTAAAAATTTCCTCCAGCAGAGACTTTTATTCTTAATTCCCCCAGACTTATCCATGAGACCCCTCTGAAGTTTAGACCCTTATTAATAAATCCTTGTCAAAAATGAGAATTTGCAGACTAAGACAGTTGTTTTTTATTTCCTGCATCTCAGAAATAGAGATCACACCAATCACCCTGAATCTCCAAAGAGATGTTTCCCTGAAAATGGATGACAAATAAAAATTAAATCATCTTTTTAGCGAATTTTAGGAAGATATGAAAGCAGATTTTAGAACAAGAAGCAAATCTCAATTATTTCCTCTTTATGTAATAGAGTATTTCAAAAAACCACGTAGTAATTGAAGAACTACCTGAATATTCAAATATATTTGATGTCTTAAGGAGCAATTCAATAATAAAAATCATGTGATTAAAGTTAAATGCAAACATTGGATTGACTTTTGGACACATGAAATTATCTGAAAAGGGGGACAGTTGGAAGAAAATCTTCACCTGATGTTTCTAGCATATTTCATATACTGATTTCTTTTGCAGAGCATAAACCCCCTAAAAATTAAGTCCTTCACACGAAGTCTTCATATGATTTAGATCGAAGGAAATCCCAAAAAGTGGAGTAAAATAAAGGGGTTGGACTCAAAATGTTCAGTGGGAAGGGAACTCAATGGGGTGAAGTTCAACTCCAGTTGTGCTCCTGGTTTGGGAATTCTGAGTGGAATTAAAGCTGTTTTTTACACATCAGGGTGAGTGAAAGGTGATGTTGGCACTGCCTGAATTTCCATTTTCAAGCCTCAATTTTAAGGCTTCACCTTCCACATCATTCCCTGTCTGTGTGAGCTGCACTTGGGAAGGAAATTCCAATTTTTGGAGACCAGTCCATAACTGCTCCTCTGCCTGGCCAGCATGAATTCAGCCCCAAACACTCTCTAGTAATCAAAGTCCCAATAATTAAAGTCTGACTCCTCCCACGGCCAGGAAGAGCCCTGGAATGTTGTGCCCAGCACTGGGAGAAGGCTCTCCCTGACCTCCATCCCAGATGTTTTTCCCAGCTGGGATCTGTCTGGGAACACTTTGAAGAAGTTGTTTCAAGCTGAGCCCTGGGATCCTCCCAGCCAGACCCGGCTGTTTCCGAGGTCATTTCCCTTGGATCAAGGATCCACCCAGAAGGAATAAAAGGGCATCAAACCATCAATTAAAAACCACTTGAAGGGCTCCAGGAATGTTTTTTTGGAGCTACTTTTCCATGAAAAGCAGAGACGCTGCAGCTCTGACAGGATCCATTCCCAAAATTACTTTGTTTTATAAACTTTTTTTTTCTTCAGGTCATTGAAAATCATTCAAATATTTCCAGATTAAAACCTACACTTAAAAAAAAAAAAAAACCAGAGAAAGCCATTTCAAAGCTTTATTTTCCAGCTGTTTTTGAAGGCTCTGCGTAATTCAGACCACTCCGGTGATTCATGCTCCCTGCAGATGTCTGCTGCATTTATCATGGACATAAAATGTTATCAGAAAAATCACTTCAGCTCTTCATTTTTAAATAGAAAGAATTAAAAAACTGGAATAGCTGCTGTGTAGTTCCTAAATACACTGATTTTCTTTGTAGGAAAGGTCTGACTGTGACTCCAGGAATGAATGTTGGTCCAACATTAATGCACTATTAGACTTTGGGTTCTACTTTTCCTGTGCCATCGTTAATTTTTCACTGAATTCTCTCAAGAACAAACCCAGGAGTTCTGAAAGTTTCATTTTGTTAAATAAATACATAAAAGCAGCAACTTGAGCTTCCCTTTTCTGATTGCACAACTGAGTAAAACTGAAGAATTGCAGTCCCTAAATGCTGCCTGACTTCCTACTCAATTCCCATTTCTGGCTCCCGGGATGTGGCTGAAAGGATTTCAAGGAGCACATTCCCAGAACTCTGTCCCAGGAACGAGGACAGGCTTCCACATCTGGAATATTGATGCTCCAAGACTCAATCTGAGGGATTTAATCAGCAATTTCTGGACTGAAAGCAATAAATGAATACACATCATACCCATTTTTAAAACAATATAGTGAAGAGAGAGTATTTTATTTTATATAAATTATATATAAGTAGGTATAATTTATAAATTAAAAATATAATAATTTATTAAAAAATAAATAAAATAACAAATAAATAGAAATAATAAACTAAATAATAACAATTTATAATATAAAGTATAAATTAAAAGAGCAACACTGATGTCAGCTGTGCAAAGGACACTTGGATGCTCCTGGCTGGATTTTGCTTCCCAGGGTGAGGAGTTCTGAACAGGGAATGCTGATGTCAGCTGTCAAATTGGATCTTACAAGGTTTTAACAGTCATTTTCCAAAGGAAATCCACACTTGGGACCACCTGAAGATGCACACACCTATGGAATTAGCTGGTTGGAAATGTATATGTAATATATCTATATATAGAACTCCTCTGATATTGAACTGAATATAAACTAAACTGCTATTTCACAATATCAGATTTAGAAATATATTTAGTATTAGATTTATGTATTATTTATTATTATTTTACCTATTATTATCCCCACAGGAAATCACACAAGATTCTCTAACCCAGAACCAATCTGGAAAACTGGAGGTAAGAAAATCAGCTCAACATTACAAAATAAACCCCCAAAAGAAGATACCTAAAATTGTCCAGAAATCCAACAACATTCCCACAATTACCAACCCAAGAACTAAAATAGGATGCCAAACTGTCCCCTATAAATTCTTCCCCTCAGAAAACGAAATATTGATGTAAAGAATTACTTCCATAGGTGATCCAAGTGCTTTAATTTTCTTCCAGAAGTTGTATTAGCCAATTCCAATAAATTAAAATATGCCAGCTTGGAAAGAGTTGCTCAACAGCATAATTCCATGGGAAATCTATCCATAATATTTTTGCTTTTATTGAGCTGCAAAGAATTCAGGATCCTGAACAGTAAAAGCAGATCAAACAGGGGCAGTGCAGAAAAATCACCTGATTTTTTTACACTGCCAAATGCACAAGACTAAAACTGAATGGAATGGGATCACAGCTGTAATTCCATAGAAAACAGATTTTTTTGGGATTTTCTAGTGCTCTAGTTTTGGAAAGTTCATTTCTATCAGAATGATAGAAAAAATATGTATTGTACAAATGTGCTGCACACATTCATTTCCAGAAGCTTGCTCCCTATTTTATCTCTGTATAATATCAGTATCATGGTCATTTTAAGGATAAATTATATTAATTTTAAATTAATCACACAGTTTATTGCCCTGAATAAAAATCATTTAATGCTCAACATTTAAGTAATTTTCAAAGCTTCTCTGGACCTGCTGCACTGTAGTTTTAATATTCCTGGATGGTTTCTATCCTCAGTATTTTTTAGCCACAGCACCAGACTTCCACTGGTTTTAAATGGGGTGGGGCTGAGGAATAGTTACCCTTGCAGAATGTTTTATTTTCCAAAGCTATCAGGCAATATTCCATCTTTTTAATAGAATTTCTAGCAAAATTTGATAGAATATAAAAATGTAAGAGGATCAGTCCAATATGCAAACTGACAGTGTACTAAAATGGCCAAAATTTATTCTGTAATACAAGAAAAAGTTTGAAGAATGTATAAAATAATTTAAAAATTTATGGATTAATGGAAATAATTGCTTTTGTTACACAGAATTTGCTCAGCAGAGTGATGAAGACAGGAGTAAAGAAAAGGGCAGGATTTAGCAGTCAAATAAACATCAATTTATAGATAAACATCCCCAGATAAAAAAAAGTTCAAGAAGAAGAGCACAGAGCATTTGGAAAATAAACAAAAAAATCAAATTAAACTGATCAATCCCCATTCAGGGTAAATAAATCATTAACAGAAGATGCATAAATACATTCAGCATTACTTAAATAAAAATTGGATGCCCCTATTTATTAACTAAAATGAGTAATTTGACCAGTGTTTCACTTTTAATGTTTTTTTATCACTGATCTCTCCACACTTCCAAGGCCCTGGGAACACAACCTGCCTGTAGGACAGCTTTAATAATTTATTTTATATATAAATATATGATTTCTCTTCAAATGCTACAGAATCAACAGTGCTTTTTTAACAAAGAAATACAACTTAAAATGTTATTTTAAGTTTGTTTTTTACCATGAAGCTGCTTGAACATCATAGAGAGATAGAAAGAAAATGAGAAAAGAGCACAGAGTGCAAGAATTTAATTTAATTATGCCCCAAAGTGAACACATATGCCAGAGAAGAGTTAATGAGATATATTTATTGTCCTGATGGCTCCCTGGAGAGCAATTTGCCAATGCAGCCCCATTACATCAGACACAATAAAAGTGTCTGGGCTGACCAGGAAAAGCCAGGTCTGGTTCTCTTCAAACTCCATCTCATCCTCCTTCTCCCTCAATTCCAGCACAGCCACTCCTTCAGTCAATATTTACATTCAATGTCATTATTTACATCCAAAATCCTGAATTTGGACAGAATAAATTATCAATGGGAGCTGCTAAACACACAAAGCATCTGGCACCAGCTACTGTTCATTTTTGTTTCAGAGTTGAGTAATAAACCAGGTAAAATAATCTTTATTTTAGACAAGAAATAAACCTGTCTGCATTAAAATTCCCAATAACCTGTTCAGTATTAAATGCTGATTAAAACATTATTGGTTCTCAGCTAGCAGGAGTCTGACCCAGACTTACAGTAAATTAAATTACAGAACAGATCTGGAGATATAAAAAAAAAAAAAATTACATCAGCAAATTGACACTTTGCAAAAGAAAATTGCATTTGAGTACTTTTCCTTCAAGATAATTATAATTAAATTTTACTTAGGAACTTGTAATTGAATTCTATTTATACACTGTCAGTGAATATCAGTGAAATCAGAATCACTACAAAAAGTGAAATATGAAAACTCGGACTTTATCCTTATGCCTCTTCTCAGATAATCTTTAAAGGTTCTTCTTCATGAATTTAAAATATCTGAAATACACACTCCAAATTCATGGGGAGAGGAACCATCCCTGACTGAACACACCCAAAACACCATGGCAATTTTTTCCCAAAAAGAGCAACAAACACAATGAGAAAAAGAGTTAGAAAATGGGACAATGTAAGTCCCAAATAATCCAAGTTTGCTGCAAAAAATCTGAACAAAAATGTGCAGAACCACAAGGAACCCACAGAGACAATGAGATCAATCTGTGCTAACTCAGAGCACCAATGAAGGGAGCTGAAACTGCATTAAATTCATTTTAACTGGAGACCAGGTTGAAAAAAACCCTGTAAAAATGATTCAGGAGTAAACCTTCAAAGGAAAAAAAGATCATTAAATAATAAAAGTGCAGGGCATGGTTCTTCCTTTTTTATCAGGTTATTGTTATACACTCCTTTTTATGGCTAAAAATTGCAATTTATGATTAGTTATGACCACAAGACATGTTTGTGAGCTCTGTGCTTTTAGGTAAAAATCTCATGTCCTAAAAGGCAAAATATTATTAAAAATAAAATATTCTGGTCAGCAAAAAGGTGCTGGCAATCACAAGTAGTTGTTGTTAATAAAATACCCACCCGTACACCGATATCCTGAGGAATACTTGCTGTGATATCAATAAATTTGGACAATTCCACCCCTATTTGCAGAGTTTTACTCACCCCAGTTTTATCACAGAGACGTAAAGTATTGAAAGATCCCACAGCAAACAATTCTCCATCCAGAGCCCAGGCAACAGAAGTGATGGGATACTCGTGGGGCTGGGAACTGTACAGGGCACGGCCAAAACTGTCCCAAACCTGCAGCAAAATTGAAATATCCACCCATGGCAGCACACTCTGGGGGCATTTTGATTATTCCAGAAGAATAATCTTCCCTCATGTTTTCAGTGGAACTTGAAAAATCACCTGTATTATAGCTCGCTTTTGTTATATATGGATATTTTTTGTATTTTCATTATTCTAGGAGTATAATTTTCCCTCATGTTATCAGTGTAACTTGAAAAATCACCTGTATTATAGCTCGCTTTTGTTATATATATTTTTTTTTGTATTTTTATTATTCCAGGAGTATAATTTTCCCTCATGTTTTCAGTGTAACTTGAAAAATCACCTGCATTATAGCTCGCTTTTGTTATATATATATATAATCTTCCCTCATGTTTTCAGTGTAACTTAAAAATCACCTGCATTATAGCTCGCTTTTGTTACATATGTATTTTTTGTATTTTTATTATTCCAGGAGTATAATTTTCCCTCATGTTTTCAGTGTAACTTAAAAATCACCTGTATTATAGCTCACTCTTGTTATATATATATAGAATTTTCCCTCATGTTTTCAGTGTAACTTGAAAAATCACCTGCATTATAGCTCGCTTTTGTTACATATGTATTTTTTGTATTTTTATTATTCCAGGAGTATAATTTTCCCTCATGTTTTCAGTGTAACTTAAAAATCACCTGTATTACAGCTCACTCTTGTTACATATATTTTTTTTTGTATTTTTATTATTCTAGGAGTATAATTTTCCCCCATGTTTTCAGTGTAACTTGAAAAATCACCTGTATTATAGCTCGCTTTTGTTATATATTTTTTTTTGTATTTTTATTATTCTAGGAGTTTAATTTCCCCCCATGTTTTCAGTGTAACTTGAAAAGCCACCTGTATTATAGCTCGCTTTTGTTTTACATGTATATTTTTTGTATTTTTATTATTCCAGAACTATCATTTTCCCTCATGGTTAAGTGTAGCTAGAAAAATCAGCTATATTATACCTCACTTTTACTTTATATATACACTTGTTATAGTTTCATTATTCCAGAAGTATAATTTTTCCCCCATGACCATAGAAATTGTAGAAATAATTGTCCAAGTTTAGTGTTACTAGAAAAACCACCTATATTACAGTTACATATTTTATTTTATATATATACTTTTTATATTTTTATTATTCCAGAACTATCATTTTCCCTCATGACCATCGAAATTGTAGAAATAATTGTCCAAGCTAATTTAGTGTAACTATATATATACACACACACATATATATTATTATTTAATCAGTCTTGCTTTGTTTAATGCAACAGACTTTGCTTTTTGCCATGGCAAATGTCACATAATTCTGTACAAAATATTCTGTATAAAATATTTTGTACCCCTGAGTTTTATTCCCTGTAAATTACCCCAAGTCTGTAAAAGAGCCACAAGGTTTATTCTGCTTGTACTCATGAGGCTCCTCTGCAAATTTCCAAAAAAAAAGAGATTTTTATGGAAATCAACAAAATACCAGGAAGCCAATCCACACAGCAATTTAATAATTTATTGGATTTTTTAATTTCGTAAGTATATCTTCTATCACAGCCATTACACAGTTAAATGACAGAACCAAAACAGGATACATTTAAAAATCAGTTTTTATTTAAGGGAAGAAACACAAAATGTGCTTTGTATTTTGGATGCAGATTATATTAATTTATTTTCTGCATCCAAATATATATTAATATATTTTAAAATTTACTGAGGGATTCACTAATGTTCCTGTAATAGCAAACAGCAGCTTTAGCTCCTCTAATTTGATATGTCACATCTTATATTAATTCAAATGATCACTTCTATATTTCAACATATTTTTCTTTTTGTTTCACTCCCATTTTATGGATTTTTATCCGTAAAATTAAAGAAAAATTGTAATTTTGTGTTACTACACAGAGTGAAGTGCATGTATAAATAATACAACTTCTTCTTGAAAAGTGAAAGACTCCTCATTTCATTTTGGGCTTCCAGATTAAAATTCAGAAATTTCAGGATATCTAATAACTTCTTTGGTCAGGTAGTTAAAATTTAAGCAGAACTCACCTTATATCTACAATCTTCCCCTGCAGAAAGAATCGTATCATTCACTGAATTCCAGTCAGTTTTTAAAATCAGGCCATCGTGGGCTTTCCACTGAAATGGAAAAAAATCAATTAAAAGATGCAACAATCCTGACAACTTCTATTTTTAACATGTATCATTCATTGGACTTGATGATCATGCAGGTCTTTTCCAACCTTAACGATTTTATGATTCAGCAGAAAAAGAAATTAAAAAAAGCCTGAACAAGGCAGAATCCAAGGACAAAAATCTGCACTAAAATCCTGCTTTAAACAACTGCTTCTTCCCAAGTGAAAAGGGAAAGGCTTCTGTATCTTTCTTTATGCAAATAAATGCCAAAAATTCATCAGATTATGAATGGTACCTGCAAAACTTTAGCATTTGGCTGGAGGGGTTTAATGATCAGCTGCTTCCCTGAGGTGTAGAGAACTTTGTCAGAGTCAGGTGCCCAGGACACTGAGTACACTGGTGTTCCTGTGGGCATGGAAAACATGGAAAACATGGAAAACATTCCTGGGGCTTGGCTGAACAAATCCTGCAGGAATTCCTACAGCAAGGCACGTCATTACCTGTCCTTTTAATACTTTAAAATTTGTTTAATCTAATGTACTTTAATAATAAAAGATATCATCTTGATAATAAAATACAATAATGTGTGGTACATAAAATATATTTTTATATAATACATATTTATGGAAGGATACATAAAATATATTACATAATTATTGCAGAAAATAGATTGAATTTATATTAAATATCTATGTAAATAATACTGTATTATATAAATGTACATTACATGTTTCTCAAACCCCATTATCTATTGCCATTTACCACGTTATCAATTTCTACAACTTTTAAGTGTGCAGTTTTAAACAAGTCCAGAAAACCAACAGGAAATAGCTGCATTTTGTATTTATATTCAGCTTTTATCTACTGTTGCAATTTAAGCCACAACTGTCACTCCAGACATACAGAAAATCAAAATAACACTCACCAAGAGACAGCAGAAAACAATTCTTTTCACCCCAGATTGTGAGACTGAACACAAATGTGGGTAGAAAGTTCTGTATTACACCTAAATCATTCTTTTTAAGATATTTAGGCTCCATAATTAACACATATTTTTGTTTTGCTGCACATGCAAAACCCCCAACCATCCCATACACAAATAATTTACAAAATAAATGACAATAAATAAAACTGGCGCAGAGACTTCACAGATTTTTTTCCCAATTAACTGAAATTTTTTTACATTAAAACTCCCAGAATTTTTCATCTGGAATAAAGCTGACTGTTCCATTTTAAAATCACGTTCCAGTTTTCAAATTAGATTTTTTGAAAACAGAATAAAGCAAAAATTACGTGGAAAAATATCCAAGGAAAAAAAAGAATTTTAAAAAGTCGGACTTGCCAACTATGCAAATATTTTCCACATTATTTGACAGGATTGTCTCCTCTGAAGAAAAATCAAAGGATTTTGCTACTTGATTCCTTGAAATAAAACCAAGAAAGTTAAGTAAAAAGAATCTCCAACTATTAAACTGAGCAACTGAACTAAAATTGTTCAAATAAACAATTTTAAATGTAACTTTATGGTAATAAAAAACCCCAAAAGGATTAAAAATGCTGTTACAAGACAAAATCCTCAATGACAATTTTGGCATTTTCTCTTTCAGAAAATGACCCAGGAATATTTTTGTATGGGAATGTTTTGATAAGATTTAGATAATTAAGTGACTGAACTGCTCCAACTGCCCTAAAATCGTATCTCCCCACTTCTCTCTGTGCAAAAAGCTGATTTTATTACGGTTAAACTCTATTTGAGCTCCCAAATATTCACCCTCTAAATTGAGACCTGGTGTCGTTGCTCCTGAAGATTTCTGTACTTCATATATATTTTCTTTTAGGGCATTTTATTACTTAAAAATACAGAATTATGAAAGATTTTTTTAACTTGTCAACCATCAGAGCAGACAAGTCACAGAAACACAACATATATTAAATAAATGTGGCACTGGCTGTTTTCCTCCTGGCAGTTCCTGTTGAAAATGCCATAAATTCTGTCACCAGCTGGAGCAGAAATTCTAAATAAAACTCAACTTTTTTGTCCTGTTCTAATGCTGATTTAACAATCAGAAGACTTTTCTATTTAAACCAAATGTTTCCCTTTTTTATGATGCCTGAGTACTTAACCACAATTTCCAGGGCTTAACAGCAGGAGCTGAGTTAACTCATTTCCTTCTGCACTTAACAAGGACTGGGTTGGGAGAACACTGCCAACACCCTGGAAAACTCCGAGGAACAGACACACTGCAGGGATAAACACTGCAGGAAGGAATACTCAGGGAGAAAAGCAGGCAGAAAGGCACAAAATTGGGATTTGAAGGAGGAAGATCCAGCTTCTTATCCCACAACAGAGACTTTGGTAATTCCAAGAGTTTGTGTGGGATTTTGGACTGTCACAGGAGGAGGAACACTAATTCAGACAATTTTAGATCTCGTGAGGGTGTCTCCAAGGGAATATAGATATCAGGAATAAATTCCTCCCTGGGAGGATGGGGAGGGCTGGGATGGAATTCCCAGAGAAGCTGTGGCTGCCCCTGGATCCCTGGCAGTGCCCAAGGTTGGGTTGGAGCAGCCTGGGACAGTGGAAGGTGTCCCTGCCATGGAAGGAGTGGAATGGGATGAGCTTTAAGGTCCTTCCAACCCAAACTGTTCCATGACTCCATGAAAATCCTGTGGGTTCCCAACACATTATCTGAGAGATCATGGAAAAAAGTTTCCTCATCAAAATGGATCAGTGGACTGTGGAAGCCCAAATATAACATTTCAGGGTAAGGAAAAGGAATACAAAAAGAAGCATTTTGAGGGAATCCAAGGAGGAATAAAGGCCAAGGATAGAACAGGCACGTGGATCATCATCCCAAAATACGAGCCTGAGAATTTATTTCTAATACAAAGAGTGGAATGAGGCAAAGGAATGTTGGCAATGGGAAACCTTTCAGTTCTCATGATGAAAAAGGAAGGGAAAAATTGGTTGAACACGATGCACCTCCCTGAAACATCATCATTCCCGCAGAATCCTGTCCTGATCCCAGCTATGGCAGTGCTTCCAAAGGGGGCTGTGGGATTCTGACTCTGAATTTAAAGGGTTTCAGATGATTTTTTGTTGAAAACACAAATACAAGGTGACAGTTATTCCATGGAGATTCGGTGCTTTTGTACTGCACCAGAAACTTGCAGAGACGGGTGAAAATTCCTATTTCAAACTACAGCGTATCATTTACTTCATAGGCTTTTTCAAACCTCAAGTAAGCACAGTTATACACAAAAAAATTTGACAACATAAACTGAGAAATAGTAAAGTGTGCTTCAATTTTAATTTTTTTAAAAATTCTCATTCAGTTGGTTTAGCTTTTTACCTGAAAAACACTGCATGTGCATGTGAACTTCCTTAGAAGAACTGAAATACATTTTACATTCACTGCTGTGGTTAAAATGCCTTCCCCAGGTTGAAAGAATTCAGATAATTTGTTTCAGAAAGAGATAAGGGTCTGACATTTAACCCAACCCCAGGTGCATGTGGTTTCTTCAAAAATGTCAGAAGGTCACATGGGCTCAATCTATGAAGTGTGAAAAACAAAATTTAGCTGAGGATCTTCACTGAAATGGCACCAAATCCTTAGGGTGGGACGGAGACTGCTGCCTAAAAATATTGCAATACTTTTAATTTGAAAATCGAAACATTTTTTTAAAACCTTATTAAAATGCAACTGTAATTTACATTTAACTTTATTTGAGGCCTTACTCCCTTGAACAAACCATCAGTGCCATATTTAGGGTCTGTTATTTAAATACATTTCAGAATAACCCAAACGAATGAGTTCTGATGGAGCTTTGAGCAAACAAACTCACCTTGCTGAGCTAAAGTGGATCTCAGCATTCCACTTTTAGACCAGATTTTCACTTGGCCATCTTCCCCAACTGAAAAGGAGCACAGAAATCAGCACATTCAATGCATAATCAGTCTAACAAATGTATTTGTATTTACTCAGGAAAAACACTTGAGCTAAAATAAATCCAGGTTTTCTTCCAGGTGAATTCCTTTTGTTTAGTCTTTCAAACATGCACTAGGAAGTATATGAAGGAAAAATATTTAAGATGGTTTTTTTGTTATTATCAACAAATCTTCCTTTCCTGAAAATCCCTCAAGTCTTTTCTGAAGCTGCTCCCGGGAATGCAAAGTCCATCACAATTTAAGTATCCCAAATTCTGTATTTTTGATTCCTTCAATGGCCCAGAGGCTGCTTAAAGGAGTTTGAGGAGCCCCAGGGGAGCAGGAGCAGATTTTATGGATTGAACTGGAGGTTTCACAGTCGATAAATGGTGAAAGATAACTCTGTTTGGACAGCTTCAATTTCCTGCCATAACTGTGTGTTACCCAATAACTCAGTTTTTTTACTGAAGATTAAATTGTTAAACGCTACCCAACACACTTAGGGCTCTATTAACAGCACAGATTTCCTGGTGTGGTGTCATTTTTAAAATGCTCTGGCCCTTCAATTTAGGCCTCCCAGATTCAATTAATGAGGAAAAAGGTACACCTAGATCTTAATGGAGTCTTCCATTCAAAGGTCATTTATTTACCATATATCTGCTTTTTATATCTGGCCAAGATAGCTTTAAATGTTTAAAAAATGTAAAAAAAAACCCGTCAAAATTAAAACTTATTTGTGTACATTTGATGCTGTTGAAATACAGCCATAAATGTATTTTAAATGATGCAGTAGCAATGATTTATTTACTCTTCCTCCAAGTACAGTTGTGGTATAAGAGGAGTTGATCTTCTCAGAATAAACTGGAAGTGGTGATGAATTCCCACACTCCCAAAAAAAGTGTCAGTGTTATGCAGTCTCATAAAAAAAAGGGATTCAAAAGACAATTTTGACTTTGTCTTTGGAGAAGTTCCTGAGGCAAAGCTGTCTTTAAAACGAACAATATTTCTGTCCCTCTGGGATTTCAGAGGAACAGGCCAGACAGAGTTCCTTGAAGCAGCATTTCAGGGTCTGGAAATGAGCAGATCCAAAATTATTTTCAGTTCTTGTGGCCTGAGCTGGAATTTGTCCAGAGGAATCAGCTGTCCTCCATCAGCAGGAGGCTGCAGAGGAGGCTGACACCACCAGAAATCCTAGCAAGGAGTCCAGCATAGGGAATTTCATCAGTTTCCCCTAACACCAAGATAGAATTTTGGACCAAAAAATGCCAAAAGCAACTAATTAGCAAAAGATTTAGGACAAAAAAGGGTGTAGGGATGAAAAAATTGTGGGCCCACTCTCCTAGCATCAATATAGACAGGCTGCAGGTGATAATTACTGATAACTAAGGAATAAAAGGACAGGAATATTCAAGATCACTGAGGCCTCAGTAAACTTTGGCTAAAAAACGCCGAACGTGCAGGGATATAAATGTACCAACTTAGCAACTTCTCCTTGGAACAGATAGAAAAAAAAGAAATCAAATACTCTCCTTTCTGAAGTTCAGAACAGCCACAAAACCATCTAAGCACTCTGATATTAAAACATTTCCTTTCAAGCAGATTGGAAGACATAAACTAAAAAAGAGAAATATTTTTACTACAACTTCTAGTAATTAAAACAGGCAACATTAAGTTAAACAGCATTAATTAAATAGTGCAAAATGAACTCCTAGTAAACAAGGTGATAACAACTTCAGTGATAATTAAGACCAAAAATAATTAGCTTATTATTTTAGTTTTCAAAGCAGTTCATTAATATAGGAATGCTCACCTGTGACCAGGGCTGTTCCCTCATAATTCCACCTTCCTGCAAGGACAGCTCCACAATGTGCTTCCACACTTTTCTCCACTCTTCCTAACTTGGAAATCAAGTGGAATTTCCCTATATGAAAGATACAGTGTGTAATTCATATAATTGTAGGTAATCAATTATATATTAAATCATTAATTGCATTACATTATGTATTATTACAGCAGTGCTGTTACCTTCTGTTGAAAACACACTCACAAACCAAGAAATCAACAGTACAAAGAAAACATCCAACTGTTTTTCACAGCTAAAATCAGAACTATTCCTGCTTCCATGATGGAGCTGGGATGGAATTCCACAGCAGCCAACCCCAAAGTTTGTAATGATTTCAACAGAAGGATCAGGAAGTTTTTCTTCCCAAATAAGGGATGCTGCTTAAATCCAGGAAGATCAAATTTAAACTGGAGCAAAGAGCAGACAGTGGAGAGCTTGGAAAAATGAACAGTCCAGTTATTCAAAGTAACTACTTTAAAATCATATTATTTTAGTATTATTTGATCTAAACTGCCAGACTGAACCACTACAAGCAAGTTCCTGAGTGACCTGAACTTTTGGCACAATCATCCAGCCAAGCCTCTGCCCATGCAAGATTTCCAAGGTAAAGATTTTTAACGCTGATGAAGAAGTATGGTTTGATAAATCAGTTTATTTGAACTGATAATTTAAAGTATCATGGAATCCCAGCCTGGTTTGGGTTGAGAGGGACCTTAAATCCCATCTCATTCCAGCCCTGCCATGGGCAGGACACCTTCCACAGAACAGGCTGCTCCAAGCCCCATCCAACACTTCCGGGGTGTTCATTTAATGCATTCCATTATTTGATAACCACAAAAGAGAATTTATCTAACTAATGCATCACTTATTGTACAGAACACCTCTCAGGTCTGAGATTCTCCTGTTTCATGTGCAAGCCATTACTGGATTCAGAGGAATTCAACGCTTTTTTCCCCAAATCAATTGCCAAAATGGCCTTTTCTGCTTTTACATTAAAAACATCTTTTATTTTCTGATCTCCTTGTTCCATGCACAGTGTCTTCGTCCCATCTGTATCCAAGACCTTTTTCACTGGAGAATCCTTAAACCCAATGTCCCAGGACTAGGAATATTCCCATGCCATCACCTACAGCACTCAGCATGAAGTGGCTGAGCTCCTCAGAGCCATTACTTTTTTCAGGATATAAAGAATTCCGTGGGACTTTATCGATTGAAACAACAGTGTCCACTGACCTAATGAGAATCCCTGAATAGTTCTGTAAGCAATTCCTCAACACATAAGAGACAAATGGAATTCCAACGGAAGAACAGGCAACTGGGAATGCTTTGGAGAGGTCGAAATACCAAGAAAACAATGGGTCAGGTCAAAGTATGGGACAAAATCCTGTTATCCATTCGACATTTGACTCTTTTCCCAATCTTTTGCATCCTCTCCCACTCCACAAGCTCCTACATCTTTCACAAGGCCCCTTCCAAAGAGGGAAACAGAGAAAATTGTAGCTGAGCAGGGAAGAACATGGTCACGTGTAAAAGCAGGATCACCTTTCCAGAATTCTCTGGAAAAAATGTGATCATCCCTTAAAACTGTATCATAATCCCTCTGCAGAACAGGGGAGATCAAGTTTTCATGGATATCACCTTTACTTCTGCAACTTCTTTGCTTTTCCAACACGGGAATTTACAATTGCTGACAGTCAAATGCTTTTTTTATTGCATTCCCACATGGAGGTTTCTCCATTTCCATGGATTTCTGTTCTTCAGCTTAACACTGAGGGAACAGAGACTTTCAAGTTACAACTTACTACACAGAAAGGGAAAACTTTAGCCACGTGCCTGGAGTAGGTAGAAGTGATTCAATTTAACCTTACTTTACATCTCCCATTTGTGAAATACTGCTCCTTTATTTTTATTAAGTACTGAAGCCAGAACTCTCCTCAACCTGAAAATTACTCCCCAGTTTTGGAGGAATTTCCAGTGAGAGACTCCCAGCCTATCCAAACAGAGAATATAAAATATGTATGTTTTGTTCATTAACTTCCATGCACTCTTAAATGCTGACCTAATATAAAATTTTCAATAAAAGATGAAAAAAATTCTAATCACTTATGATTTGTGCTTAATTTGAAGGTTAAAGCCAGACATATTCCTCATTTTTGTTAAAAAATAGCAACACGACCAACGTAAGTAGGAAGTAAAAGAACAATATCCCCCAAGAGATGCATTTCAGAAGAAAACCCAAGGGGATTAAATTTACATTTGTTCTGATTTCAAACATCTGCAGTTCAAGCAGGAATTAATGCAACCTTTTAAAGACATTATGCTCCTTTTCCATTGGGTTGAGGAGTCTTTATCACAGAGAGGCAGTGGCCGTTGCAGGAAAACTGCAGGAATAAGCTGGTGCAGGAAAACTCATGCAGGAAGAAAAACCTGGCTGTGTGCAAAATCATTTCGGGGAGAAAGGAAAACAACCCCACCCCAAGCAATCCTCAAAGCTTCTTGTTGCCCAAATAACATCTTGTATTTGAGTGACACGAGCACTGAAGGGTATGAAACAATAAATATTTTAAACTGCTGTACCATCAGAACTTGTCAGAACAAAGCTCTCAGCCTGGGATTGCTTCTTCCCACCAATCCCTCTGGGAAACCAGTGCAGATCTATGGGATAAACATCATCTGGAAGCTTCACCACTCGAGTGGTCTCGCTGGTCACAGGGTTCCATTTCATAATCTGGTGGTCATCACTGCAGGAGTAGAGCTCGTCAGCTGTTGTCCATCCCACACAGCTCACCAATTCCTTATGTTTCATTCAATTAAGGAATATGAAACGTTTAACTCTTAAAAATAAGCTGACAAAATATCCCATCTCAGCTATGGAAAACTGAAGGGACAATACAGGAAGATTATTTTAAGATTGCCTGGAATGTTCTATATAAAAAAAAAATATTATTCTTTTTTTTTTGCTCTTATGTGCCAAGAAGAGCTGGTAAAAATTCAACCAAATATAAAGCAAACTACCATGTAAAAATATAATTCTTATCACGATGTAAAGTTATCAAAACACGGCTAAAATGTCGGGCTAATGAAAGGTCTTAGTACAAAATACAAGTTCAAAACACCCAGCTATCATTCAAAGGTGTTGGATTATTAACACCACATCATATATGTGTTCAATATCTCTTAAAACACTGTCCTTAAAGGCTGCACTCAACGACAAGAGGAACAAAGGAAAAACAGGGAAATAAGACATCTGCAATTTACCAGTATTTTACTGCAATTGCAACAATAAAAAATACTTTCTGGAAGGGCTTGAACGTGGTGTTCTAAGTTTTTTTTCTGTGACAAAGGATATGTTTTGGCTCCTTTAAAAGGGAAGTCTTCAGTCTCATCTCAGTTGTTCAGAGCATTAAAACCATGTGTTACAACTGTAATAAAAGAAAAATACATATATAAGTATGTATAATTAGCATAATATATATGCATACATAGGCAGCCAAAATTAAAAAGAAAGACAATACCACTAAAATAAAAAGTTCTGAAGTAATAGTACATCAGTACTGGGGAAAAATAAGCACCAAGAAAGACTTGAGTTTAAAGGGAATTCTGTTTTCCCATTATCCAACTGAATATGGACAACTTAAATAAAAAATGATGCTGTGAACAGAGAATCCTTGATTTATTAAGGTTGGAAAAGACCTTTAAGATCAAGTATGAAACATCAGAGGTTGGAGCACTGGAGTTTCCTTGTGCTGACACAGCCAGGAAGGGAAAACCTGATATTTTCTTTTCAAAGCCTCGAACTTTATGATCATTTTTAATGCATTTTAATTGCTCTGCATGTGCCGCTAAAAGGCTGAACGGCCACCCTGGGCCCATCCACAGGTACATCCATCACTACCAGCGCACGTATTCCCTACATCCAACTCCCACGGAATCCAGCAGCGGCTCCGCTGGAGTTTTAGGAGAGATGCGGCAATAACCAGGAATTATCCCGGCTCGGAGAAGCCAAAGCGCCTCACGCCTCCTCCCTTTCCCATCCGGAGCTGCTGGCCAGGGGATGAGGATCAGGGACGGCAGAGGAGATGGAGCAGGAGCGGGGTGTGGAGAGCAGGGAATGCCAAGAGCGGGATGGGGGAAGCGCAGGGAAGGAAAGCCAGAGGGAAGGATGAGGCAGCACCGGGAAGGAAAACTAGCGGGCGGGACAGAGAAGCAGGAGGGCGGGATGGGGACAGCGCAGGGAAGGGAAAACAGCGGCAGGATGGGGGCACCGGGAAGGAATGCCACAGGAATGCCACAGCAGGATGGGGGGGGACGCTGAGAAGGAAAAGCAGCCGGCGGCACGGGGGCACGGAGAAGGAGACACCAAACCCTCTCGGGGCAGCCGCGGTCCCCACCGCCCGCTCTCCGGCCGTGCCAACACCCGCTTTTCCCTCAGTTTCCAGCTTTCCAAGAAGCAGATTATCCACCCCCCACCTCAGGGCCGCCAGCAGCCGGGGGTCGGGGCTTCCCCGCTCGGATCTCAGCTGTCGTCCCCCGGAGCTCTCCCTCCCCTCCATCCGTCCGTCCCACGCCCAGCCGGGGGTCACGGCTCCCGACCCTCTCGCCCACCGCGGCGGTGACTCAGCCGAGGGCAGGGCGACGGCGGCCGCCGCCTCCCCAGCGCGCCTTTACCTGCGCGGGCAGCGGGAGGCAGCGCGCAGAGCGGCGGCCAGAGCCCGCTCCCGGCGGATGCCGCTGCCAGCAGATCCCGGGACGATCCCGCCTGCCGCTCCCGGCGGACCCCGGGATGATCCCACCTCCCTCTCCCGCTCCCGTCGCCTCCGGAGCGGCGGGACCCGCTCTCCCCGCCGCCAAGCGCCGCCGTCTCTATGGCGACTTCTCGCGAGACTGCATCCTCCTCCTCCTCCTCCGCCACCTCACGGGTCCCCCCCGCCCCCCCCCCCCAAGGTGCCACGGCGCCGCCCGTTAATTAATTAAACCCGCTTCAAAATCGCCGCGCTGTCACAATTTTTAATTTTTTTTTCCGCTTCTAAAATTTTTTTTATGATTTTTTTTTTATTATATTTAAACTGGCGCGCGCCGCCCAGCAACCAAGCGCCGCCCACTGACCTACTTCTAGAGTTAAAATTAAACCCTTTCTCCGCCGGCACGGGCGCGGGGCAGTGTCACCGTGTCACCCTCAGCCCCTGATATCTCCCCTCCCTCCGTCTCTCCCCACAAAAAGCCGCTCCCGGCGGATTTCTGGGCGCTTTCCCCTCCCTGCCGTAACGAACACAAGATGGCGGGCGGGGGCGGCGGTGCCGTTCAAACCCGCGGGCCCGGCCCCTCCCGTCCCAGCCTGCCCCGCGCTTTTCTAACGAATTTCGGTTCGAGTTCGCTGTTTCGGCGCCATTTTCGAGTGTGGAAGCGGCCGAGCTTCTACAGCAGCTGGAGCCGCCCGCGCTGCCGCCGCCTCGCCGGGGCAGGGAGCCGCCGGGACGAGCAGGTACGAGCTCGGCGGGAGAAAGCGATGGTGGCTCGCCTCCGGGCGGTGGGGTTGGGGGGGCTTCGCGGCGGCGGAGGTGCCCTCAGGGGGCTGCCCCGGGCAGGGGGTGCTGAGAGGGTGGTGCTGATGGGGAGAAAAGAGTTGCTGGGAGTGTTGAGGGGGAGAAAAGGACTTTTGAGGGGAAGGTGCTAATGAGACAGGGGGTGTTGAAGGGAAGGTGCCGAGCGGAAAGGCTGGAGGTGTTGAGGGGAGACAGAGGGTGATGAGAGGGGAGATAGGGGGTGGTGAGGGGGAAGGTGAAGGTTGCTGAGGGGATGGCGGGTTCTGCCCCGCGCCTTCTTTTCCCACTTCCCTCCTCGCCCAGAGGGAGCAAAAGCGGCGGCAGCGCCTCTCCTCGGGCCGGGCTGCCCCGCTGAGAGTCCCTCCGAGGGCTCCAGGCACGGCGGGTCCGTCCCGGCTGCTGTCGGCACAGGGTTTGAGGAGGGGTCACAGAGGGGCTGTGCAGCCCAAGGTTCCCGCTGTGCCCTTAGGGACCTCCGGGGGCCGCGGCTCCGAGATCCGCGGAGGACGGGGAAGTTCAGGGACGCGTTTGGGTAGAAGAGAGACCCGATTTTAATCTGCTTAGAGCAGGGACCTTCCTAGCCCCGGCTCTGCCTGCTGCTTTGATGGTTGAAGGATGGGAGAAAAATGCCAAGAAAGCTCTTAGCGATTGGCCATTCACTTAAAAGAGTTGGACTCGATGGTCCCTTCCAACTCGGAATATTCTGGGATTCTGTGACTTGGAAAGAGCGTGACAAGGGTGCAGTCGGGCTCCTTAGGCTTTAAAAAAGCCCCAGATTTGTCACTGACAGGGCTCGTCGCTATCAGATTTAAGCGGCTGTTAATAAGGAAGCTTTTCTGTCCGTCTCTGGCTCCTTTTTCGCCATCGCCGTAAGGAAAACGGCGCTTGGCAGGAGAGATGCTTGCACCAAACACCTTCGAGCTGGCTCGGGGGAGGGGCTGGGCACGAATTTGTTAAATTTGTTAGAGACTATGTGGCAACTGATTTATCCCGCTATGAAAGCTGAGGTCAAGTAGTTCGGCTTGTTCATTCTGGTGAAGTATCCGAGGGGGGGAAGGGTTGGGAAGGTAAATAGGTCTATATTGCACAATTCTGTTGGAGTGGAGCAGTTTGGAAAAAAAAATAATAAATAAATGTGCTTTGAGAGGCTGTAATTGTCTGAGACAGCCATTGCGGAACACTTCTGAACGGGGGCATAGACTCAAATTGCCTGAAAATGAGTTCTGTGTCTCATTTCCCCCCTCCCCCATTGTCCCAAATGAAGGACTCTCATGAGAGTGTGGGTTGGGGGTAGGTCTGAAAACGTCAAATGATTGGCACCAATTGTAAGATGACTTTCTAACCACGTCAGTTTTTTATCTTGTGAGAAGTAAACTTTCTCATGTCTGTTTTTCTGGGAACTCACTTCGCCACTTGCTGCGATTTCAACTCTTTGGGGAGAGTTTCGCTCCTCACTCGTCTTTTCTTCTCATCGGGTGCTTTCTCTCCACCCGTTTGGGGAGCTGTGCTGAAGTGCTAGCTGATGGCATTTGTAATGCTCGTCCTTGCTCAGATCGCTTTAACATCCCAGCTAGATGAAGGTATTTCGTTTTGCTTTCTCTGTGAAATGCTGAATGCTGGCAGGAGGGGTTGTGTTGTATTTTATGAGCAGAGTGTGTTGATTTAGATTATTTAAGAGTCAAGTCTTTGCTATAATTACGCAGGTCTTTTGTTTCTCTATCTGTTTATCAATCTCTATATATACATACAAATATTTAGCACGGATTATTGAAAGTAAAATGAGTGTCGGGTCGGAAATATAACGAGCTCTTCCAGGAGAGTAGAGACATGTGGCTCCTCGGTTTGTTATTCAATGTGTCTTTAACTCTTTTGCCCCCAGCACCACGGTGGTTTTCAGTGAGCAAAGTCACTGCCCTGAACGTGTCCACACGAGTTGGCAGCAGGTAGATCCATGCTGTTAAAACAGGTTAGGCTCAGCCCCTCGTTTTGGGGAGTGATGTATCTTAAAATATATCATGATGAAGCTAACCTCGATATTTTGTTTCAAATTTGGATTTTTGTCTTCTAAAAATCTCCAGTCTTAAGTTTCTAAATGAGTCAAACATCTGGGCAGAGGTGTAGGTAAATTCCTTGGGGTGTTGTAGCTCAGTGCTGAGATCACGGGGTTTTCTTGTTTGTGTTAGTGAAGGAGATAGAGCCCTTCAGTAGTTTGATTGCTTGGAATGGAAGGGGAGCAGCCAACAGGGACCGTGCCAGGCAAGAGCACCAAAACCTCCACTGCAGCCCATGGAAAGGGCAGGGAGCCCTTGGAGGAATCCTCCAGTGACATGGAAGTGGAAAATGAAGGCACCAGGGAACCTGGCAAAGAACCTCCCCAAGGTAGGTCTGCTCTGGCTGTGTGGTGCTGATTGAGCCTCCTTAGCAGCAACTTGAATTTTCCAACTCTTCCAGATGGGATTTGCTCCTTTCCCTTTTACAATGTAATGCTGAAACCCCTGGCAAATTTGAATTGCTTTTTAAATGGTCAGAAGGCTTGCAGAGCATTACAGGGTTTGGCCCAGTACAAGTGCAAAAGCAATTTGTAGACTTTCTCCTATTAAAGCCTATTTCGGGGCCCTGATCTGGAACATTGTATTTAAGATTGTGGTACAACAGCAGGATTTTTCAAATTTATAGGCAGCCAATGGTATGGGATTTCTTGGAATGGAATAAATGTCAAGTTTATTTACTTAACTCTTAAAATGATTTGACTTTCTTTTTCATGAAGCAGTGTATTTTCTTGAGTTCCTTCAGTTGAGCTTTCGCAGAAAAAATCTGAAAAACCAGCAGCTGTGTGACTTTTTAGGGAGCTAGATGTGCAGTTCTTAAAGGCAGGTATTTGACAAATAGATGAATACATTGAAATAGGTGGCAGAAACTGCTGCCTGTTGGAAGAAGGAATTGCTGGTGCCTGGGGAAAAGCTGCTCTGCTGATATCCAGGGGGCCAGTTTGTTTTCGTAACAAACTTCCTGTCTTTGCAGAGCAGCCGTGCTGTCATTGCAGCTTTCAGAGCCTCGTGCAGAGATCCCCAAATCTTGTACAGTGACTCTGGAGCACGCCTGAAATGTGGCTTTGCACTTATTAATTACAAAGGCTTTGCCTGCTTCAGATTTGCAGATTTATTGTGATGGTTGGAGCTGTTGGAATTGCAGGGGGGCCTGTTAAAGTGTGTTGGAATAAGAATTACATAATGAAAGAACAAACCCAGAGATGGGATATCTTAAGTAGCTCTTAAAAAACATTTTGTTTGTGGAAAGAATTTTAATTCCACTCAGCTCATGCTAATAATTACAGGCCAAAATGTAGCTTTGATTCAGACAGAAGTGATGTTTGCTTTTTCGGTTGAACATTTTAAAAGGTGTCAAATCATCGAGAGCTTACAGTTCCTTTTTTTTTTTTTTTTATCCTTCTGTTTATTTGGATGGGTTTTAGCAGCCTCAGATGAAGTGGTGGATAATCGAAGTTTAGAAGAGATTTTGGGTAGCATCCCTCCTCCCCCACTGCCAGCAATGACCAGTGAACCTGGTGCTCCTCGGCTCATGATCACTCACATTGTAAACCAGAACTTCAAATCCTATGCAGGGGAGCAAACTCTGGGACCTTTTCACAAGGTATCTTTCTTTTACCTCAAGTAGTTTTGAACTGAAGGTAAGGCTTCACTGGGTGCTATTATTCCTTCCTGCATTTTCATCTAAGCTGACCTCAAAATAACTGAAAAGATATTTAAAGTTTAGAAATATTTTGATAGTAATATTCTAAATTCAGTAGAGAAAACAGTTAAGTGCAACTTTCCAATGCTGTGCAATTTTAATTTGTCAGCACAGCTTAGAAAAGCTCACTTTTCTCTTGATTTCGTTTGCTGGAGAACTTTTAGGGCTGTGTTTGAAGAAAGAGAATATTTTTGAGTGCCCACAAGAGACTTACGTGGCTGAGCATGAAACTTTGCTTGTGAAGCCTGCGAAGTGCAATGCTTTGGGTTAACCCAGTTCAGCTGGGAAAGCTGAGCTGAGGTGTAAGGCTTTTATTCACTTTTACCTTTGGCTACAAAAGCTGAGCTCTCAAACACTTGCATGCACGAGGAATAATTGTGTTTTAAATGGGTGATGGACACTGAGCAGGATTTATTTCCCTTTGAATATCACTTTTTTCCCCTTCTCTGTGCAGCGTTTTTCATGCATTATCGGGCCAAATGGCAGTGGCAAATCCAATATCATTGATTCCCTGCTTTTTGTATTTGGCTATCGAGCCCAAAAAATCAGATCCAAAAAACTCTCGGTGCTGATCCATAATTCTGATGAGCACAAGGACATCCAGAGCTGTTCTGTGGAAGTTCACTTCCAAAAGATCACTGACAAGGTATGTATGATTCCAGGCACAACAGGGGAGCCTGGGTTTTTCCTTTAAGGATCTGAAAAACTTTTAATATTTGCTTATTTTAGTTGGAGCTGGGGAAAACTTCATAACATGATTCGTTTACCTTTGGGATATAAACCATCAGTGTTAATTAACTTTAAAAAATCCTCTGTTGAGTAGCGCAGCTCTTAAAATATTAGTAAGGATTCTTTTTTTATTTGCTGCAAGACTAATATGTGGTATATGTCTGTTTTAAAACACTTTAGAAATTTCTAATAATCATTTTAAGAAGAAGTCGTTTTAGATTTGTAATCTCATTTACCTCAAGTACATAAAACTTATTTCTGCAATTAAAAGAATGAAATAAAAATTTATAAGTCTACGTTTGGACATGTTATATATTCTTAAATGTATAACACAAACGTGTATTAAGAAATAAAACCTATTTAAGCAAAACTTTTCAAACCAACTAGAAATTATTTTAGGTTATCTAAATTTAGAAAAATATATAATTAATCTGAAACTTATTTACACTTTATGTACTGTAAACATGCCTGCAATTTTATAACAGATTTTTCAGCAAAAATTCTGGACCCCACATTTTACCACTACATTTTTTTGAAGCTGATATTTTGTTTGAATGAAATAAAAGTGTTGGCAAATTTAAAAAATATTTATTTTGCTTGCTGCTTTGTATATTGATAAAAACCTTAGCACTTTTTTGTTGATTTATTACAATTGTGGTACAAAGAATTTATTTCCCTTAATTTAAGTTTCTTTTTTGTGCACACATCCAAACTTTTAAATTTAGGGTCAACCAAAAAAGTGGGAAGTGTACACTGAAATTTCAAAAATGGTGGTAATAAAGTGGCAGCATTTCTAGCCTTTTTTTAGGAACTGTTTGAAAAGACATTTATTTTTTTTTCTTTTTATATTTGTAATAACCAGATTCAAAAATTCATCTCTTTAATTTAAAAAAAAGGTTTTTTTTATTTTGTGTTAACATCCAGAAGCTGAGTTTGATTTAAAACCCCTCTGTATGTACCAGAGAGCAATTTGAGAGCTTTTGGGGGTTAATCTGGGCAAGTTTTAACTTCTTAAAGCCTGGCACCAGCTTTATTTTGGCTGCTGCTCTGGAGGTAAATGGAAGCTCTCTTTTGAAGCTGCTGATGTCACATTTGTCACATCTTTAATGTTTGGCTTTTTTATCTTGTGCAGTTTCTCTTTGGAGCTGCTGAGCTGAAAGCAGCTCTGGAGAAGACGAGCTGCAGATGCAGAGAGCTCTGCAGTCCCTCAGGGCTTCCCAGAGTCACAGCCCCAGGCTGGGGGACAGCACAGCCCCTGGAACCTTTGGCATTTCAAAGGGAATACATGCAGCATTTTCAAAGCAGTAGCTGATACTAGAGGTGGGAAAGGCATCAGATGAAGGCAATTCAGTTGAAACAATTCAGGGTTATTTTTTGTCCACTTCTCAAAGGATCTTTTTGTTTTGTTTTTCTCTTTTTTTGAGAGATGCAGCTCCCACTTCTACAATTCAGAGTCCATGATAAAACCAGATCATGATAAAACTTATCTACTTAATTGTGAAATAGGAGGTAAATACACAGCTACAGTAATTGTTTCTCTGGCTTTGTGTTTCCTCAAAGCAGGAAGGAGATGATTACGAAGTCATTCCTGACAGCAAATTCTGTGTCTCCAGAACTGCCTATAGAGACAATTCTTCCAACTACTACATCAATGGCAAGAAAAAGACATTCAGAGATGTTGGGATGCTTCTCCGAAGCCATGGAATTGATCTGGATCATAACAGGTTCTTAATTTTACAGGTTGGTGTGTGAATAAAACCGATTTGAAAGTTGTATTTCCAGTTAAAACTCTAAAAAATGCAGGTTTGACATCTTGCCTTGGAGGCCTTGAAGTGCTGTAGCAGCACATCATGGTTTGCATGCTCTGCTCAAGGTGCAAATCATTATTTGCTGCTGTAGAAATTGAAGGCAGAGAAGCAGTTGGGGACCCTGATGTCCCTTTTTCCATGAGGGAATTGTGATCCTGACTGGAGGAGTTGTGCTTGTTCCGCCCTAGCAGCACGTAAATATTGGCGTGTAAAATAAACCTTCAACCCCAATATTGTTGTGCTGCTTCAGCGTGGCAGAGACTCAGCAGCTGGGGTGTACTTTTAGCTAAATGGTGTCAATAGGAGTTTAAATTTTAATTGTTTAATTGTTTCATCTACTGTTGTCTGCAGCTCTCCTATGGCATGGTTTTACTGAGAAGGGAGTGTGGAAAAATGAACTGTGCATAAAAAAAGTGCAAGAAAAATCGCCTGAATTGTGTTTGTTGTTTACACTTGTTTAACAGCTCCAGAAACAGCAGGTTTATAACCAATTCAGCCTCTGCTTTTAACAGCAGTTTTAACACAACCCATACTGTAAAAATAATCACAATTTGTCAATATAATATCGTTTATATTCACATTTGACCTTCAAATTCTGACACTTGCTTCTGTTTGCTGTTTTAAAGACAGACTGAAGGGGAAAACATTTATTTTTTTCTAGCTTTTAAATAATGAGAATTTTGCTACATGCCAATTGAAATGTAAATTGATTTACAAGTATTTAAATATTAATTCCATTAAATAACTATTTCAGCCATTACTTGTAATTCCTAACAAGTCCCAAATCTACTCTGGAGAATCATAGCCTAGAAATCAGTGATCAGTGGGAGCTTCCCAAGGCCTGAAATGTTTTAATAGAGTTTATTTTAGGCCTGTTTCTGTCAAAGGAGCTTCCAGTTCCCCTCTGAAAAGACCCAAAATATATATAAAAACGTGTAGCTGGGTGGCTGTGCTTGCTTCACTTCCTCCAGGCTTTCTGTGCAGTCCTTTTTTACAGCTACACCCACAAAAAGAGGATATCTCTGTTTGCAGGTCTCCATGCCAATTAATTATTTCCTCCCAGCACTTTATTCCTGTGTTTTCTGATTCAAGATGGAGCGGGAAGCACCTCCAAGAAAACAACTTGGAGTAAATACACCCTTTTTTCCATACAGTTGTTCTCAAATCTCATTTTGCCAAAATTTCCAGAAGGAAGAAATGTAAAGTGAAAGATGAAGCAGGGTGGAAATGCTGGGGGCAGAGATACCCGAAGTTCAGTGTTAGAGAACACTGGGAGCAGAGGAAGGGAACATTTGGAATTATTTATTAATTGATTTTGTATTTTTTGCCCCCAAATGGGATTTGTTTTCTTCTCCCACAAATTGTTTCAATGAGGAGAGCACCCCTTTTTTCCTAAAAGCTGCAGTTTCAGGCTTTCCACCCTACAAAGGGAAATAAGGCGAAGTAGAGCCAATATTAAGGCACAAACCAGTGTTTTCCCACCATAATTTTTTTCTTTCATCCCACCAGGCTTTGTCTCAGAAACTGCACTGGGATTTTCTGGTTTTTTTAGCCCTTCTGACTGAGGGCAGGGCCTTTCTCTTTGCCTTTTTAAAGTGAAATCCACTGACCTGACAGTCCAGAGCTGAGTATTTCCACTTGGGAAATGCAGCAATATTTTCCACAGAATGACAGCAGAACTTCAACCCCCAAATCCTAAAATTTATAGCTAGAAGCAAATAAGACCATCTAAGGCTGTGGATTGTTATCACAAAGATTGCCTTTTTTTCTCCCTAATGTTTTCCAAATTATTTAAAATTGAAGGGATAAATAACAGGTTTATTTGGCTTTTTCTCTTTTTTTTTTAAAATAGCAAAACTAAGAGTTTAATTAAACTAAGTTTAACCAAGTATTTCTCATTCAAAATAAGTAGTAAGTCTCTGATTTTTCACTATATCAATAGGGTGTGGTTGAAATATTTCATTTTGGATAAAAGTATTAATTAAGGATTATCAAATGCTGGTTTGGGTGGGTGATGGAATTCACTGTTAGTACTAAAGAAAATGTTGTAGTGGAACATGTCCTACATGTAGTAACAACACCTTTAGAGCTTTGATTTTATCTTGCTAACATAGCTACCATTACTCAATGGAAAATATTTGCTTTTTAGAAGACTGCTTAAGGTTTTTTTGCTTTCTTTTTCCCCCTTTCGCCCCCTATTTTGCAATGTTTTTCTGCTGATTTTGGTGCTTTTTTAGGGTAAAATTTGAGAGCTGAGTTTTGACTGAGGTATTTCTGCTGATGCCAAACTGAAAATATTAAAAGCAAACTGCTGACTTCTGTGAATACCATTACAAAAGAACACCTGTGGAAAAACAGAAAGTGTGAGAGTAATTGAGTAGTTCTAGAAAAATTACAAATTCTGTGCCTGAACTTGCAAATTGAAATAAATCTGGTTTCAGAATTCTTCTGGATCCAATGGGATGTTGCCAGCACAGAACAGGAGTTTGTCACTTCTGTGATCCTTAACTCCCAGCACTCCATACTGCACATTTTTAGTAAATTGCCCTCTGCTTTCAGTACTTCAGGAATAGACAACTATTTTGCATTAGTATAATAATTAATATTTAAAATTATTATAAATATGATGCATTTTTAATGAGCTTGCCAGAGCCTGAAACTGCAACAGGAAAAAGTGCATCTTGTCACTTAAAAAAGAGTGTTTGGTGGAAAATCTGGCACCTTGCTGCTGCTTTTCTGTCTTCCACACCTACTGCTCCCATTCCAGGAACTTGTAGAGGTGTAAAGAACAACAAATAAAATTATTTAGCTTTCACTGAAAGCCTTGGAACCCTGCTCTGCCCAGGCTGACAAACTCAGAGTAAGTATTTGTGCTGTTCTCTGTAGTGACTCCTGTGAAAGGTTAAAAAACCTCAGCCTCTTCCTCCTGCCTGGTTTCCTCTAAGGAATGATGAAAGAAATGGGAGCATTTGAGGGAATGTCAGGTTTGGAAGTGCAGGGGGGAATATTTGGGAGCAGAGGCTATGGCCACCTCTGGGATGGGCAAGGTAAGAGGAGCAGGGTCACCAGAAAAGGTGGGAAGGCAAAGTGGAGCTCCCCAGGTAACCCCCAGCCAGCCCCTTTGCACGTAAATATTGCAGAATTCATTCTGTATTCACAGCAGCAAACTTCTGAGTTGATTTTAATTTAGTTCAGAATCCTACAAACAAATTGAAACTGCTTTAAGTCAATTTTGTACTAATTACCGTGGTATTTCACTTGTATATATGTTTGATAGACTTAATTAAAATACTCTCCTGTAATCATAAGCAGGTATAAACAACTGCAGAGATTTTATTTGGGTGTATTTTGTAACTGATTGGAGTTCAGTCTTATCCTGTGGCAAGATGAGGTTGCCAGAAAGGAAATTCTGTCAGGTTTTTTACCTGCTCATGTGTGGAAACAACGTGGGAGTCACTTCCAGGGGAGTGGGGAGGAAATGAGGGAGAGATTTTCTTCCCCTTTGAGATAAACCAGAAATTCCCAATTGTTGAGGTCTGTGCTCCTGATGGGACATTGGAGCTGAGGCTATAAATGGGATTATAAATGGGATTATTAAAAAACTCTGCTGCCAGCATTGGAGGTGAAGAGAGGGTTGTTCCTGTAGGAAATGCTGCAGAAAAACATGGAAAAATGGGAAGAGAAAATGAGTGGTAATTGAATGGTTTCTTTAGAACACACCAATGACAAATCAAACATTGCAGGTTGGGTTTGCTAATTCCTGATTTAAATTCCAACGTGACTCTAGATTTGCACTCACTCTGTGCTCTTATGTTAAACACAGCAATGTCCTTAAAACCTCTAGAATTATTTCCAGAATGCAGATTTGTAATTTTGTGCAAACAGCTAAATTTTGTATAAAAGCTCATTCTGAGTTTTTCCTCATCCCTGGGCAGTGGTGACATTGTAGATTTTAATATGTACATTTATTTTTTATTTGACTTTGTTTCCCACTGATCTTACCTGGGAAGGCAGAGCATGAATTTGAGTTTTTGGTGCTTTTTCCCCTCCTGTGTATTCACTATATGATAAAATTGAAGGGTAAAAATGAGATAGGACTGCAAGCGTTAAATAATAGCAACAATATCATGGAATAACAGGAAAAAAAAATCCCAAAACTATCTGTTGTAGCCTACAAGAGCTGTATTACAGCAGGAGAATAATGAGGTTATGGGAATGTTGGCTCTCTCCATACATAGCTTCCAAAATACATGGATGCAGAATTGGAATTCATGGGCAAAGCTTTGTGAGATGGGAGTACGGCTCAAAATAAATTGAAGATACAGAAATGTAGGACTTACTTTTGCCATTCCTTACTGTACTCCTGTTTAAAAAGTGAGAGCTACCCTTGTGGTAAAGTGGGGAAAAAGCCCCAAAGCCAAGTGTGAGCACATAAAAGAAAAATCTAAAAATTGAGATATAGGAGAGAGGGTGAAAACAGAGGAAGTTGCAGGCAGGGAAAGGGAGACACTTGCCTCATTTTGCTGCCTAAAGGCTTTCTTAAGAGCAAAATGCACTTTTGGTGCCTTGTTATCAAGTAATTGATGGCACAAAATGGCCAGGAAATAAAAATTTAGTGAGAAAACAAAACTACCCAACATCCAGGCTACTTTTTCTCTAGATTTTACTGCCCCTTGACTTTTGCAGCAGTTCCAAGTTGTGTCATACAGGTGGAACTGGAGCTGAATGAGCAAAAAGCTGAACCTCAGGTGTAGTAACTTCATAGTAGTGCTGCTTCTACTCTGTGTGCAGGAGTTGGGGTAAAGAACTAAGGGAAAAACAGGAATTAGTACTGGATTTTCTCTTTTAAGTCCCTAGAAAAACAGGTTTATAATAAACATTCCAGCTGTTTTAATGTGGTTTTCCTTCAAGCAAACCCGGTGTCCTTGTGTCCTTCTGGCTTTGCTCCTCATGATGCTGAGGCGTTTTCAGCTCCTGTAGAAGCTCTTGCAAAATCTGTTCATGCTCCTTCAGTGTTTGAGATAATTAAAATGTTGCTGTGCTCTGGAAAACAGATTAAAATATAACATGGCCTTTTAAGAGAAGTTTGCCCTGTGCTGGGTCACTTTTGTCTCATATTCCATGTTAAAAATTAAGAAAATAATTGAAATTGGGTTGTAATTTGCATTGATTAAGATGAGGTTTTGTCATTTGGACAAAAAAATAGCAGGTTTTGGCTCTGGCTGCTCTAATCCTCTGCAAAAGTGTGAGTTAAGGTGGCTTTTATAACTACAAACACTGCTTACATTTAATTTGTAGTACTGCATTTGTAGTACTATTTCATCACAAATATCCCTGCATCTTGTGATGCTTCATAAATTAAATGATATCCTGATCACTGCATTCGGATATCACTTAAACCCATTTCATTTATGTAATGCCATATAGTTGCAAACTAATTTATGTAATCACTCTAGTAAGCAAATTAAATGTACATATTGAAGTAAAATTATTGGAATTGAGCTGTAAAAGGTGGTATGATTGGATTACAGTAAAGTTTGCTGAGGCTCAAAGATTTTGGTCTCAATAAGAAAACTTCATTTATGGGAGTTTAAAAAGCCTCAAAACTTTGTATATTATAAAAATATGTTGCTACTACAGTGAAACTACTAAAATATTGTTCTGAATTTTAAAAAATTCTTAATACCAAATATTCCTAAAAATACTAAGTATCATAGTGACAGTTGTCATGCATGAAATTTTCTGGTTGTTTAATGGGATTTTGAAACGAAATTACCTGGTTTGACTGGTTCCCAGCCCAGGGAAGGTTTTTCTTATCTATAATTTTGCATTTTCTACAGAGTCTTTTCTCTAAAGCTGTTTTTCCTGAGCACAACTGTGATTTTCACTTCAGTCAGATGTCACATTACTCCATGTTTGAGTAGTGGTGAAGAGCTCCCCTAAAAAAAACCCTCCAAAACCTAAACCACCACGACTGCACCACAAAATTCCCCTCAGAAACCACCCAAACTCCCCATAGCTCCTCCCCAGAGCACGGTGCACTCCCAGCTACTGCATTCCAAGCTGTCCCAAGGTTCTCAGCACTGGATTCTAAAGCTGAGCTTAAGACAGCAGCAATTAAGTGACGATCCAAAATCCTGGGAAACTGTTTTTATGTCCTTGGTGCCATATTTATTCTGTGGGACATTAACAAAGAGCTCTGGGAATGCTGTAGTGACAATTTAGACAAAACTCAGGGTGTTCGAGGTGCTGCCTTCCCAAAGCTTTTCCCAAATATTCGGGGTGAAAAGAGAAGGCAATAATCAATAAAAGCAACCATCTTCCTAGGTTCTCCAGAAACAGCTCATCCTGCCTGAGGGCAGGGATGGATGGGATTTTGGGAAGCAGTTCTTGGCTGTGAGGGTGGGATGGGGCTGGGATGGAATTCCCAGAGAAGCTGTGGCTGCCCCATCCTGGGAGGTGTCCAAGACCAGGTTTGATGGGGCTTGGAGCACCCTGGGACAGTGCAAGGTCCCCTTTAAGGTCCTTTGCAACCCAAAATATGTTGTTTGCTCTTCATGAAGAGTTCTCAGGTTGCTGTCAGTAATTTTTCAATGCCAGAGACTTTTTGCCATCCCTGCCTCTTTCACACCAGAATTTTGGGATGGAGTATGGTGGCTGTATCCTGAAACTCCCTCATTCCTGTTAAGAACCATGTGCAGGGCACAAATGCCCCACACCCCCAGTTACACCACTGGAGGCTGGGCCATGTCCCTGCTGGGATTAGCACTTCGTGCCATTCACACTCCATAGCTCTGGAAAACAAGACCCACTCCCAAAGGGCAAGGAAGGTTCTGGAACACAGTGCAATAAATGGGAGTTACTGCTATAAGATCTTGTTTCTAGACCAGTGTAAGAGTTGCAGAAAAAGCCTCATGAGTAAGTCAGACCTTCCCTTTATCAAGCAGTTTGATAACCTTGTTTAAAATTCCAGTCCTTGTGTGTCAGGAAACACTGGATAAACTCAGGTTAGAGCTGTTCTAAGCTGCTCAGCTGTGTTTTTCTGCTTTTAGAGAACAGGGGTTGTGGGCAAGTTCAGAATTTTAGACCAGTGATGGAACCTGCTGCTGGTGTTGCCAGTCCTGAAACTGCTTCTAAAGCTTTTCTTCTTTACTTAGGTACAATAGAAATTTAAATTCTTAAATTGAGGAAGTATCTTAAACATCCCAGCTGTGAATTATTCAGCTGTGCAGAGTTGAACAGGTTCCAAATTGCTGGAATTTATTCCTCATGCTTTTCACTAGAGGAGCCACATCCAGCTGAGAAGGGCTCTTCCCTTATTTTACAGCCTGGTGTCAAACCAGGTTTGTCCTGATTTGCCCCAGGGCTCAGCTGATTGCTTGGAAATGTTTCCCCAGATGGTTGTGTTGTAGGATTCCCAGTGCTTGTTCCCTGATAACTACCCTGAGGAATTCTGTGGGAACTGGTACTGGGATGTGTGTGCATGGTACACCTCTAACTCGTGCTGTACCTGCATCCCTATGGATCCACATGGATGTGGAAGGCTTCATGCTGCAGAAGCTGAAATTTGGTTTTTAATTCCATTTAGAGCTCTTGCACTGAGTGTAGAACCTTCCCAAAGGGCTTGGTGGGTGTGGAAACATGGAATCACAGGATGGTTTGGGTGGGAAGGGACCTTAAATTGCATCCAATTCCACCCCCTGCCATGGGCAGGGACACCTTCCACTATCCCACTACCCCAGGCTGCTCCACGCCCCAGTGTCCAGCCTGGCCTTGGGCACTGCCAGGGATCCAGGGGCAGCCCCAGCTGCTCTGGGCACCTGTGCCAGGGCCTGCCCACCCTCCCAGGGAACAATTCCTTCCCAGTATCCCATCCAGCCCTGCCCTCTGCCAGTGGGAAGCTGTTCCTTGTGTCCTGGCACTCCATCCCTTGTAAAGAGTCTCTGCCCATCTTTCCTGTAGCTCCATCAGGCACTGGAAGGTCACAGTTCAGTCACCCTGGAGCTTCTCCAGGACAGATCTGAGGCTGTTTTTTCCAGGAATTTTTTCCTTTGTGTGGGGGGTTTGGTTCCTTGTTGGCATTGCCCATGGCTGAGTGTTGACATCCATTTTGATTGTCTGAGCACAGCCTGCATTTCCTTTTTATTTTACACATTGCTCCCTCTCCTGAATCCCTGAGCCAGCGGGAGACAACTGAGGGGAGGAATTGGAGATTTCCAGGGGTTCTGGTGGGAGCCTTGGCAAAGGTGGGGGTGCCAGCTCTGAGAAGCTGCCCGAGCTCGTTCCCCTCATTGCTCAACAAATGTCTGCCTGCCCTGCCTTGGTTTCACTTTCAGAACATCAGGGGATTTCAAAATACAGAAAGAGCAAGGATGTTTGGGGGTTTCAAATTCATAATTCAAATAATGGGTCAGGTAGTGAGCACTGGTAAATAATTAGGAAACACTTAAAATTGAGTTTTAACAATGCAGAGTTGTAAAATCTGTTTGCTCTGTTAATCATTGTCAAGAAGAGCAGGTACAAGCTTTTCACTCTCCTTTATCAATTAAAACAGCTGGAAACCTTTTTATTTCTTAAAACTGGGGTGGACTAAACAGATTTCTTTATTATCTTAATAAATGGGATAAATATTAAATAATACTTTGTACTCTTACAGTTTAATTACTAATTCCTAAATATTTTTATTTTTACCCTCAACAAGAAAATAATGTAAATATTCACCTTAGTGAGCTACAGAGAAACCCCACAACTGCACCATCATCTTTCTTAGACATGGTTAATTATATTTAGCCAAATAATAAAAAATTGATTCATTCCTTGCTTGTCCATAATTCCCATTTTTCCCTGTTAAATCCAGGGTAGGTTTGTGATTTACAACACTGACCATGAGGGGTGTAAACCCAGTGTAGAAACTTCTCAGTCCTGATCAGCATTGAGTTAAACCTTTCCTGTGATTGTTTTTCCATGGACGTAAACAGAGGAAATGCTTTAATGCAAGAAGGAAAAAGACTTCTGACAATCCCAGAGGAATTTAGGAGGTTGCACAGTTTCCTCCCCCATGGGCTGACAGGCAGTTTTGGGGAGAGAAACCACTCTTCTGTGGTGAGGGAGCAAATGGGTAATTGGGATTTTATATAATCTAGCAGCAGTTATTCACAAACTGATTGTTTGGCTTTTTGAGATGTGCAAGAAATAAAAGGAGGAGTTGGGTTGGGGTTTTTTGTGTTGTCAGACCTGCAACAGTAACACAAACTGTCCTTGTCTCTGCCTCTGTTTAATGCTTTCTAAATCTTATTTTTAAAAATCTAATTATTTTTAATATCACCTATATCGCTTAAAATTAATGCTGTACATAAAGGGAAATTACACAAAAGAACCCTCATACCTAAAGAGTCCTTTTCTTTCTCCACCAAGGAAGCCTCAATTAAACGAATTACAATTCCAGTTCATCCATCAGCCAGGATTTTATGGACTTTCTGTTTCTGAAGAGACCCTTCAGGGACTTAGAGGGCTTGCTTTATTCTCATCTTCTTTTTTTAGGTTGGGGAAACACATTTTGAATCTTTAGAGAATGAAGGAATGGTCAGACCTGAAGGGTGGCTCCAGGAGAGTTGTCACCACCTTGGAGGAAATTCCCATTGATTCTGATCTTTGTTTTCCCAAATAAATGTGAAGGTTGGACTTGATCGTGGAGGTCTTTTCCAACCTTAATGATTGTGTGATGTTCCAGTTTGAATAGGTTTGATTGCTGCCATATTTTATTCTTTTTTTTTATAATGTCTCGTACTCATTCCATAGATTTTTTTTTTCCAGAATACTTTCCCCACCCCAGAAAAAAACCCCTATTAAGAACAGAACCACCCAACTTTTGTTTCCCAAGGGGGAGGTGGAGCAGATTTCCATGATGAAGCCCAAAGGGCAGACGGAGCACGATGAAGGGATGCTGGAATATCTGGAGGATTTGATTGGATCTGCACGGCTCAAGGAGCCCATCCAGACCCTGTGCCGCAGAGTGGAGCTCCTCAACGAGCGCAGGGGGGAGAAGGTGAGGCTGCACCTCCTGGGGCATCCTAAACAAATCCAGGATTGTTCACACACAGCTCTCCGAGGAGAATTTAAACTACCCAGAATTACTGCTGCACAGCTTGCTTTTGTAACGTTTGATTGATGCATTGAGTGCTAAAAGGACTAAAAAAAGCTCTAAATAAAATCAAAGTTCTTTTTCCTTGGTGTGTCCTAGGTAAATCCTGTGGCAGACTTGTTTTAAAGAGAAACAAAAGACCTGCAGTTGTAGGAATTAAATTAAAAGGGGCCAGTTGTAGGAATTAAATTTAATATGGCCAGTCAGAAGGTTGAGATAGAGAAAATCACCATAAAATTGCCTTGCAGAGGTAATTCCTGATCACCGTTTTCCAGAGGACTCGTGTCCTACAAAGGGTTGGGATTTTCTCCTCACGGTTTCCTCCTGTAGTGCTGGCCCTGCCTCAGCTCTGCCCCTCTCTTTTCTCCAGTTAAATCGAGTTAAAATGGTGGAGAAAGAAAAAGAAGCCTTGGAAGAGGACAAGAATAAAGCCATTGAGTTCCTTTGCTTGGAAAACAAAATATTTAAGGAAAAGAATAAGATCTGTCAGTATTATATGTAAGTAATTCTCAGGGTTTGGGTTGGCTTTAATGTGATGGGGGTGCTGTTAAACTTTGCCTTAGCATCTCGAATTAGAAATATTTTGCCTTTCTTAACTTGAAATTATTGTTACCTTTTGATACCTTACATAATCCTGTTGTTACACTGAAGATTGGAAATAGAGATTCATTATGAAGATGGAGAAAAGTGAGGGTTTATTCTTGGTTTATTTCCTAGCCATGACCTGAAGAAACGAATAAATGACCTGGAAATGCAGAAAGAGAAAATTAGTGAAGAAACTAAAAGTATTAATGAGAAAAGCAGTAATCTTGCCGAGGAAACAAAAACCAAGAAAAAAGCTTTGAAAGAACTTGAGAAGTGAGTACTTCAGGGATGTGTAGTGCTGTTTTACATGGTTCCCACCAAAAATTTAAATTATCTGATAGTAGAGTCACTTCTGGTACATCTAAATACACAAAAATGCATTTAAATTAATGCACAAAAATAAATTAAAGCAAATTCACGTTGGTTTGATTTGGTTCTGGGTAAGATTCTCAATTACAATAAGGAAATGTCTGATCTTTCCTAATGCATTTTAAATATTTCTTCATATTGACTGTACAAAAAAATAATTGGGAGATGATTTTTAGATTTGCAACCCTAGTCCTTAGGGGCATGGATTTGGAATTTTTTCCTGGTTTTCTCATGAATCATTTCTGCATAAATTGTGTTTCTTTAAAATTGCTTTGCCTGGGTGCTGATCCCAAATCCAGCTGCAATATTGACCTGCTCATCCTCAGGGAATTACTGGGGAGAGATGGGAATTATCAATTCTGTCAAGAAAAAAATGAAAATTTCTGAAAAGATGTTTGATATTGCTTGGGTAGTTGATCTTTTTTTGATGGACCATCACTTTTCCAGGGAAAATACTGTGCATATTGTAAATATTGGATGTTGTTCATCACAAAAACTGCGTGATATTGGTTTAAACTCTTTATGTTGACTTATTGAGCCAAGCTCTACTGGCATTATTTTTATACTGTATGAAATCATTCTTTTTTTCTTTTTCCCTTCAGGAAATTCAATAAAATCACAAAGTTCATAGAGGAAAATAAAGAAAAATTCACTCAGTTGGATTTGCAAGATGTGAAAGTGAGGGAGAATCTCAAACATGCCAAGAGCAAGGCTAAAAAACTGGAGAAGCAGCTTCAAAAGGACAAGGAAAAGGTAGTGGGATGGATCAGCTGGATTGGCTTGGAAGAGTGCAGTTATTTGTGGGAGAAAATGCAAAGGGCACCAATTGCAACAAAGAAGGTGGAAAAATGGGGTTTAAATTGTTTTAATCAGATGTTTTAAGTCATTAAATCAGCCTGAGATTTTGTTTGCAAAATAATCACTGCAGTGATGACTCCATTAATGGAGTTAATTCATGGATCTGTGTCATGCATTTAGTCATTGCCAGCTGTTGTGATGTCTTTGGATCGAGGGGGGGACTTGGGGATTCAGGAATTCTGTTGTCCCAGTGGGAGAGGAAGTTCAAAGTCCTTTCCTGGTGCAGGTGGAGGAGCTGAAGAACGTCCCCTCCACGAGTGCCAAAGCCATTGAGGACGCCACGGCCAAGAGGGAGCTGCTGGCAAAGGCCAAGGAGAAGGAGGAGGCCAAGCTCAGGCAGGTCCTGGCCAGCCTGCAGGAGGAGACCAAGGGAATTCAGAAGGAAAAAGAGGTTTGGACAGGCAGGAATTACCCACCTGCTGTAATAACTTCACTCTTCTGAAGGAAACCAGCACCAGACACTTCTAAAATGCCATTTATTGACAATTCCCCTGTTCCTTGTGGCAGTTCAGAGGAGCCTCAGTGGGAAATCAATGTTAAATTAATAATTACAGCTAAATCCGTCTTGGCTGCTTTTAGAATGTTCAAGCATCATCCTGTAGCTCGTTCATAGATTTATTTTAAATAATACACTCTCATGTTCTCCCATCGAAACATTGAAGCTAGTATGTTGCTTAAATAAATAAAGATATCCTGGAATGGTCTGTTCCCAGCCTTTCCCACAGCTCTGATGTGTCTGTGAGTTAATGGAGAACTCCTTTAACACTTGGTGATTGTTGGTGCTGCTGTTCAGCCCCTGAACACCTGGAGGGTGGAAATTTATCCTGTAAATTTGCAGGGTTATTTTCTGGCCTTGAAAACGTGGATTCTCCATTTGAGCTGTAGTGTAGCTCCATGTGTAGGGCTCCTCCCACCTTTGAGAAAATGACACAAAGCTTGTATGGAAATGCTCTGTGATAATTCCCTGAAGCTCTTAAAATGAGGAAAAGCCTTGTTTAATTCCCATCCATTCATGTTCATTAATGAAGGAACACTGGTTCTCCCAGAGAACAGAAGTGTTTCCTTCTGCCAGGGCTGTAAAAGCACATCCCATTTTCTCTTTCTCCTTTGCCCAGCCGATGGGCTGAGCTGTACCCTGGGATTTTTTGCAGGGCAAGGAGAAGGAGCTGATGGAGTTCAGCAAGGAGGTGACCGAGGCCCGCTCCAGCATGGAAATAGCGCAGTCGGAGCTGGAGCTGTACCTGAGCAGGTACAACTCTGCTCTGGCTCGGCTCAGCCAGGCACAGGAGGCCCTGGACAGCACCTCAAGCATCCTGAAGGAAAGGAAAGCTTCCATCAGAGACATCTCTGCAAAATTACCCCAGGCTGAGCAGCAGCTCAAGGAGGTGAGACTTGACTTTCCCATTTCATTTTGAGTCACACACAAATCAAAGGCTCACTCTTTAGCAATAATTGTGGTGAAAATAAACCATAACCCATCTCCTATAAAAGAACATTGAGAAGCTGTTTTCTGATATTCAGTTTGCTGGTGAAGCAAATATTTGATTTTAAACTTACTTTGTTAAGCCAATGTTGACTTAAATCCTACATATCCTTGCAAGGGAATAGATTGAATTTCACACTGAGGCATGGCTGGATTCCTGAGCCTTCTGCAGTGTGCTGAGGCCCTGGCACAGGGTGCCCAGAGCAGCTGGGGCTGCCCCTGGATCCCTGGCAGTGCCCAAGGCCAGGCTGGACACTGGGGCTTGGAGCAGCCTGGGATGGTGGAAGGTGCCCCTGCCCATGGCAGGGATGGCACCGGCAGAGCTTTAATGTCCCTCCCAACCCAAACCAGTCTGGGATTTTTTTGAATTTCATTTCTTGCTCCTCAATCATTCCCCAAAGAACAAAGCCATGCATTGAAGACCCCCTGAATCGAGTAGTTTTTGGGAGGCTGAGCCAATGTCTTTCTTTGAACCCCCAGAAAGAGAATGCCCTGGAGAAGCTGGAAAGAGAAGAATCTGGGACCAAGGATCTCGTGCGAAACCTGCGCCGAAAAGTAGAAGAAGCCAAAAGTTCTTTAGCACAAAGTCGCAGTCGAGGAAAAGTGCTCGAGGCTCTGCTCCAGCAGAAGAAATGTGGGAATATTCCTGGGCTCTATGGAAGACTGGTAAATTTTAGAAGGCTGTCACACTTCTAGTGTTAAACTTTAGAGGAGCTCAGTGGTGTTCCTGTGCTGAAGTGTGGGATGCCTCACTTCCCTGGCAGTAGGAGTTTAGAGAGGAGAGCTGTAAATCCTGTGGACTTGCTGTAAAAGAAAACATTTTTCAGTTCTTTCCAAGCAATGTTGGTTTAAAGTTCTGAAAATTCAGACCTGAGTTTTTCACTCCTGTTGCACGTCAGCGTAAATGTAAAAGTGCTGGTTTTGTATTCTGCAATCTTTTGTCCAAGGAGAATTATCTCTGCTTCAGAAAAATTAGTTTATTCAGTGTGTGGAGATCTTAAAAAGTGCATGCATGGGTTTATTGGGAAAGGACAGAACTCAAAGAGCAGCTCAGGTGCCAACTAATCAGTGTTTCCACCTCATCCCTCAATCCTCAGGGAGACCTGGGAGCCATCGATGACAAGTACGACGTGGCCATTTCCTCGTCGTGTGGAGCCTTGGACCACATTGTTGTGGACACCATTGACACTGCCCAGGCCTGTGTGAACTTCCTGAAGGCAGGAGGCATTGGAGTTGCCACTTTCATAGCCCTGGACAAGGTGAGTCCCACCCTTCGGAAAACAAATTATTTTACTTTTACTTGCAGTCTAATGACATTTCTTTTAAAGCTTTAACATCCTATAGAATAATGGAGTGACCTCAGCTTTTATCCTAAAGATTCGTTTCTTTCTTTCCTTTGTGGCTGTAGATGGCTGTGTGGGAAAACAAAATGCAGAAAATCCCAACTCCTGAGAACACCCCGCGGCTCTTTGACCTGGTGAAGGTGGAGGACACCAAGGTTCGCCTGGCGTTTTACTTTGCTCTCAGGGACACTCTGGTGGCCAAAAACCTGGAAGAAGCCACTAGGATAGCATTCCAAAAGGAGAAAAGATGGCGAGTGGTAACCCTGCAAGGACAAATCATCGAGGTGTCAGGTACTGCAGCACCACCTGGAGCTCCACTGGAAGCACTTAGTGGATGATATTGCAGCCCAAGGAGTTCTCTGACGTCTTTTCATCCCTTTTTCTGTAGGAACCATGACTGGTGGCGGGAGAAAAGTCATGAAAGGCAGAATGGGCTCCTCAGTTGTGGTTGATATCTCGGAAGAAGAGGTTAGTACGTAATGGAAATGGAATTCCAGCAGAATTCCTTCGTTTGGACAGTTCTTACACACATGTGCCTTTCAAAGCAGCGTGAGCAGGAGCAATCTGGGATGGAAGAGAATTAACAAGGGGTTCCAAACCAAAATTCCCAATGTTAGCAGAGGTTATAATGCTCTGAAGTGCATCAGGGATAAAAGGGTTGTCCTGGGCAGGGGCTGCCCAGGGAGGTTTGGAGTCCCCATCCCTGGAAGTGCCCAAGGAAGGCCTGGAGGTGGCTCTCGGTGCTCTGGGCTGGGGACAAGGTGGGCATTGGGCACAGCTTGGACTCTGATCCTGGAGGGCTTTTCCAGCCTCAGGGATTCTGGGATTCAGTTTGTTCACAGCCCAGCCCATTATTTAATTTAGTCTCACAGTGATAGCTTGGACATCATTTTGGCATATCAGGGGACCGTTTGCTTTTCCTTCTGAATTCCATTTAGCTTTTAATCTGGAGCTGCTCTTCTTGTTTCTCACTGGCAGAGCTGACGTTCCCAGCACTCAAACTCCCCAAGCTGAAGTTTTTACTGCACTCTCCCCTGTGTTTTAAGAGCTGTTGAGCACAGGGATGAGCCCTGGTTTGGTTTTGTCGTGGTGACACCAGTAAATAATGCTCTCATTCTGTGTAGATCAGCAAAATGGAGTCCCAGCTGCAGAGGGATTCCAAAAGAGCCATGCAGTGTGAGGAGGAGAAAGCCCAGCTTGAAGAAGCTATAAGGAAACTGCAGCAGGACATTCGGGAAATGAGTAACACCTCGGAGAAATTCACAGCTAGTATCCAGGTGAGAATTCCTGAGCACTTCCCAGCCTCAGCCCCACACAGGCCTGGCTGGTGTCAAGGAGCTTTCCAAGGACAAGATTCCAGCCCAGTTTTGTGTTCTCTGCAGGGTTTTTCTGAACAAGAAATGTATCTCAGAAACCAAATCAAGGAACTCGAAGCCAATGTCGCTGCTGCTGCTCCAGACAAAACCAAACAGAGGGAGTTGGAAAAAGTCCTTGATGGTTATAAAAAAGGTGCATTTTGTGGAGAGGGGATCAGAGAGTAAAACTGTAGTAATGCTTCTTTACTAATAGAGGGAGGAATGGGTTTGGGTTTGGGCTTCAGTTCCATGTCTTGGCTTGGGACCTCATTTTCCTAAGAGGGATAAAAGAAACAAACATTGCTGACCAGTTCTTAAAATTTAACTTTTGAGCATCTTCCAATTAATTAAAAGCAAAGAATGAGCTCAGAATAGCTCCTACTGCACCACCTCATGTATTTAAGTACTCTGTGTACATTAACTAATCCATGCTGAGTGCTTTTTACAGCAGGAGAGCTTTGGTAGAGCAGTGGCAGAAAGAAGTTGGGTGTATTTTTTGTCACAGTTTACTCATCATTTGCCACAGCATAGAGAATATGTGCACTTCTCAATAGAGGAATAGAGCAGAGCTTAATCTGGAATCACTTCCATCACTTTACCCCTTCAACCTTGATGTCCATGGGCAGTCCCAGGCCGGCACAGTGCCCGTAACTCCCCTTTCCCATGGACAGATTACGAGCGCGTGGCTGAGAAAGCCGCGAAGATGGAAGAGGAGGTGAAACGACTGCACAAGCTCATCATGGACACCAACAACCAGAAACTGAAGGCACAGCAGGACAAAATTGATAAGATTGACAAGGAAATGGATGAATGTTCCTCAGCCATCACCAAGGCCCAGGTGGCAGCCAGGACTGCAGACAGGTACAGCACAGGGAGCTCCAGGCTGGAGCTGCACTTACTCAGTGTCTCAGCAGGGAAAGGGAACTCAAATTTTGTAGTTTCTAACAGTTTAAAAGTCACATTTAATCAGCATTTCTCTATTATTTCCCTGAACTATTTGTCTAATATTGCCTAAACTTCAATATTCAGAATAAAGTCCAAAATAGCACTGGATTGGATGTGCTGGAGCACTTCAAATCTGAAGGGATTGATTTTATTAGGAGGGCTGTCAGGAAATAAAATGGGGTCTATTTTTTATGGGAGCTCACCAATCCATAGAGATTCCAAACTCTGCAAGAACAAATTAAGTCATTTAGTGAGGTCTGGCTGCTGGGGAAGACAACTTTGTTTTCCTTGGATACCTCTGGAGCGTGGGAGTTGGTGCCTAAACAAGCACTTCCTCCTTGTTGTCAGTGAGACTGTGCTCCTGGATTATTTTCTGTCCCATTTGCCTCGTGTGAGGTACACAAAGATCCCTGTCCCTGGGCAGGAACCTGAAGAAATCCGAGGAGGCTCTGCAGCGCACGGAGAAGGAGCTGGAAGAAAACGAGATGGAAATGAAAAAGTTGACAGCAGAGCTGACAACGCTGGAGGACAAAGCCAGCGAGGTGATGAACGAGCGCAGGCAGGCTGAGGTGAGTCCTGGGGACCACTCTGGGCTCCAGGGAAATCAGGGAGAGGAGTTAAACCCTCCTTGGATCCCACTGATAGCCCCTTCTCTCTGCAGAGCAACCAGGCCACAGCAATGGTGTATTTTCATGTTTTTACACTCACCTGGAAATTTATCCTGGCTCAGTTTAGGAAAAAACTTACGCCAGGTTTCCCCAAAGAAATTGCTGGGTTTAAAATTAGTTGCTTAACCATAAAATTTTTCCAGTTATGTGGGATTTTAGTTTCCCATCTAGATTTCTGTGAGAGAGGGAAAACCAGGACGGCTGAAATTCTTCCAAATAAATCTGGGATTTGATGTCTTTCTCTAATTAGCTAAAAATGAGTGTAGGACCTGTTTGATCCAGATCTGGGATGAAAGTACAAACTGCAGCATTTTCTCAGTCATTCCAGAATTCAGGGATCAGTTATAAATCCGAGAATATTTCTTTGTTTCCATTAATAGCTGTGAGTAAATTAAGTGAAAACAGACTTATCACCCAAAAAAGGGGCAACATTTTTGTAAGTGATTGATTAATGCCCTTTTCTGGGGCATTTTCCATTTTTCTCTTCAGGAAGCTTTGCCAGCAGTGCAGGAGGAGCAGAAAAATTTACTCCAGGAGATGAAAACTATTCAGGATGCTGAACATACGCTTCAAAGTGAAGCTCTGAGCATCAAGCTGAAAATGGAACAAATTGACAGCCACATTTCCACCCACCAGGCAAAGGTTAAATACTGGCAAAAAGAGGTAGGAAATGGTTTAGTTCCTAAAACTTAAATCAGGGGATTGTGGAATGGTTTGGGTTGGGAGGGACCTTAAAGCTCCTTCAGTTCCACCCTCAGGGACACCTTCCACTATCCCAGGCTGCTCCAAGCCCTGTCCTGGCCTTGGACACTTTCAGGGATCCAGGGGCAGCCACAGCTTCTCTGTGGATCTCACAGAATAAACTCATTAGCATCCCCTTAGAAAACAAAAGAATTTGGGAGAAAATTCCTCTTCAGATCACAGCTTATTGGTGTTTATGCAGGAACAGGATGATAGGATAAAGGGCTATTTATTGTCTTTTTCACATCCTATTTTAAAGGCAGTTGTGGGAAGAATCCTGGAGTGTTTGGAGATTGGAAACTTCACTGTACTAACCCAGAAAAACTCATTTTAGAAACAGCTCCACGTGATTAAAGCTTTCCACCACGTGGGTTTTGCATTGCAGATCTCCAAGTTATCCCTGCACCCCATAGAGGGCGAAGCCCCCGAGGAGCTGCAGGCGCTGAGCGAGGAGGAGCTGCAGGCGCTACAGGAGCCCGATGTGCTCAGCAAGAGAATCGCGCTGCTGGAGGCGCAGCGCCACGAGCTCCGCCCCAACCTGGGCGCCATCGCCGAGTACAGGAAGAAGGTAAAGCTCCAGGGCCCTAGAATCCCTGAGGGGGAAGGATCCCAGCCTGGGCATTCCAGGAGAAGGGCCCGTTCCTCCTCCTTCCTTTGGAAGCTGCGGTGGAAGCCTGGAATTGACCTGTTCCTGTTGTTACCAGCTCGTCCTTAGCCAAGGGTGGAAGTTGTTTCTAGGAGCTCCCGTGTGCCTTTTGCCTTCCACACCGTCAGTGTCAGGTGACAACGACTTTCTGGGATCTTGAAGTCTTTTCCAACCTAAATTCTGTGATTCTCCTGGGAATGTGTATTTAATAGAGTTGAGTCTTCACAGCTGAGACAGATGCACAATACCAGATTTTTTTCTCTCCTTACTCCAGTAACAGTGAACCATTCAACAGATGAAACATTTTTTATTTTAACACAAGTTTGTTTTTTTTCCCTCAACAGTGGAGATAGGAAAAGAGAGGTAATTTGGGGTTTTTGTTTGAGGGCTGTTGGCCAAGCTGGGGAAAAGGAATGTTCAAATGGTAGGAAGAGTGGTTTAAACTCTAAATTGAGGAGGCAGCTGCATCTAAGTGCCCTTGAGTCTGGTTGTTTTCCCCTGCAGGAAGAGCTGTACCTGAAGCATGTGGGAGAACTGGATGACATCACCAACGAGAGGGACAAATTCAGACAGGCCTTTGAAAAGCTCAGGAAACAGAGGCTGAATGAGTTCATGGCAGGATTTAATGTCATCACCAACAAGCTGAAGGAGAACTACCAGATGCTCACGCTGGGAGGGGATGCTGAGCTGGAGCTTGTGGACAGTCTGGATCCCTTCTCAGAGGGAATCATGTTCAGGTTTCCAAAATACTTAATATTCTATTAATTTTTAATCATCATAGTCCTTCTTTCAACCTGTTTTTAAAGTAAATGTTCATTGATCATCAGTGAACCAAGACAGGCTCAGTGTGGGCAAATAGTGACAGAAACCACAACTTTTTAGCTCTCAAATTCATTTCTTTCTCCTGGAGAAATCAGGAACTAAAGCAGTTGGAAAGCTCTGAACTCATTTCCCAGCACTTATTTCCCAGGTCTCTCCATTCTGCCTGGGGAATGATGGCAGTGTTCTGTCATAAATGCTCCCAGGAGGAAATTCATTAACTGGGAGTTCAGCTGGGAAAGGCAGTGAGCAGTGGGGGTGAGGTGCTGCAGGAACAGCCCCGTGTTACCCCAGGCCAAGCTCAGGCAAAGATCAGAATTCCTGACACACCCACGCTTGCTTTGTTCCAGTGTCCGGCCTCCCAAGAAAAGCTGGAAGAAGATCTTCAACCTGTCAGGAGGAGAGAAGACCCTGAGCTCCCTGGCCCTGGTGTTTGCCCTTCACCACTACAAACCCACCCCGCTGTATTTCATGGACGAGATCGACGCCGCCCTCGACTTCAAGAACGTCTCCATCGTAGCATTTTACATCTATGTAAGTTCCTCAGGGCTTCATCTTCCTGAGATGTCCCTGCTCCTCCAGAAGGGACAAAGTGGCCTCACAATTACAGCCAGATTTAAAATCTGGGATGCTGGAGTTTTACTGCTTCCTCTTGAGAACTTGCCCCAAAACCATCAGCTACTGTCAGAATACACAGTTAGCTGTTACTGACGTCTGCATGATTTCCCAAGGTTCCTTGGATTCATACTTCCACGTCATTCCCATCAGTGTCTTTGATCTATAGCTTAATTAGGTTTTTTTTCATGCCTTTACAACTTCTGCCCTCACCATATTTAAGCAAAGCAAACCCCTTACATGGCTCCAGACCAGACTGGTAATTAAACATTGAACATTCAGTATTATTAACTTAGTTTATTGTAGTAATGTAACTTACTATTTCTGGTTTTGGAAATGGGTGGCAAAGATCAGGAGCAGCTACTTCAGATTAGGGAAACACTTGAAAGTTCCCTGCCTGCAGCTGTAGTTTTAAACTTGGCTTTGTGTGCCACGCCAGGACAGAGAGTTTTTGGGAATGCTGGGCACTAACACAAATCACTTCTGTTTCAGGAACAAACCAAAAATGCCCAGTTCATCATCATCTCCCTGCGGAACAACATGTTTGAGATTGCAGACAGATTAATTGGGATCTATAAAACCCAGAACACCACCAAAAGTGTGGCCACCAACCCCAAAATCCTGGCTGTGAAAGGACTGGAGGAACTTGGCATGGCTGGGTGCAGCGTAGCCCAAAAATAGGGAGGAAGCAACTTCCAGCCCTGTGGCTGCTTTTTTGTCTGATCTTATTTTGTATTTTAGACTTTGTTTTGTTTTGTAAATTTTGATTAAACTTTGTAAAAATTTGATCTTGTTAATATAAAGCCAGCCTCAACAAATTCCACTTTTTGAATGTCATGTAAAAATTGAGGAAGGGGGTCACCTCTTCAAGAGGGAGCAAAGGAAGAAGTTCAGTCCATGCTGGGAAACAGGAGGAGCCTGGAACTACCACCCTGTCAGCTTCTCCCTGTGCCTGGGAAGAGCATGGAGTATCCTGCTGGAAGCTGTGCCAGGGCATGTGGAGGGCAGGGAGGGGCTGAGGACAGCCAGCACAAGACTGGCCACATCAGAGGACACAGGAAGGGCTGCTGATGTCATCTCTGGATTCTGCACGGCCTTTGACACGATCCCAAACATTCCTCTCTGGAGTGGTGGGTGGATGGGGGGCTGCAGTGAGGGAATCACGGTGCTGGCCAGTCCTGCTTTAAGAAAATGCTTTATTTGTATGTAAATTGATGAAAACACAGAGTGCATTGGTTTTTCCAGGGGGCAGGGGCAGCACCGAAGTCACAGACACCAACTTAAGGAAACAGTGAAATTTACTACAATGCAAAACTGCCAAGAGTTACAGGAGAAGCTCAGCAATGCACTTGAGCATTGGCAAGGAATTCCAGGAGGATGTTAAGGACCAAATTCCGCAGGTGTGGATCAAGACAAAACTCTCCTCACCTTAAGTGAATCAGAACTTCAGCTCAGAGGAAATCCATGCAATGCAGAAAAGGAAGGATACAGAAATAGAACAAGTGTAGAGCTTTAACAATCCAGCTTTTAAGTAGAAATTAAGAATAATGCTGGGTTGCTGCACTAGATTTTCATCTAATAGAAGTAGTCGGGAAGAATTCTCCTGCACAACTCCCTCGGTAGGGCAGAAGTGTAGCACAGCTCTCGCACTCTGTCCCACAGGTAGATGCAGGAATCCTGATAAATCCGCAGCAGGAATTCCGAGAGGGCTTTGAGAGGAGCTGGGATGGTACCAGATGAGATTTCCTTGTGCCATAGTGACACAACTAGAGACACGAACAGCAAAATAAAGCGTGGTTCAGTAAGAGCAGCCCACATTGCAGATGCTCCTGTTTGCTTACCAGAGCAGTGGCTTTTGCCAGTCAGGTAGAGTTCTGGAATGTGGATGTTGTTGACCTGGCCGATTTCAGTTTTAGACCACGTGTCCTTCAGCAGTGTCGCCATCCTCGGATGAAACTCCAGAGGTTCAGGGTTCGGGAGTTGCTGCTGTATGAGATCATGGAACCGCTGCTGCAGCCCATCCAGCTTCCTCAGGAAAAGCAGTGGGGACTCCTCCTTCTCAACAGCTGAAAGCAGCTCCTTTAACTCAATCTCTTCTAACTTCAGCTTTTCCACATTCTGGATGAGGGGATCGTATTGCAGTGAAATGCAGCTGTCGAGTTCATCCAGCGCACGCAGCAGAGCTGCTTTTTTGATCTCCAAAGCATCACCAAGTTCATTAAAATACTGCAGCACAGCTTCCCTGTCACTCTGCACGGCGCTCTGGCACTGGGCCTTCTGCTGCTGCAGCCTCTCGGAGCACGAGAACGCCTTGGAGTGGGATTTATCCGTCAGCTCCGCCAGGAGCTTTCCCGAAGCCTCCTTGGCTTTCCTGTAGGCGCTCTGAAGGTCATCGATGGGGTGCCCGTGGTGCTTGCCGATGGTGAGGCACTGGCCGCACACCAGCTGCCGGTCCTGCAGGCAGTAAATGTTCAGCGGCTGCTGGGGGTGTGCCCTGCACGTCCCCGCCTCGGCCCCGGCCCCGGCCCCGGCCCCGGCCCCGGCCCCGGCCCCGGCCCCTTCCTCCTGCTGCCACTTCTCGATCACGGCCTTCAGGGCGAAGTTGAGGGGCAGCGCTTCGAGCCTGGCAGCGGGAACGGACACCACGGCCCTGCAGGTGGGACAGCGCAGGCGTCTCCCGTTGGGAAACTCGTACGAGGGCTGCAGCAGGTCCTGCAGGCACCCCTGGCAGAACGTGTGCGAGCACGGCAGCACCCGCGGCTCCTGGAAGATGTCGTAGCAAATGGCACAGGTCAGCTCCTCCGCCAGCCGCTCCATGGCCTGCCAGGGACACACACACACACGAACAACAGGGGTTCATCTCTGCTCACAACCATTGCCTCAACAGCACATTTCCTGAGCGGGAATTCCCTGCCTGGGCACTTCACTGCTAAGGGGGGAAGAAAAAAGAATGGATGTGAGCAATGGTTCAAGGAGCTCAGCAAATTCCAAGCTGCACTCAGAGAGCATTCATCGCACTGCAGCCAGATCATCCATATCCAACCTCTGCCTTAAAAAGCCCGGAAAAGCAGCCCTCTGCCACTAGCTATTGGTTACAGCAGGAAACAGTAGCAGAGTGCTAAAAGCCAGAACTAGAATTTCTAAATAACCTCAGAGCTGTGGAAATTTTCTCCCACCAGGAGTAACATTTTCAATGTGAACAGAGGTACAGAATTTTTTCCCCTACTTGTTTCAAGTGTTACTTTTTGTAACATAAAATAGTTATAAGTGCATTAAACACTCATATTTAAAAGCTCTCCCAAGGCTCTGGCACAAAAAGTCCAACTCAGCAGCCCTCACAGACAACACCACACCAGGAAATACTCCTGGGTTACTATTAAGCACAAAACCTAAAAATTAAGTTTCACTTTCCATTCTCTGCAGTGTTGCTTTGTTCTATTCCCCAGCTGAGTGAAATCACACTGCAGTCCCAAGCAGCAGTAACACTAAAGCCTATTTTCATAATAAATCATAATCCTGGTCTTCCTTTTGCTAAGAAATGGGGAGATTGGTACCAAATTTCCTTCTCTTCGTGCCACGCTTTCCTGCCCCCTTCATCAGCTCCAGTCAGCTCTGTGGTCTTTGCTACAGCAGAAACACTGTTCAGGGACTCAGATGCTCATGAAAAGCACCACATCGGCCACGCTGAACTTTGTACAAGCTGTTATTGCACCAGATTTGCTTAATCCCCATGCTCAGTTTGACTCCCCCACGCTCCTGCTGATGAAGGCCCAAGTGCAGAAATAAACCCAGTGCTCCTGATACATTTACGTGAGGAAACAAGCCCCTGTGTGTCCAAGCACTGTGCTGGTAATTTTAAAACCAAACTTCAAGAAAGCAGTAGAAAGCAGGGCCAGGACTTAGTCTCTGATGATCCTTGTGGGTCCCCTCCAAATGAACCATATTCCCCTCCATCTTTCGATTCCCTTGCCAAGACTGACTCTCCATCCCTTATAACTCTCTCAAAGCTTCTGGTCTTGAGCATTTACCTGTTACTCACCGCACAGTCCCGGGCAGCGGAGCCAGAGGGAGGAACACACCTTGACCTGTCCCCTGCAGCTCCCACAGACAGCGGGGATCGATGGGCGCCGTCCCTGAACGAGCAGCTGGGAAAAGGGATCCACGCCTGGAACCTGCCGAGTCACAGCGATAGGAACAAGCGGAAGTACGATAAAAGCGGCGATCACGCGGCCCCGAGCCCCGCGGTGCCCCGGGAGAGCAGCGCTCACCGGGCCGGGCCCTCCCGGACTCCTCAGGCTGCGGGGACCCTCAGCGCCCGCCCGGGCACCCACCGGGGCTGTCCCGGGGCTCCGCTCGGCGATGGAGCCGCTCCCGCGCCCTCAGGGCCCCGCCCGGCAACGGCCGCGAGTGCCAATGGCGGGAACGGGCGGGAACGGGCGGGAACGGGCGGGGCCGAGGGAGGGCCGGGACGGGGCCGAGGGAGAGGCCGGGACGGGGCCGAGGGAGAG